>NC_140976.1:33615987-33795987 GCF_056783735.1 Eptatretus burgeri | reverse complement strand
CAGAGCAGACTTTACTCAAAAATAATAACAATAAGAATAACGATCCTCTGCAGTCTTACTTAAGCAGACAGGTGCCAGGACACACATACGCACACACACAGACACAGAAAACCCAATGAAGTGGGAGTTTAGAACCAGGAATTGGGCACTGTAAAGGAGGAGCTTGAGTCGAGAAGGGGGCAGAGTCCAGAGTGCGAGGGTGGAGTAGTAGGCGGGACCAGGTAGGTGGTTGAGGTCGACGTGGTGTGGGCGGAGACGAGGAGGTGGAGTCCGGGCAGCAGGAGGCGGGTCGTGGTGGTGTTAACGAGGAGAGGCAAGAGAGGGAGGAACTTCTTCGACATTTATAGGATTTGCAGCTCGAGGGGAGGGGCCACCCCGAATCGTAATGTCATCATGTGAATCCTCCATGAGGCCCCACCTTACAGCAAAGGTGCACGTGGCTGATTTACCTCAGGAATAATCAGAAAAGAAGAAGAGTAGGGATGAAATGAAGGAAAAATGACCTAAGCAACCCTCGCTATTAGATCATCGCAACGCACTCCCTTGTTGTCCCGCTAAACAAAAGGAAGGGGACTATCTTCACGTATAATAATGGAATAACTGTCTTGTGATACCGATCTGTTGTGTGCATGCGGTTCCGAGAACCGCAAATATATATATATATATATATATATATATATATATATATATATATATATATATATATATATATATATATATATATATATATATATATATATATATATATATATATATATATATATATATATATATATATATATATATATATATATATATATATATATATATATATTCCAAATGGCTGGCTTGCTTGGCTTGTTTCTGGGATGCACTCAATATTCAGTGCAGTAACTCGTCGGGACGGAAGCAAGTGATTGGGTGTCAAACTACCTCTTGACAATGTTTACTCTTTTCTGCGTAGAAAACGTTATTTTTTCCATAGCATACTTTGCTTATGCTTGAATGACTTCTCCAAAGATCAATGATCACTCCTGCAAAACAAAAAAAAAAATTAAGGTTTTGACCAAAAGTCCAAAGGTCATTTGAAGCTGTTAACCTTTTATTGCTTATCACGGATCACAATTCTATCTCTGCTATCCCGAACTAAGTTCTTCTCCAGTTTTACTTAAGTTAACAATGACAGGCACCATCAGAAATTTCTGAGGAAAGTTAGCATCGCAAGAAAGATGACAAAAGAACGAGGTGGTTGTGACCTCTTGACTACCAAGTGGGGTTGATGAACCCACATGGCCCAGTCACTGAGGAGTGGGAAGGAAAAGGAAAACTGATGGTGTCTGAGGTTCATGGTTTGAAGAGTTGCAAGCGAGGGTGCAAATGAGATGTAGAGAAGAAACTGATAAAAGAGTGCATATCAGTGGGGCCACCCTGAAGGGGACAACCATTCGGACCTTCCCTGGGTAATCGCAGAGCTCTTTGAAGAATATGCATCCACAGCAGACGATACAGAAAGAAAGAAGAAGAACATGTATGGTGTGGTGGAAAAGAACTCAATTTCCATAAGTTGGATCAGTATCCCAAACGAGAATCTTTAATTTCGTATATACGGACGAAGAACATTCAATGATTCACTGAAACATTTGAATGAACTTCACTGAAACTGAAGCCCAAAGCAATTCTTCTTGTACACAATTTGACATCCAAAAACTGGGAGGGTGAGACAGTTGGCAAATCAACTACGGGATGAGCTGAAAGGCATGAGGCAAAATAACTCAGAACTGCAATACGTGGCCACTTTGGGTGGGAGGGAGAGAATGACACAATCATGGCAAAAGTTTTCAATGTTAACAACCACGTCACCTTGTTTCTATGCAGTGAGCAAGACCTTTTTTCATAGTAAGATATTCCTTTTATCAATACTAGTACGGACCCGTAGAGGCGGGCCCGTAGGTGCGTGCCCATAGGTGAGTGCCAGTATGTGCAGCCCTCTCTCGCCCCCCTCTCTCGCCCCCTCTCTCTCGCCCCCTCTCTCGCCCCACACTCTCATCCCCCCTCTCTCGCCCCTCTTTCTCTCACCCCTCTCTTGCCCCCTCTCTTTCCCCCCTCTCTTGCCCCCCTCTATCCCCCCTAGTCTCGCCCTTCCAATTTCCCCCTCCTCTCGCCCCCACTCTCATCCCCCCCTCTCCCGTCCCCCTCTCTCGCAGATATTGGTCGACAGATAAATGGCCGGAACTTGGGAACTGCTCGTCCGATTAATATCAAACCTCGAAAAGGCACACCCGCGGGTCCCCAGCAATATTCCTGGCAAGTTTCAATCAGATCAGACTGTCAATCGTGCAAAAAATAAATAAATAAATAAATAAACAAACATTAATTGTGACGTCATTCGTGACGTCATAGCACCGTGTCTTGTGATTGGTCGACAGATAAATGGCCGAAACTTGGAAACCGCTTGTCCGAGTAATATCAAACCTTGAAAAGGCACATCAGCGGGTCCCCAGCAATATTCCTGGCAAGTTTCAATCAGATCGGACCATCAATCGTGCAAATAAAATAAAAAAGAATAAATAAATAAACAAACATTAATTGTGACGTCATTCGTGATGTCATAGCACCGTGTCTTGTCATTGGTCGACAGATAAATGGCCGTAACTTGGGAACCGCTTGTCCGATTGATATCAAACCTCGAAAAGGCACATCCGCGGGTCCCCGCAATATTCCTGGCAAGTTTCAATCCGATCGGACCGGTGATCGTCCTGTTATTAATAATTTTGGAAAAAATTGGCATGATAAGGTGAGAAGGTGGAACGACACCTTCAGCTGCCATATATACACCTTTTCAACACTGAAAATGCAGTAAAATGGCTGTAACTTGGGAACTGCTTGTTCGATTGACATCAAACCTCAAAAAGGCACATCTGCGGGGCCCCGGCAATATTCCTGGCAAGTTTTAATCAGATCGGACCGGCGGTCGTCGAGAAACGGCGGTCGCAGACAGACAGACAGACACACACACACACACACAGAGATTACTGGAATTTCGATAGATATGGGTCAAAAGACTGTCGGGAAAAGGGAAACATTACTGACAGCCAATTCAACTACAGTACAAAAATTAAACTTATAAAGTACCAGCAACAATTCAACAAGTGAATAAAATTGAGAATACATGAATATAATTATTTTTCTTCCACAACGGAAATAGGAGCCTGGTGTTGGCGCAGTGGTTAGGGCAGCGGCTTGGGATCCAAGAGGTCCTGAGTTCAAGCCCCGTTGAGACACTGAATTAATAC
Organism: Eptatretus burgeri; assembly: GCF_056783735.1. Lineage (NCBI taxonomy): Eukaryota > Metazoa > Chordata > Myxini > Myxiniformes > Myxinidae > Eptatretus > Eptatretus burgeri. The sequence continues at coordinate 33,792,715 of NC_140976.1, read as the reverse complement.
ACCAGGGGGTTGACTCAGGCTGTCATCCTTCCGAGGTCGGCGAAATGAGTACCAGTATACTGGGCCGGTGTATACCCCGGTTAAAATAGGTGTACCATATCCTTGTGTCGTAAGAGGTGACCAGGGTTGCGTCAGGAAGGGCATCCGGCGTAAAACATGTGCCAAATCACTATGCGGATCATAATGGATGATCCGCTGTGGCGACCCCTAACGGGAGCAGCCGAAAGAAGAAGAAGAAGAAGAACGGAAATAGCTTAATAAAGCGTCAAGTGTAAGCAAGTCTGTAAGTGTTTATGCTACTGGTTTGGCCCAATGACTGTGCATCATCAGGTGTCTGGATCTCTCGCTCGCCCAGTGCTCTGCTCCACGAACTCTGTTTTGCCTCCACTCTGATCCACAAGCCTCGCTCCACTGCTCCGCTCTGTGTTTTGCCAGCAAGCCAAGCTGAATCACGTGAACCTCCTTCTGAGCTTGAGCTGTCAACCTCTTCCTGCATGGAATGCCTGCCCTTTTATAATTACTTGGCGAGGGAGAAGTTTAGAATGGGTCGTATGAGTTTTCAAGCGCCTCCATTGGTATATGGACGATTATCACGGTGCTGGCCCCGGCCATGCGAAGGTATGGCCGTGAAGATGACCCCATTATGTTGTGGGCTTCCTCATGTGACTGAGCTCCACATTTAATATGGCGCTAGGGTATTTGGCTTGGTTCTCCAGGCGTGAATGTGCACTAAACACCCAGTGCTGACTGTAATTGATTGGAGTGCTTGGGAAATTGACACGATGTTGAATGGAGTTAAGCATACACTTGTGCTTTGAGTTAGATGCCTGAATATCCAGATGCAAGTGTCTGTGATGGTACACAACGCCCATGGTTCCATGTGACTTCAAAAGGTGGTGGTGGGTGTCGGTGGTGATTGTGGTTGAGGTGATGCAGCGTAGCAGTGAGTTTATGGTGTGATTTTATAGTTTTTATTATTTTATTTTATTTTATGGTGTCAATTGTGAAGAATCACTTAAAACAGTGATTCCCAACCTTTTTCAATATATGGACCACCTTCGTGTCTGTATTTTTCCGATGGACCACTTACCCACTTTTTTCACAACAGCATTTTAAAATGAAAAAATAATAACGAAAAAAAAAAGAAATTGAGCTAAACCAGCAATGTCTGTGGATTCATCATCCTGAATGGCAAATCTATTACCTTGAAGACATTAAACAAGTTGCTATTCTATATCGAGTTACATGTCTTGTATGCGATGAGAAATTGTCTCATTTGTAATTGGAATAGAGGCAAGTTTTTATTTTTTTACTACTTTGGAGCCAAATAAACATTTATACGCATCCCTCACACAAGGCATCACAAGGTCCTTCCCCAGCTCCAAAGGGTTTTGTTGGACTTTGCAATCTTCAGAAAAATCATGAAAGATGCTTTCAAACCACTATTAAGTACAATTGTCATTTTACATATTAAAAACTCCTGATGGCAAAGTTCCCATTTCTTTTGTTGAAAAACTCACGGTGGCTTATTTTCACATTCCGGATGCTTTGTAGAAAAATAGCGGTGCAATTTCACAGGTTTAAGTGCTTCGTTTGAAAATACCTCCTGACAAATAATGCACTGTGGTTTTGGTTCGTCCTCAAATCCAGTAAATGTAAATCCCAATGCTAAATATTCTGTATTATATTTCCGACTTGGAGGCTTTCTTTTCTTTGAAGGTGGCTGATGAGATTCCTCGATTCCAGTCGTAGGCCAAGGCTGGTCAACGCAACCACTCACTGCTCACCGCTCACATTTCGAAGAAGAAATCTCTCCATTTTGCAATGCACTGTGCTCACTGCTCACCGAGTCGAGCTAGTCTTGATTTTTTTTTTTTAATGCGCTCCAGAAATACGAAGACGATTTAGATGGGATGCAACACGAAAGTAGAAAATGATTGCACAGTGTAAGGATGTGACGTAACACTTTGGCGGGCTGTGATATATGTCATTGTTAAGCACGAACGGAAAGTTAATATTTGTATCCATTTCAGTTAAAATGGCTGCTTTGAATGCTCCACTTAGAATTGCATCTAAAGCGAGCAAATGTACAACAGTACTGTATAAAGAACATATGTGTGTATATATATCTATATATATGCAGCCAGTGTTCAAAAAATCAGTTTTCTGTCGGTATGGGTTGCATGGTGGTTCGCGTGTCAGGAATAAACGTCCCCGACCTTGCTTCGCTTGGCCTCGATCGAATAACTTTTGGTTGTACGCATGTACAAACAAACTGTAAATGGTATATCAAAACATAATTTATAATTTTTACACTATATACTTCAAATTTTGAAGCTTCAACAAAAACTGCCTTTTTGTCATAAGTCATTCAGTCTGATTTTCACCTCATTGAAAGCATTCTCCAGTTGCTGCTGAGTGATTCCATGAACTTGCTTTGTGATCCTAGCCATAAGTTCATCAAAGAAAGGTAGTTTTGATGAGTAAAACAACTGCTTTCACATAGCCCCATAAAAGGAAGTCCAATGTGGACGGGCCAGGTGAACGATGTGGCCAAGCAATTGGGCCTCATCCACTGATCCACCTGTCTGTGAAAACTTCATTCAAGAACTGTCGCACATTCAAGGCATTGTGACAGGGAGCACCGTCTTTCTGAAGAAGGTGCTACCTGAAAGATTTAATTGTCATAGTTCATGAAAAAAGAAATTCTGAAACATTGCAAAGTACCGTTCACCATTGACTTTCTTCAAAAATAACAGCTTCTTCAAAAATCAAAGGATCAATGATACATAACTTCATGAGAGCATACCAAACATTGATTTTTGGTGAGTCTTTCACGTTTTCCAGACCTCTTGAGGTGTTTCTGTCCCTCAAATGCAGTAATTGTGGTGCTTTGATTTTACCACTGATGTGTAATATTACCTCATCAGAAAATGTCAACTCATCAAGAAACCATGGCAATTGTGGATTTTTGTTTTGAATTGCGAACAGAAATCTAACCTTGCTTGGGAGTCCTCGTATAACTTTTGAACCACCTGAATTTGTATGCATGTTCATGCAATTTCACTTTGGCAATTTTGTACATTGTTGATTGCTTGGTATTTAGTTCACCAGATCTATGCTTCACAACAATTTTCATCGACTCCTTTCCAATTCTTACTGGTCTCGAGCCACAGTCTTCTCGCTGATTCGAGACCTCCCAGATCATGGTTTCTCATTCACTGATCCAGTTTCTTTTAACTCTTTAATCCAATTGTTAATTGAGTTCCTATGTGGTGCATCTTTCCTGAAATGAGTAGTGAATTTTCTTCTCACAGCTGTTATGGACTTTTATTCTACAAGCCATAATATACAGTTAACCTTTTCTTCCACTGTTACCATTTTCAATCAGTTTCAGCATCTGAGATGGAAAAAAAATTAACATAAATATAACTTTATTAATAATAAATCAGAGATTGCAGACCCTCGACAGGACTTGCTTTGTGTGGTGTTTGTGTACTAGTGTGTAACATAATAGACATAGCTAGAACTGCCACTTTATAACTGCTGGCAGTGATGACCGGGTACTAAGACGTCCCATCTTGATGCCACCCCGCTTTGATCGGACACTTGACCCTGACCCATGGCATTTAATATTATTTCATTGAACTCAAAATGGGATTAAAATATATTCAATTCAAATCAAATGGAAGACCAAATAGATACAGTACTGCATTGGATTTGTCAGAAGGAACCCGAACAAGCAAGAAGCAAAGATGAAATAATCAGGAGGAACCTGAATAGGATTCGGGTTTCAGCTGCTACTCCTCTATCTTCAAACCCATCCAGGCACAACCAAGTGAGCCTTAAGGCCCGGTCACACCTTGACGTTTTAGCCAACGTATGCCGATTTTTGAATTTTTTTTTCTAAAACGCTGGCACACGTTGAATACGTTATGGGTAAGTTTTGATAACATTGAGAGCACGCTGAAAAACACTGCCATACGTCGTTGTACGTTGGCTTTAAACGTTGTACTTTTTGGTTGTCCTCAAATTTTTTCATGCTTGAAATTTCACGACGTATGCCGGCGTATGACTCACACGTTCCGCTACGCTGGCCACAAGTTGTATGCACGGTCTGCGATCGTTGACAGACGTCAACACATGCTACTTGTAAGTTAATCATAAGTTGAGACATGCCGAGGTAATGTTTAGCGTACCCGAAACTTATTTCTAACCTATGATTAACGTGTTGTTGGCACGTTACGCGATCGTTGCCACACATCGACAGACGTTACTTTTAAGTTACTCATAGGCTGAAAGACGTCGGTATAATGGATCGTCCTTGCGTCAGCGTCCACGGCCACGGCCAGGACACTTATTTGCAGCATTCTTCAAACTTTTCTTCAGCATGATGAGGATGTTCACACTTCGATGTCGAGCTTGGCTATGATTCCAATTGTCCATCGGCAGCGTCTATTTAAAATAGTCGAGTTGGAGCGTTTTAACACGTTCAGAAGAAACGCTTCAAATTTCCAAACCCCAGCGTCAAAAAACAAAGGCGAGTCACAGCAATTTAAATCGTTCATTGTAAACAATGAAACTAGCTGAGTGGTACCGTTTAAAAGTCATTGAGTGTAAAAAAAATCCAATTGTTGAGCGCAAGCGTCTACTTTCAATAGTGGAGATGCAGCCATTTAAATCGTTGAGTTTATCATTTAAATCGTTAAACGTTAAACGCAAGGACGATCCATCATAACCCATACCCTCCCCCTCACACTCACCTACTACTGCCAACATGAACAAACTACTACTAATACTAATACTGATACTGATACTGATACTGTTACTGCTGACATGGACATCGACTCAAAAAGGACTCGAAAACACTGTTGGGTTCCCCTTTTATGAGCAGCATTTTTATATACCAATTCCCAAAACCGCTGGGAACACGTCTTTATATGGCAGTTGTAAGCTAGAAACGCGTTAATTTTTTTTTTTTGTCAACCGGAAGACGTCATTGGAATACGTCTACATACGTCGATGTGTGTTGGGACTACGTAAAGAATTGGTTCAAAGCACGTCAAACATAAGTTAGAAATAAGTTTCGCGTAAAAAAGACATTACCGCGACGTGTTTCGACTTATGAGTAGCTTATAAGTAGCCTTTGTGGACGTGTGTAAAACTTATCCCCATCGCATGCGGAACGTGTGTCATACGCCGAGTACGTCGTAAAATTTTGAACATGTTTAAAATTTCTTGACGTACTCTACTTACTACAATGTATGATAGCGTACTTTAGCGTTGTACTCGCGTATACCAAACTTACTCATACCGTATTTGACGTGCCCCAACGTTTTAGACACATTTTTCTTAGGTCGGCCTACGCTGGCAAGATCGCCAAGGTGTGACCGCGATGTTGACACTTCCATTTCTACGGCAGTTATGATTCGAATCGCTGTGCGTCAGCCTTTTAATAGGCTACGTCACGACATCGTCGGCAATGCGTGCAACGCGCTATGCCTAAGTTAGACTATCGTTGGGCATCGGTTGTGTAGGCCGACAACAGGCTCAGCATTCGTTGGTATAAGTTATCTATAACACAACGAAACGTTCTGTGTCCGTTACCAATGCGTTATACATAAGACCAAGTCGCTATGAATACGTCCGAATCTTTAAAAAAAACATCAAAAGTTCAACGTAAGCCAGCGTTCTAGATACATTTTAATACGTTGCCATCGCTGGCTAAAACGTCAAGGTGTGACCGGGCCTTTATTCAAAAAAAAAATCAAAACATCAAAGAACCCAGATCAAAAAAAAAATTCTGCCAGACCATGCATCCGATTAGGTTGAAATTTAAACATATTGTTGCGAATTCGCGCCCGCCGGCGTGCGAGCGGCCACGTAACTCGAATCGCGGCACGTCGCCCACCGGACGGACAATTCTGTCGTGACCCTCTCGGACTAACGCCGGGAACTAGTCACGGGTTGGCCTTTCGGCCTCACCACGATCGTGCCAATCGGCCCCCCACGTGGGATAGGGTTGTTCGCCAAATTCGACGTACCTAAGTACCCACACGGAGGGTAGACCGGGCGATCGCACCTCGCCGCAGGTCGACTCCGGACACGGGCCACTTAAGCGACCCGTTCCGTACTATCGGGATAACCGAGCGGTGTTAACGTCGGCCTCGACGGTTCCGATTAATTATCTGGCGTATTAAGCCCACTACCAACCCTTTACGTGAAGCAAGATGGAGATTCAATTGAAGAAAAGACGAGGCGAAACGGGATAAACAGTTCAACATGAGGCACATTTATTCCGCGGCACACGGAAAGCACACATATACAATTACAACAATTATGCACCAAAAGCAATTGCAACAAAAGAAACACAACAATGCAGATCTACTACCGACTACGCGAGCACACGGCAACACTTACACAGTTTTACTTTACAGACGGCGCCAACAACACATATACTCAAAAGCAAAAGAAAAGGGCCACCCTCAAAGACAAGGGGGCAGACGGGGCCTGTGGGCCACCAGACCGGGTGGAGCCTACCCGTGTTTTGTGATGAGCCGCAAATGTGGCGGCGGTGCCCCAACTCCGCGCTCCTTCGCGGGTTTCGTTGGCACTGCTTGGAGTGGGGTGGGAACGGGGCCCCCTTTTCGCACTATCTCAGCACGGGGGGGGGAAAGGGGGGAATTGTTGATGCTCTGGGGAAAGAGGATAGCTGGCTTGCTTGGGTCCCGCGACAGCGACTCCGCTGCGACCTGGTCGCCGACCGCCGTCTTCCTTGCCTCGGACCCGAGGTATCCGGTCCCCTCCGCAATTCGCCTCAGCCGCCGCTGCGCTCCGACGAGCAACAGCCCTGCACCGGACTCGAACTTCTCCCGGACTCCAAGCTCCGCTGCGCTCCACTCCTTCCGACCCAAAACTCTCAACTCTTCTCCAACTCACCTTGACCGAAAAACTCTCCCGCTGCCACACTTCTCCAACTCGCCCGAGCCCAAAACTGACTAAATTCGCCCCGTGCTCGGTGCTTTATAGTGGTGTAGGAGATCCCATATGCAAATTTCTGGATCAGAACGAGCTCGGGGGTGGAGCCACGCTCGCCCATTGGACGGAGAAAAAGGGGCGTGAATCTCCCCTGATCCTCAAATTTGCATATATCGATGCTACTCCGACGCGCCTGGAGGCCGGGCCAAACCGCCCCGCGCTTGCTGATTGGATGGATCAGAAGTGGGCGTGTATCATTCCTGATCCGACTTCTCCTCGGAAAGGCCGCACTTTGTACCCGCGGCTCGGCGCGCGTCTTGCACGAGTCCAGGACAGCCCGACGCCGGCCATGGTGCCGTTTGGAATGGCGGTGATGCGATGTTTGCAGGAGCGAGTTGTGAAGGTAAAGGTCATGGCTGTTGGCGTTGTTGTTGTTGTGAAGCGGCGTTGCGGTTGGTGGTTGTTGTGTGATGGTGGTTGAGACGTAGTTGGTTCAAAATAAAGATAGAAGAGAAAAACGGCTATCTTAAAGGGTCGCAGCCCGAATGAATCACATTATTCCCTCTAAACAACGGGTTTGGGGCTAACTACACATGTACTTACAGAGATATCTCACCTCCAGGACCTGAATGGTGGTTTGCGAATTTCCTCAACCGCAACAATATATTTCCCATCACTACAAGATCATAATTGTGAAGTTTCACATCGATCGATAAAGCAGTTCAAGAGTAAGTTTTTTTTTTGTTTTTTTTTAAGATTTTCACTCATTCCAATATGGCTGCCAGACTATGTCACCTATTACTGATTTGTGAATACCCTCAATAAAAATTTCATCTCAATCCGACAAGCGGTTGCAGAGAAAAACACCCACGTTCTGTGCAGACAAACAAACAAACAGACAAAGAGACCCAAATGCAATACCCTCTCCTCGGGCAAGGGTAATTATGTTTTCATATGGCATTTACAGTGTGCTTTTATCATGTGTACATCCAAAGCTATTATTAAAGTTTTATAGTTGCATGAGGACTTTATTTAGACCCTTTATTACCAGGTGTTTAATAGTGGGTGGTAGTCGAGCTTGCTTATTGTTTTTACAGCTAGTGATCAATGTTCATGGAACACCCTACTGACTATCCTTCAAGGAAGTGTATAAACGTATGTATGTGTTGATCAGATAAGTCTTGCAGGCTGACCTACAATAAAAAAGAAAAAAACTGCCATCAATCAGAAAGGTGTGAACTCTGAGGACAAATAAACATTTAATCATTGAAATGTTCAACAGTAGACAGTCACAACGGCTAGATGTCCACATGACAACATTGAGCCAGAGGCAATCGCTCCTGCATAACTGCTACATTCTGTAATTTTAACTCTTCACTGTAAATGTAATGGGAAAAGTTTACAAATGCCCAACTGAATGCCAAACTGTTGGTCCTTGTCACTACACCATTGTCACCACATTATATTACAATAACTTTTCAGATATCTTGCAGCCAATATAAAAGTGTGATGGTTTTGTCATAGGTGTGATATATGGACTGGAAATTGGAAATGTGAAGTGCTTTGTTCTGCTCTGTGCATGACCACATTCCTTTTCATGAAATGAGGAAACAAACTGCTTTATAAACCATGAAATTAAGTTAAAAATTGATAACATGTCAATAGGGGAAGCACACACTGCATAGCAAATAAGTTGACATCCTGTGAAAGAATAAATGATTATAAGGTACAAAGAAAGAGCCACTGAAAGATTCGTTTCAACAGTTTTTTTTATCATCACTGCATCCTGGTGATAAAAACGGTAAATTCAACTTTCCAGTGCCTACTGTATTCACACGTCCATGCCCCAGAGGCCTGCAAAGGGTGCATCACATGTGGTGAGCACCCATCTGTGGCTTTTGATTTGCTCGAGTGGATTTTTTTTTAATTCCACGCAGTGAAAATTGAGAGTGTGCTTTATTTTCACTCTCCTGATAACTTTCACGTTGTAAATCGTGTGATGGAGCTTTTCATCAAAACAACAACTCAAATGCTTTAATAACCTACACAGTACAACAGTGCAATATATCACAACCAACCATGCTATATGCAGTTCCATTCAATGATATTTCAAGCACTTAAATTATAACAGCAGTATCTTGAAAGAAATGTAACAGTCTCACTCTTCCATAATGATAACTGCCACTGATAGAGGTGACAGTTGACATGTGATGTGCCTTTTTGATATCACATTCAAAATATAACTGAATTTTTTTGAAATTCAATAACATTTATTTCCTCCTCCAAATTCAATACAGCATAATGCATGAAAACAAGAAATAGAAGGTGACCTGAGTCCCGGAAAGCAGATTGTTGTGCTGGGCACTCCGAAACAAACACAAATTACAAATAACAATACAAGGACTGATTACATAATATGGGCAATGAACCATGGTACAAAGTCAGGCAGTTGTACAAAATCAATTTGGAATTTGAGGAAACACAAAAATAATGGTTTAGAATTGGAGCAGCTGCACATTAGGTTAGGAATTTTAACATGAGATCGGACACTTTCGAAGGTCTTCAAGATGGCTGTTCTCCACTATCTCACCATCAACCCCCATCCAAAACCATGATCTTTTCTACACCCATTAAACCACCCCCACCCCCTAAATTTTTCTGTATCCATCTTGTCCACCCCTTGTGTTCTCCCCTACCCCCCATCGTTACCTGCATCCCTTGTTTGTCCATCTCTGTCTATTTTCTTCCTCAGATCAGCTGTTGACATTTCCTCCTTCTCTTTCTGCTCTTCATTTAATGTTGCTTCCTGATCCTTTCTGTGTTCTAGCTCTTCCATGAGCCTTGACTTTGTATACAAAAAAAAGTGTGAAATTTTTCAATGAGGGAGAATATTTTAACTTGTCTGTCAAATCATTGCAAAATTTGGGAATAGAGAAGCGGATGTTTTGTGGAAAGATAGAGTTATATGCTTAGGAAGAGGAATATAGGACATTGATGCATCAGTAGCATATACCGGTAAATGTCATTACTCCACACACGCGAAGCAAAAAGCGGGGTTAAGCAATTGGTTCACTTTGTCTGTCTATCTATCTATCTGTGTGTCTGTCTACAGTTGTTAGTCTATGATCGAGGAACAACTTAATTTCAGGTGAATTTTACATTTTGAATACTGCAGAACATGAATTGGAACATTAACCTGCAGTTTAGGAGTACTTTGGCTCTTGAATTGACAGAATGTCCAGAATCTCATCTCGATCACGCATGCGCATAGAGAGGAGTAAGGTAATTATTTTAGTCCGTCTGCCTGCCTGGAGAGATGGAGCCAAAAACGATATATAGCATGAAATTTGAAAAAAGTTTTGGATGAGTTTTGACAAAACGAGATTGATGAGTTTGTTCGGTGAAAAGAACAAGCCAATTAGATTTTGGTTCAGGTCCGGATCCAGCCTATCAGTGGGATACAAAATGTAAACTGTTCGGCCTGGTGGAGGTATGCGCTCTACCAAGTGCTGTTCTAGTTTTTAACGTGTCACATTGTTTTGCTAAAATTACTTTTGCTTGATTTCTTCCTTGTAGAAATGCTGTGACATTGTGTTTAGTTCTTATCCTGGATTGTATCTTTGATTAGGGTTGCTGTATTATGTTGGAAGTGTTATGGATTGCCTGTAATTGTGACCTCTGTAGGAAAACCAAGGTCTTGGGAAGGTGCAGTTATGAAAATATGATTCTTCTATCTGTATAATCTCACCATGGTAGTGACATATACGCTGTATGTATTTGACACTTCCTGTAGAATTTCTAATATGGTGGTTCGGTTCATAACATTGGTGATTTTTGTTTATTGATGCAAATAGTCACTTTGGAAGTGTTACTTAGGAGTGTGATCGTTATTAAATTAATTGAAGAATAAAATAAGAGACGATGTACAAAGGCGACGATGAGTTTTATATCCATAAAATTGATGAGTCTGTTTACCATTTTGGTAAAAGAGTCATGACTGACATTTTGAGTCGTCGACCTTTGTCAGAGCAAAAAGGGCAGACCAACACTTTCATCTTCTCACCAGTGTGACCACTCCTCATTTTCATAAATGCCAAGGTGAGCCAATGAAAAAAGCCAAGAATTCACAAGGTTTCGGAAAAGCGATGATAATAGAAAACCTATATGCCAAGAAAACCTATAGAAAACCAAGACGCCAAGGTGAACAACGAATAGCCAAGATCTTGTGAAAAAAGCCAAGGAGTGGTCACACTGCTTCTCACCTGGGACTAGTATTTAATTGGATCATTCACAAAGTAGGGTTGCCAATTATAATTAGTGCTTGTTCAATTATAACGCAACTGTCACCCTCTATTATATAGCTTTATAAAAATGTGAGCAAAGTTTATCCTGATGCTTTCCTGATTAATAACATCTGTAATTTGCCCCATTTTTTGGTTTTGATGTCATAAATTTTGGCATGTTAAACAAGTTCCTATATCTTGGCAAACAAGAAAAAGAGCAATCAGAGATTGCAAACCCTCGTCAGGACTTATTTTGAATTGTGTATTTTCATAGGTTTTCAGGTAAATCCAATATGGCTGCCAAACCATGTGACCTATGACATCATATGTGTAGCTCTTTTGTTCTTCATGGAAAGGCGGTCATACGTGTAAAGTTTCACCTTGATCTTTTCAGCCATTTCAGAGAATAAGATTTTTGAACTATAAAAAAAAAATAATAATAATAATAATAGTAGTAATAATAATAATAATAAATGGCTGCCAAATCACGTGACCGATGACATTATCAAAAAGGTTTTGTGGACCATTTTATCTCGAGATGACCCTCAAATTTTTTTTTCTACTGATTGGATGTAGCATTCTTTGTATGTAGCATGTAGCATTTGCAATTATGACATCATAATGAAGACAAGCACCTATGATGTCATAAAATAGCACACTCATTCCCCATGAGGAGTGCTTGCTATGTGCCACTTGTACACTCATGGCTTGGGGGACATATGTGTGAAGTTTCTCCTCGATTCCAGCCATTCTGGAGAAGATTTTTATGGGTTTTAGGGTAAATCCAATGTGGCTGCCAAACCATATGACCAATGACATCATATGTGTGAACCTTTTGTTTCTCATGGACAGGCAGTCATATGTGTAAAGTTCTGCCTCGATCTGTTCAGCCACTTCAGAGAAGATTTTTAAAGGTTAAAAAACAAACAAACAATATGGCTGCCATATCACATGACCGATGATGTCATGAAAAAATTTTCTGTTGATCATTTTACCCTCAAAAATTTTCTAGATGACCCTCAAAAATTTTCACACTGATCAAATGTGGCGTTCTACATATGCAATTATGGCGTCATAACGATGGCACCTATGACATCATAAAAATCACATTCTCCATGAGGAGTACTTGCTATGTGCCCAGTTTCATTTTTTTAATTGGTGCGGTTTTTACAGAGGTACAAAGTTTTTCCGTTTTCCAATATGGCTGCCATACCACGTGACCTATGACATCATATTTATTATTGAAATATTCTACACGAGTATTCGCACCAATAGTGAAAATTTCGTCTCAATCCGACAAGCGGTTGTTTTTAATAATTAATTGGTGGCATGTTCTGGCAGCCATTTTGGAATGAATGAAAATCTTTAAAGAAATAATTGATTTTGAACCGCTTCATCAATCGACGTGAAACGTCACAATTATGATCTCATAGTCATGGGGAATATATATATTTTAAATGTCAACCTGATCAGACGCATGGTCTGGCAGCCAGAATTATTGAATATTTTGAATCTGGGTTCAGGGATTTAAATCAAACTTGGTACCAGTATGTATTATGATGTAATAATGTGGGTGGAGGCATATCTGGTGACGTCAAGACTTCAAAGAGTGCCCTTCCTGTTGTGTTTTGTTGTTGCTCAGTTTTTTGGACAGTGGATAATATTAGTCCAAGGAACATCAACATTTTCCCTTGAACATTATTATTTCCCATTACTGTATAGTTGTGACCTTAAAGTGGAATGAAACAGCTTACAAATCGAAGCATGTTATATCATTAAAATTGCATTTCAGGCTCGATGAGAATACCTTTGTTTTGTACATAGATTAATGTTTTTTTGTTTTATTCTCATTGCATGTTCGTGCCACTGATGAAAGCAACGTTGTTGAAAGGGTCGGCCAAAGCCTGAGTTTTCTTTGAAAAAAATTTGAGCCATTTGTACATTTTCATTATCCATTATAATTGATTTTATACTTGCCATCTGACTGTACACACACTTGCTCACCTCAGCTGCACTTGAGGCCCATTTTGATGATGAATTGTTATTTGAGTTAATCTGAGTAGCTTTTTAATATTCGTTTATTGAGTCGATTGGAAAGCGAAGAACATTTCTAATGAGCTTGATAATCTTTTTTTTCTAATGACTGTGACAACTCCTGGTCCTCAGCAGCAGTTTGAGATGCAATGGATGTTATGGCTCATAAAAGGAACATTATATAGCTGAGATCAGCCGAATCATTGTATTAATCACCTCAACAACAATATGATATTACCTTACTCTTCATTTTTATTACATTTATTTTCAATTAAAATGTTCCTTGATACATTTCATTTTTATTAGTATCCTTAACCACATTTATTTTGCACTTTATTTCTCAATCTTATTTTTTGTTCACAGCTATTGTTTTGTATTTTGAACTTTTATATTGAGTTTTTAAAATTATTTTTGCATTTGATTATTCTTGAAAGATTATTTTCCAAATTAATGAAGTCTCCTTGTTTAGCTAACTTATTTTCTTTACTGTTCTTTCACACCTATTTGACCTGTAACCTCTAATTTTACTATACAAAAATCATATAAATTATCTCTTTAATCTGATTCATAATCTAAACCATCTTGTCTAATTTGCTAATAATATTCTTCAAAAACAATATGATGCTTTTTTTTCTTTCACACATTGCTCAGCCCATAAAGCCCTGGCATTATTGTCCATAAAATGCACTGAACTGTTTTCACTTCTGATAATTTGCACACTGTTCAAGAATAAGATTAACTTGTCTCTCTCCATGTACATTCAATAAACCCCATCCCATTACTCTTTACTTGTCCCAACCTCTACTCTTTTCATCCCCTTTCTCCTCTAACCCTGCCCTTCCTTTATCTATTTTATCCTTCCCCTTCCCTTTGTTTTAGTGACAGTGATCTGTAGTTATTGTGAATAGATCAAATGATTATTTTTTTCACACAACTACATTCACTAAATCTTGTTTGACCTCACCGAATTCCAATGGCAAAGCTTAGGGGAACATCATATGATCAAAATGCATTTCAATTGGAACCATCTGGTCATTTGGAGGAATAAGGGATTAAGGTAAAACACCGTAGCGAAGCTGGAGACACAGATGTTGCAAACAGATGGACACTAGTAATTGTGGCACTTATACATTTTCTCATTTCTATTAATCAGAGGAGTACAAGCATGCAACTGAAAAAAGGAAAAGAGCATGGTTTCAAATGTGCTAAACGGCGTCGAGATTTAATCCATTTATACCTGAATCGGATGGAAAAGGGCAACTGAAGTATATGACAGTTAAGGTTTTGGTTTTGCTGAAGCTCTCAGAGACTTCATACTGACAGTTCCTAAAATGTATTGGTGAAAGTGAAAGATCAACCACCTGTAACCAACTGTTCCTCAAAATGTGCCCTGAAAGTCTTGACAGCTCGGCATTAATGAGCATTCATAATAATAAAGGTTAATGCAATTGACATTAAACATCACTGAGATTTTGAGCTGTAAAGAAGAAACTTAGATGTGCTTTGGATCCACAACTTCAAATGCCACAAGACAATTACTTTTGTGATATAAATTTCCAAAATGGAGCAGTTTAACGAACCAAAATCAATCACAAGTGTTTATGTATTATGTAATTCGGTGGAATCTGAAGCCATAGAATACGGACTGTCGGTCTTAACACCAGCAGGAAACTTTGATCGGGTTTTTGACCACAGAAAACTTTGAGAGACTTCAATATTATTGAGTTTTTATTCTTACGCTGTCGATGGCGCTGGAGACATAATGTTTTTGGGTTGTCTGTCCACCCATCCATGCGTGATGATTTTGTTACCGGGAAGGTTACAACTTGTCAACCGCTGAAAGGATTTTGTTTTTTTAAACAAACTTAGTCCAAAGGTGTATTATGATCAGGTCAGATTAAATCAGGTCAGGTCAGATTAAATATTGTCAGGTCAGGTCAAACTAAATCTGTGACTTGCGTGCTATGTAAACCTGCACTAACCTGTTTCATGCTCGGGTTGTCGGCAACGAAACCGTCTCCCCCACCAAGTTTCTTGGTGAGAAGGGTGTATGATATGGACACCCAGTAGGATTAAATACAAAACCTGCCAAATGGCGGAGGAGCGTCTTGTGAGCCAACAGCCATCCATATGTAATGCCCAACTGTGTCTGTGGACGTCCTCCTGCAGTTGGATTACATTTTTTTTAGGAAGTTGGTGGCAGGATATTTATGTCTCTGCTGGCTGTGAGCCAGAGGTCAATAGACGTCTGGGTTGGACCTGTGGAGTCATTGATTCACTGGATCATGGGGTGTGGCACTGTCGGTACCTGTGCAGTTAGACAAAAGTCCTAGTCTTCAGGTCCTTGGTGCTTCCAGACTTGCTCCACATATGTGAGACTTCGACTTTGACCAGGGATCTGAGATGGAGATTTAATTCCTTTGGTACCAGGTCTCTTTGGAGAATATTTGGCTATCACTGTTCGGACTTTGTGTCCAACGAGTGGTTGCTGAGAGAGACTCAAATGAGATTTGTTACCTGCATAGTCCAGGAGCATTAGCTGTGGCTGTATGGACATGTGGTTCATTTTCCTGACACTGATTCTGCTCAACAGATTATCTCAGCGATGGAGCCTCATGAGTGGTGGAGGCCAATGGGCTGACCATGTACCTCGTGGTTGCAGCAGGTTGATCAGCACCTCAAGGAGATGGGGATGGCTCAGGCATCTGCCTGGGGGATGGCCAGATGAAAGCCCCTAGATTACCGGTGGAAAGTGGTCGCAGCGACGCACTGCTCTGGCTCATTCTCCCACACCTTATCTGACCTGAGAGGAATCATTTATGAAGATCAGGATGAGGACTGGGCCCAGAACATTTTGACAGTGAGAGGAGATGAAAGGATTCTGTTGCAAGCCACACATTGGCTACGAGAGTAGAGGAAGTCAGTAAGCCAAGTGTGGAGTTGGCCTTGGATTCCAAATGCAGAGAGTTTGGAGAGCAAAGCTGGATGCCAGACTATAAAAAGCACAAAATATGTCCATAAAGATGGTCCTGATCTCATGTCTGACATTGAAGGCCCCCATCCTTTGTCATGCCTGGTGTTGGCTTAATGGTTCAGGTGGCTTGCTTGGGATCCTCAGGTTCTGAGTTTAAATCCTGCTTTCCATTGAATTAATACCACGTGGGGTTGACTCAGCCTGTTGTCCTGAGGTCGGCAAAATGAGTACCAGCTTGCTGGGATGGTTGAACTATTTGAGTATCCTATGTCAGAGTGGCAACCAGTCCATGATTGTGCCCAACAACCAAGGAGACTGCTTCGGCAGCACCAACGCTCTGCACAGAGCATGGTCCCAATGGGATGGATGAATCCTTTGCTGCATGAGTAGAAGCAGCATGTCCAAGGTGGAGTGACCTGGTTTGAAACCAAATTGGTGATCTGAGATGAGATTGTTGGTGAAAAGGAAGATCTTATATTCACTGCAATAACAGATTCCATGACCTTGCTGTTGGCTGGAAGTAAGCTGAAAGGTCTATTATTCAGGGGATCTATTTTTGCACTTTTGAGATAATGCTATGATGTTGTCTGAAAGCTGTTGTTGAGCTTTTAAGTTGTTGTTGGGCTCCTGGTGCAGAGTTGTGGTGAAATGGATACTTTATTACCTCTGCCACCGAAGGTGGAAGGAGGTTATGTTTTCTCCCCCCCTCTGTCTGTTTGTTTGTTACTTGTGAAAATCGAAAATTTTTCAAGTATATTGGTTGGTCTTGTGCATTACTGTCTGACTTTATGTCTGTCTGTTTGTTTGTTTGTATGTCAATCGTCTCAGGTCAAAATTTTAAACCGATCTTCATGAAACTTCACCACATGGTGGAGTTCATCATCAGCAAGAAGCTAATTGTTTTTGAGGTCAAAAGTTCAATAGGTCAACATCGGCAAAAGGTCACCAACTTTGTAAAATTTTCATCCAATTGACTAGAAATATGAACATGATTTGCATCTGAGATCATTGAATTCAACCACCAATGATTTTTGAGGTCATTATCGGCCAAAAGGCCAAGATAGGCCAAATATCTAAAATTATCAATTTTATCCGATTGACTTCAAATTTGAAGAGGAGTTGCATATTTTATCATTGGATTCAACGAACAATTATTTCTGAGGTCAACATCTGCCAAAAGGTCAACATAGGCTTAAGGTCAACAACATGGGTAAAATTTCTAAAATCCTAAATTTTCATCTGATTGACTTGAAATTTGAAGAGGATTTATATTTCAGGTCACTGAATTATACCAGCAAATTATTTTGAAGTCATTATTGACATTGGTCGAGGCTTTGGGAGGAGAGGGAAAGGAAGGCAGGTCAACACAGGCCAAAAATTTGACATGGGCCCAATTTCTAAAATTGTCAATTTTCATCCGATTGACTTAAAATTTGAAGAGGATTTGCATATTTGGTTATTGAATTCAACCACCAATTATTTTTAAGGTGAAATTTGTTTTCTGGATTTTGCAGTGTCATGATATACATGAAATCTTTCTTGTTTGTTTATTTGTTTGTCTGTGTGCAGGATATCTCAAAAAGTTTTGGACGGATTCTAATGAAACTTGTGGACAATTTGGGTGTGTGACACTGAAAAAGTGATGAGATTTTGGTGAAGATCCGGATAAGGCTACTATAATTTTTTCAGTGATTCTTCACAATTGAGAGATAGGACCACAAACGATAAATAGTACAAATTCTCAAAAAGTGGTGGACGGATTTTGATGAAACTCAGTGGATACATTGGTTGTGTGACAAAGACAAATTTATTCAATCTTGGTGAAGATCCGAAACCAGATCCGAAATTTTTTTGAGTGATTCTTCACCATTGAGAGATAGGGCGAAACCAATATGTAACACGACTTCTCAAAAAGTTTTGGATGGATTCGGACGAAGCTTTTTTCTTTTTAAGCACTGTGTTCTATATAAAACTGGAGGGAAGCATTAAAAATTAAAACCCTTGCTATCTACTTTGGAAAGGTCAGGTCAGGTCAGGTATGGGAGCATGCACCAGAGCAGCGCGTCGCTGCGTCCACTTTCTGCTGGTACTCCAGGGGCTTCGTCTGGCCATCCCCCAGGCAAATGCCTGGCCCATACCCACCTCCTTGAGATGCCGATAAACCTGCTGCAGCCACGAGGCACTTGGTAGACCAGTTGCCCTCCTCCACTCACGAGACTCCCTTGCTGAGAGCATCTGGTGAGAAGGATCAGCGTCAGAAAAACGAGCCCCATGTCCATGTACAGCCGCAGCTGACGCTCACTGACTATTCAGGTAACAAATCTTATTTGAGTCTCTCTCAGCAACCGCTCGTTGGACACAAAGTCTGACGCGATAGCCAAGGATTCTCTGAAGAGACCTGGTATCAAAGGAATTAAGTCTCCATCTCAGAGTCCAAGTCTCACATCCATAGAGCAAGACTGGAAGCACCAAGAACCTGAAGACTCGGACTTTCGTCCTCCTGCACAAGTACCAGTAGCGCCACACCCCATGATCCAGTGAATCCATGACTCCCCAGGCCCGTCCCAGACGTCTGTTGACCTCTGAATCACAGCCAGCAGAGACATAAATATCACTACCCAGGTAAGTGAATCTCTCCGGAACCTCAACATCCTCACCAAAAACGGGTACAGACATGACAGCAGCATCCAAGATGTCATTGAAACCCTGGATCTTAGTTTTGACCCAGGAAACCCGTAATCCCAGCGGCTCCAACTCCTCATTCAGCACCTTGAGGGCCCCCAAAAGGATATCTAAATGATCGCAAAGATGACTGCATCATCTGCGAATTCAAGGTCAGAGATATTGACATTTCCAAAAGATGCACCACAACTTGATCTCTCCGACATCCTCCCCAGAATCCAGTCCATACAAGTGCTGAAAAGTGTGGGGGCCAGAGCACAGCCTGACAAACTCCAACAACAACTGGAAATAAGTCAGAGATGGTACCACCACATCTCACAGCACTCTCAGTACCAGAGTAGATTTCAGACATCAGATTGATCAGTTTTGGTGGCACCCCACGAAGACCAAGAATCCTCCAGAAGGCGTCATGATTCACTGAATCAAACGCTTTAAAGAAATCAACATAAGCTTCAAGCAACCCTGCCGAAACTCTCGTCTGCGTTCGATGAGGACCCGAAGTGCAAGGATACGGTCAATTGTTGACCTCTTTGGTGTAAAGCCTGACTGCTCTGGATGCTGGTGCTCAAGTAGATGGTGGCGAACCCTGTCAAGAATTATCCGAGCAAAGCCCTTGCCCCGCACTGAGAGCAGTGTCACCCCTCGGGAGTTGTTGCAGTCTTGGGGATCAGCCTTCCCTTTCCAGAGAGGGAGAACAAGGCCTCTTCCAGTCAGTTGGGATGATGCCTGTGTTCCAGGCAGAGCACAGAACTGTATGCAATGACATGAGTGCAGCATTTCCACAAGCCTTGAGAAGTTCAGCATGGATGCCACAGATCCCTGGAGCTTTACCCCATTTCAACCGGTTCACCACAGCCTGTGTTTCCACAAACGAAGTTGGACCACAGTTGATTGGAGGGTCAGCAACATTGATTGTAACACCCCTGACATCCAACGCGACAGCTGGTGGATCAGCCTGGTACAACCGCTCAAAGTAGCCAACCCAGCGGGCTTTCACTTCGGATTCCTCTGTCAAGAGCCTACCACCCTCTGCTCAAACTGCAGTACACCGAGGGATGGGCTTGGATGAACACAATTCGTGGATTCCCATGTAAGTAGGACGAGAATCACTTAACCACAGGTGATGCTCTTCCCCCCCCCTCCCACACTCCCCACCCCAACAGATTCCTCACAAATAGGCCTCCTTGTCCACCCTTAGCGCACGTACAGTTTTACGCCTCAATTCCCTGAACAGCTCAGCTCTGTCATGCAGCCTGACTCTGTGACTCTGGTCAATGGTATCCAGTGTCTCTTGAGAGATAAAATTCTTCTTTGCCCGATGGTGAGTTCCAAGACATCCACTGGCAACATCAAGGACGGTGGTCTTGAAGGCACTCCAAAACTCTTCAGGATCTCCCAAGGCACGCAGACCCCCCAAATCTCCACTCAGCTTGCTCGCAAACTCCTCAGCTACCCTCTTATCTTTGAGCTTGCCAACATCCAGCCTCGGCTGGGATGGTACCATTCTCCTGGATTTAAGGTGCAACTTAAGAGTTGCTACAACAAGCCAGTGGTCAGTATTGAGGAACTGAGCACTCCTGAAGAGCCTGCAGTTCTGGATCATCCTCCAGCGAAAATCTCCAAAACCAAGGTCCCAGAATGAAAAGATTACCCCCCAGCATTCACTAGGGAGCTAGATCAGAACAAAATACTATTCCCTACCACCGGTGCAGGGATAAATGTTTTGTGTCTGGGGCGGGGGGGGTGGGGGGGGTTAACCCTGACATGGATGGATGGCCAAATTTCTCCCCTCGAGGCTTACAGCCGAGACTCTTGGAGATCAATGCTCATGCGGGAAGGAAATGGCGGTAAAGGACAGAGGCACACGGGTTGTACTCGACCCACAACAGACACATGGACACAAGCAAATAAAATAGAACAAATAATAATTTAACAACAATTATCAAATATGTATGACAATAATTCAAATTATAATAATGAAAGAAAACGTGAGGTAAACGAAATCTAAATCTAATTGAGGTTCCTCCATGCAGACTTAAATACAGACAAGAGGAACACAAAAGAAAAGAAAAGAAAAGCAATCCTTCTTTTATTCTGGCACTTAGCTTTGTCCAGAGATGGTCTTTATGGACCATGGAATTGAGGCGCTTTGTCATACACATGCAAATGCGCCCTCAAAAATGCCGCTCGGCCGCTCTCTCACAGTGGGCCGAATGTACGTCAGGCAATTCGTGAGCGGGATTCAACACCAAGGCTCAGAAACCCCATGCAGCTTTCTCATGCATCAATCGTCCTCACCGACCCACTGCTTTTCAGAATGGCTTCTATCCCCTTCGGTTACATACACGAGGCTCGGGTTCCGTTCAACATGACCCAACCAAGAGGCAAAGGCCAGCATCTTGATTCACCAAGCGAGCCAAAATCACCAAAGCATGAATACAATAATCAGGCTGTCTTCTTGCGTCAAAGGAAAGCCATTTTGTCGTGCCCTGATCTTTCTCGCCTTCGCCTCATGACATTCTCGTCTCTCGACCGCGTGCATCCTTTACTCCACACTCAACCCTTCTTCACACGGACCTCATGTGTGCGCTCCCAATCTCTTGCGATTACTCCACAACCAAACCTTCTTCTTTGACGTCACGCCAAACCAATACTTCTCCTCCGGGGAATGGCTGGCTTGCATGAAACCTGGGAAGGCAGGGCCTCTGCCCCCCTCAGCACATTTTGCTTGTAATTAATAAGAGACATAATTAGAACTTCCACTTTATAACTGCTGGCAGTGATGACCGGGTTCCAAGAACACCCGCTTTGATGCAACCCCACTTTGAATGGACACCTGACCCTAACCCATGCCGTTTATTATTATTATTCAATTGAATTGGAATGGGATTAAAATAAATCCAATTCAAATCAAATGGAAGACCGAATATGAGCAGTACTGCATTGGAGTAATGAGAAGAAACCCAGAAAAAGCAAATATGAAGTCATCAGGAGGAACCTGGATAGGATTGGCATTTCAGCTGCTAATCCTCTACCCTCAAAACCATCCAGGCACTGCCAAGTGATCCTTATTCAAAAAATAAATTAAAAAAACAAAAAGAACACAGATCAAATTTAAAAAGATAAAAAATTCTGGCTCTCAGACCATGCATCCGATTAAGTTGAAATTTAAAATATGTACTCCCGATCACTACTAGATAATAATTATGAAGTTTTGTGTCGATTGATTAAGCGGTTCCAGAGAAAATAATATTTAATCTTTTTCTTCAATCCAATATGGTTGCCAATCCATGTGACCTATCAATTATTCCTAAACAAACTTGTACACCTAAGGCTTTGGGAATATTTGTGTGGTTTTCCCTCAATCTGTCCAGCCGTTCTGGAGAAGAATATTTTTATAGGTTTACGGTAAATCCAATATGGCTGCCAAACCATTGACCTATGACATCATATGTTTGAATCTTTTGTTCCTCATGGATAGGTGGTCATATGTATAAAGTTTTGCCTCGATCTGTTCAGCTACTTCAGAGAAGATTTTTGAAGGTTTTTAAAACAAGCTCAAATGAGCTAAGATCCTCGTCCTCTTAGTGATGACGTCAAAGTTATCAGTTATGTATCAGGTGTGCGGTAAATTATCTCTCATGCCCTATTCGATTCCATCTGAAGTATTCAAAAAGCTTGCGTTATTTCGGAGATAATTGTTTCTGAGATAATAATTTCGGAGATATTATGGCGTCATAACTTTTTTTTTGGAAGAATTTTCTCAATCTGAGATGGTTACTGTGAGCTTTCTGCATGAACATGTCAAGTTTCAAGATGTTCTGATGAAAACTCTTGGTTGTGAAACAAAAAATTTCAGAAAATAGTGATGACGTCATAAAACGAATATGACGTCATTGTGATGTATCAGATTTGCGTCAAATCATCTGGGCAAATGCCCAGTTTGATTTCCGCAAACAGAATTCAAAAAGCTTCCCTAGTTTCGGAGATAATGGTGCAGGCGATTTACATCAGCGGTGATATTATGACATCATAACTTTTTTTTCAAGAGGAATTTTCTAAATCGGAGATGGTTACTGCCTGCGTATGGACTTTATGCATATACATGCCACTTTCCACGAAGATCCGATGAAAACTCTGGACTGTGAAACAAAAAATGTGAAAAATAGGAATGACGTCATAAAACGGATATGACATCATAATGATGTATTATTTGTGCGTTAAATTATCTCTGCTAATGCCCCATTCCATTCCCGCAAATAGAATTCAAAAAGCTTTCCTAGTTTCTGAGATAATTTTTTTGGGCGATTTCCATTAGCGGAGACATTATGACGTCATAACTTTTTTATCGGATGAATTTTCACAATCGGAGATGGATACTGTCTGTGCAGGGTCTTTCTACATATATGTGCCAAGTTTCAGGAAGTTTGGATGAAAACTGTAGGCTGTGAAACAAAAAAGTCCACAAGAAGAAGAACAAGAACAACAACGTGAGTAAGAATTAGAGATCCTCTGACTAGGATCTAAAAACAAAAAACAATATGGCTGCCGAATGTTGTGACCGATGACATAATCAAATTTCTTTTTCTGTGGACCATTTTATCCCTAGATGACCCTCAAAGTTCAAACTGATCATATGTAGCATTATACAGATGCAATTATGATGTCATAACGAAGATACTTATGACATCCTCCAAAATCACACTTATTCCCTAAGAGAAGTACTTGCCATGTGCCAAGATTCATTTTTTTCCCGTTTTTCCAACATGGCTGCCACACCACGTGGCCTATGACATCATATTTATCAATAAAACATTCTTCATGAGTTGTCGCTCCAATGGTGAAAATTTAGTGTCCATCCGACAAGCGATTGCGGAGAAAAATAAAGTTCTGTGCAGACAAACAAACAAACAAATAAATAAAAAAACCAATGTCACCCGCAGGGTGACCCATATCTTGCCAAAAGGTGACCACGTGTGACTTCTTTAAGGTCACACTGAGGTGAACAGAGCTGCGATCCACCAGGAGCGACTCCTTGAGGAATACCTGCCTACGAGAGATTACGATGAGAATCGTTCTACAGAGTAACCATGAAAAATATGCGTTTGCTTCATAACGTCACCAAATGACGTCATAATGTCTCAAGCTTGACATATCGAGAAAGCACTCATCGAGGTGTTCAATTTGAGGTATTACACGATATGGTACCTAAGATTTCAAAATTTGACCTTGCGGTCAAAAACTTTCGACCTCCAGCGTGAACCATGAAGGTCAAGGTCGATCACCACCAAAAAATAATCAGCTGAGCGCCAGACCATGAACTATATTCCCATGAAGTTTGAAGACGATCCGATCAAAATTACTCAAAAAATAAGGGTTTCGTCGACTCCCCTGATTTGTGACAAAGTGACCTTGACCTTTGACCTTGACCTTGAAAATTTAATGCGCTGAAAGGGACCTCTATAGGCCTCTGATATGCGAAGTTACAAAAATTTCCAATGATAACTGTGCTCTGCAGAGTGATCGATACGTGATTACAGACAAACAAACAAAAAAAAAATAAACCAATGTCACCCGCAGGGTGACCCGTATCTTACCAAAAGGTGACCATGTGTGACTTCTTTAAGGTCACAATGAGGTGAACAGAGCTCCTATCCACGAGGAGCGACTCCTTGGGGAATATCTGTCTGCGAGAAATTCCGATGA
The DNA here is from genome assembly GCF_056783735.1 of Eptatretus burgeri. NCBI lineage: Eukaryota > Metazoa > Chordata > Myxini > Myxiniformes > Myxinidae > Eptatretus > Eptatretus burgeri. The sequence goes on along the minus strand of NC_140976.1, from coordinate 33,768,058 downwards.
GAATCGTTCTACAGAGTCACCATGAAAAATATGCGTTTTCCTCATAACGTCACCAAATGACGTCATAATGTCTCAAGCTTGACATATCTAGAAAGCACTCATCGAGGTGTTCAATTTGAGGTACTACACGATATGGTTCCTAAAACTTGAAAATTTCACCTTGGGGTCAAATATGTTTGACCTTAAGCGTTAACCATGAAGGTCAAGGCCAATCGCCACCCAGAATTAATCAGCTGAGCGCCAGACCATGAACTATATTCCCATGAAGTTTGAAGACGATCCGATCAAAATTACTCAAAAAATAAGGGTTTCGTCGACTCCCCTGATTTGCGACAAAGTGACCTTGACCTTTGGCCTTGACCTTCAAAATTTTATGCGCTGAAAGGGACCTCTATAGGCCTCTGATATGCGAAGTTACAAAAATTTCCAATGATAACTGTGCTCTGCAGAATTTTTTATACGTGATTACAGACAAACAAAAAAAAACATACAAGCTGACTAACATATCTTGCAAAAACTTCGTTTTGGCAAGATAAAAAAACAACAAAAAAAAACATACAAGCTGACTAACATATCTTGCAAAAACTTCGTTTTGGCAAGATAACAAGCAGTCATAGACTGGTACTTACGAAATCGTCAACTTGACCTCTGACCTTGTCTAATTAAAGCTGTCTCTCGAGAAGGTAGCGACGCAAACCAGAAGTTTCTACGATGATTCTGTACTAAACCATCTAAAATCGAATGTTTGACCTCACTGTGACCTTGACCTTTGACCGATTTTGACCAAAATCTAATTAGTGCTAGCCATCACCCTCCTGAATCACGTGGTGTAATTTGAGATTGGTAGCTTCTTCCGTTCTCAAGTTACCGTGGATTAATAAAACGTAAAGGTCACACTTGACGCCCCCCCCCCCCAACTCGAAAGGACGCCGGAGCGAGCGTGTTGACGTCAGTGCGCACACGCAAAACCTCGCCACGTGACGAGCCGTGATGTGGCGGGTGAAATATTTTTATGCAATCTTAAAACGTCTCCAAAACATCCGATTTTTACCAGAATTTCGACAATCGAGTGTTAAGTGTTCTAAGCGATCGCAAAAACCGAAGACAGAATTAAAATTGAAGTTAAAACGAACTCGTAACATCGACCGAAGCAAAAATACTCCATTTCTCCACAGGAATTTACGGAATTATTTAATATTTTTTTATCAAAGTCATAAAACCGTACTATTCGGCCATCCACAAACAATCTTTACACCATCCGATGGCTTAGCGAGTCAGGCATGCGACGATAAGCTTTATTGGGATGAAAAAAATGACTTTTAAACACCATCTTTATCGAAAACACCATAAGCGCGCAAATGCAAAACCTTTACGTGACTCAATGACTCGTCTGTTCGAGCGCGCTGCGCCACGTGACGAGCCGTGACGCGGCGGGTGTAATATTTTTATACAATCTTAAAACGTCTCCAAAACATCCGATTTTTACCAGAATTTCGACAACTGAGTTTTAAGCGTCCTAAGCGATCGCAAAAACCGAAGACAAAATTAAAATCGAAGTTAAAACGAACTCGTAACGTCGACCGAAGCAAAAATACTCCATTTCTCCACAGGAATTTACGGAATTATTTAATATTATTTTATAACACTGAAATTTTTAAACAGCCGTAACTCGACGAATTGACACAAATTCCGCCGAACTTACCTCGATCTTCCAAACTCACGCTTCGTCAACAATACCTGTAGTAACTTTTCTCGAGTTATCATGTTTTGGATGTTTGACCTCACTGTGACCTTGACGTTTGACCGATTTTGACCAAAATCTAATCAGCACTAGCCATCACCATCCTGAATCACGTGGTGTAATTTGACATTGGTATCTTCTTCCGTTCTCGAGTGTTCGTGCCTACAAACAAACACACACACACACACACACACACACAAACAGAGGATGGAAGTCATCAATATACTGATGAAATCTTTAGATTTCGTAAGTAACAAACGGTCCCAAATGCAATACCCTCTCCTTCGACGAGTGTCATAAACATATTGTACATGATCCAACCATTGCTCCACCCGGTTTCACACGCCCACGTAGGCAATGGACAGCCCTCCCCAGGCTCCGCACTGGACTGGACAAGACCATTGTGGTAACACCCTCCACCGATGGAGGATGAGGCCGCATGCACTCTGTGACTGCGGAGAAGTTCAGACGATGGAGCACATCACGTCGCGCTGCCCATTACGGAAGTTATCGGGAGGACTTTTAGCTCTCCACCAACTCACCTTTAAGGTAGCCACATGGCTGCAGAACCTGGACATTAAATTTTAGCGCAATCCACATTGGCCACATGCAAGAAGAAAAGAAGATGTATTTGGTTGCTGTGGTTGTGATGATCATATTGAACTGTTTGATGTGGATGTCAATGTTGGTGACGTTTGTGTTGATTTGTTGGAATTCTTGTTCAGTATCATGTTTAACATTGTCCCACATTGCTTTTTTGTAATTGGTGAATATTTTGTTTTTCTTTGCATTGAGGTCTTTAGAAGTGTTCATGGTAATGATGACGGAGTTGTCGCAGTGTTCTCCATGTGGTTGTTGTGGAAAGTGATGGAGGACAGAATGTTATGTCTGGTGATGAGTTTTTATAACCATCTTGGTGTGTGTGTGTGTGTGTGTGTGTGTGTGTGTGTGTGTGTGTGTGTGTGTGTGTGTGTGTGTGTGTGTGTGTGTGTGCGTGTGCGTGTGCGTGCGTGCTGGTTTGGATGGTTAAGTATGAAATAACAAATTTAGTTGTATGGCAATGGTTTCGCCAAGCTGGTGCTTGGTTGGTGATGGGTGTACTGGGGCATGTCTTTGGCATTGAAATCCCCTCCGATAATGTTGTTTGGGATGGAGTAGAGGTTCTGTGGTCATGGTGAGTACAGTATGTACATATTTGGTTTGTGCAGTGGGGGATGTGTCTGGTGGTATGTAAATGCCAATGATATTTGTGTGTTCTTTGTTTCCTGTTTTTTTATTTTGAAAGCTGGAAGTTTGAATGTGTTGTCTGGTGGTAGAAGTGATTTTGTGTCTTGAGTGATAGCTGTGTATCTCATTAATGTGTGTATTATGTGATGAGGTCTCTACCTCTGGCGTCCATTCTGTCTGTGCTTATTATCAGTGTAAAGTTATGAATGATTGGTATTTTGTGGACCATAAGGTGGAGGCATGGTGGTAATGCGTTTGGGACTTCTGTAGGAGTGTCGTTATTTGGGTCTAAGTGTTTAAGTCTGATAGTTTACTGAGAGCAGTTCAGGCAAGATGGAACCATTTGCCATGCCTTGTACAGCGGAGGGAGCCCCCTCTCGACCCTGAGCTGGGGTTGTGAGTTTTACATGTTGAGAAAATGAATATATTATGGTGGGCCCTGGGTTAATGCCTGGTGTTGGCTTAATGGATTTGGTGGTGGCCGGTGGGCTTTGGATTCTAGGGTCCTGAGTTCAAGTCCTGCTCAGCTGTTGAATTAATACCAGGTGGGGTTAACTCGGCCTGTCATTCTTCCGAGGTCGGCAAAATAGGTGCCAGCATGCTGGTATACTGTGTCGGAGTGGCGACCCGTCCAGCATTGTTCCCAATAGCCAAGGAGACTGCTTAAGCAACACCAATGCTCTGCAAAGAGTCCAAATCTCCTCCTCTCTCCTCCTGGGTTAGTTTCTATGTCTACAGCGAGAAGGAGGAGTAAGGGGAGGACTACTGGAGGGAGGTCACTTCTCAAAGAGGAAAAACAGTTTGTTATGGATTTGTCTCTCTGGACATATTGTATCTCGTCTTTTCAATCCAGTCTGCCATCCCGCATTGCTCGACACACTCTCTGCCTATGGCATCCAAGGCCAACTCCCCACATGGCTTCCTGATTTTCTCTACTCTCTTAGCTGACATTTGGCTCTCAAGGGAATCCTTTAATCTCTTCTCCCTGTTCAGGCTAGAATGCCCCAAAGGCATTGTTCTGGGCCCAGTCCTATTTCTAATCTTCATAAACAATCTCTGCCTCTGGAAAAATCCTCTTTATCTCTTCCGCCCTCTGCCGTGACATCTCTCATCCTGCAGACAGGCAGGTTGCAGCCTCTTTCCTCTCTTCAGACCTTGACAAAATCACAAGCTGGTGAAACACTTTGAATATGTTTTGCAATCCTGACAAATCTCACTCTCTTGCTCTCTCCAAAAGGACCATCTGGCAAACCTTCCCATATACTATATTAACAATCCTCTTGAGGAAGTTCAGTCACTCAAACTCCTGGGTCTCATCAGCCATGATCTTTCTTGGGCAAACGACATTTCAAAGATGGCCTCCAAAGCCAGTCGCCGACCTGGCATCCTCCATCGTACAAAGTAATTCCTTGGCACACATGAACTCCTATCCACCTACAAGGTCTTCATCCACAGCTTGATGAAGTATGGCTCTACCTTCAAAACGAGCTCCCCTGCCTCATACCATGCTCATCTTGATGCCATGGAAACTAAGACACTCAAGATCATTGGAATCTCCCACGTTGAAGGTCAATCCATTAGTCTATCACTTTCCCATCGCATGCAAGTCGGTGGTCTATCTTTCTTCCACTGAATCCTTTTATAGTATTGCACTCTCTTCCCTTTCCGTGCTTTGTCCTCCCCAGGTTTCTGCAGGGTGCATGCGGTCCACGATCAACCCCCTTCTGGTGAAACTCTCAAAATCCAGAATTACTGCTCAGCTCCACTCATTATTTCCTCATTTTTCTACTTGTGGAATCAACTTCCACATTTTCTTCAATCTCGTTCTTCCCTTCAGATGTTCAACACAGTTGTACATGATCATCTCAGATCATTCTTTGTATACTTTTTTTTTGTATACCTTGTCGAGGCTCGTGTGAGAGCGAACACACAACGCACAGCAGGGGGGGGGGGCATGAGACAAGAGGGGTGGGAGTGGGAAGGACAAAACAGTGGGGAACAGAGACATTACGAGATCTGTCGAAGGGAGAGGGATGGGGCGGGGAACATGGGGAATGCAAGCTGGACATTACAAGGACTTTCAGGAAGGAAAGCAGGGAATTTGAAGGAGGTGGGCTTGGGTGGATTGTCGGGGGTAGAAAAGATCGAGGATTAGGATGGGGGATGATAAGAGGTGGTGGCGAACAGCTATTTTGAAGGCCTGGAGGGAAGAATGCGATTGAATAGAGTGAGGGAGTTTATTCCAAAGGCGGAAAAAAGAAGAATGAAAGAGTGAAGGTGAGTAGTGATTCGTGATTTTGGTAGTTTTACCAGAAAGGGGTTGTTGGCGGACCTTTCGCGCCCTGTGGAAATGTGGTGGGGACAAATCGCAGAGAGAGAGAGAGAGAGCAGGGGGGGCTAGGCTGGAGAGGAGATGGTAGAAGACAGAAAGACCACCGACCAACCTGCGGTGATTGAGTGAGAGGCCCAAAGACTCAGCCTCATTGTGGGAGATGCCAATGATCCGAAATGCCTTGGTTTCCACAGCGTGAAGCCGTGAAAGGTGGGAGGCAGGAGCACCAGCCCAGATGGGAGATCAGTACTCCATCAGGCTGCGGACGAAAGCTTTATATGTGGTCAGGAGCACAGGGAGGCCGAAGAAGGACGTTGCACGACGGAGGATTCCCAGCCAGCGACTGGCTTTGGAGGCGAGGTTTGAAATGTTGCTTTCCCAGAAAAGGTCATGGCAGATAGTGAGACCCAGAAGCTTGAAAGAAAAGACTTCTTCCAGAGGATTATTGAGAAAGTGGATGGGGGGTTTTCTAAATGGTCCTTTCGGAGAGACATAATGAGAGTGTGAGATTTGTCCGGATTGAAAGACATGTTCCACGTGTTGGACCAGTTTGTGATTTTATCCAGATCTGCAGTGAGCGAAGAAGCTGCTGCTTGCCGGTCTGAGGGATGACCAATTGTACGGCAGAGGATGGATTCATCAGCAAAGAGATATAGAGGATTTTCCAGTGAGTCGGAGAGATCAGTGATGAAAACCAGAAAAAGAACAGGGTCCAGAACGCTACCTTGAGGAACTCCAGCCTGGACAGGAAGAGGGGATGAAAGAACTCCATTTAGGGCCACACGTTGACTGCGACAGGAGAGGAAGTCTGCGTGCCATGAGTGGAGATGGCCTTGGATATTCCACATTCAAGACCAAAATATTATCTACCCCTGTTAACTCCCCACTCCAAAGCCTACCACCTTCCAAATTTCCAGTTTCCCCTTCCTGATAGTTGCTTTGTTATCCACACTGTCTATCCCATGCAACCTCCCATACACCTCTTTCTTCCCCACTTATTTGTCCAAGTCTATTTTATCCTTAATCCTTTTTCCTTTTGTTTTGTTGCATCTTGATCCATTCAGTGTTCTTGCTCTTCCACGGGCCTTGATTTTAGAAACAAATAAAATAAATAAATACGTGATGCGTGTGTGAGTCTTACTTGTGGTGTTGATTTGAGTGTTTGTGTGAGGTGTTCGTGCGGAAGACGAGAGGGAGTGGGTCGGTCCTTGGGGACTAATCGGCACTCTGACCATGGCCATTGGCCCCGCTGCCCTGACAAATCCAGGCTGCAGGGAAGAGTGTGGAAGATTAGGCCCCTGTCTTGCATTGGGGGTGTGGGGGGGGGAGGAGTACAACCAGCTCGAAGAAGTATCCACTATAGTTGCTGCTGCTTGTTGTCTGCCTTGCTTTTGATATCTATTTGTGGCCTTGAAATGTAACGGAGATAATATTCGCGAATGATAATTACTGTCAATATAATTCTGAATTGTGTTTTTTTGAATTACTTTTTTGAATTGTTTTATTTTTCAGTTTGTCCTCAAAACATTTTCCTTTTCCATGTCTTCCCAATGCCTCATGAGCAGAACAAGATTGTCAGTGCAGTATTTGATGCAATCGGTAGTACATCACCTACTCCTTTATACATACATTATGCATTTTATGCCTTTTAAAATTTGAGTACACCTCTTGTCGGTACAAGATCAAACTCATGGAAGAGTGAGGGGTCAGAGGGTAAAAAGCAATGGAATGGCAGTGGGGTAGCAGTTGGACTCAACAAGCAAGAAAATTAACAAATAGGAAAACACGGGAAGAGACCGTAATCTGTAAATAAGATGGTTGGGTTAGGCAGGGTTATGGGTATGGGGTAAGTTTGTGGATAGGGATGACGGAGGAGTTGAGATAGTGGGGCACCGGTTGCATGAATTAAAGAGTTCCATATTGAACATCTTCGAGCCAAAAACAAAAATATTTTTCTGGTTACCCAACCGAGTCGAAATAAACCATGCGGCTCGTAAAAATTTATGGCATTATTTCAGCTTTTGCAATTTCATGACTGCACTTAATACTTAAAAATAACTGCAATGCATTAATAAAATGATCAATTGACATCAAAATCACGACACGACAAAATGAACTCGCAAGATGCATTTTAACAAAGCGGGATATAGATTAGCGATCTGAGAATGAATGATCGATAGTACAGGAGATCTGCGAATAAATGGAGACGCGCACGAACACGCGTGTGCATACAATAGCCTTACGCCCATCCTCGGAATATCCAAGGATAACAAAATCCACCTGGTCTTTTATAGTTAATTCCCTTCCACTCTCTCCGATCAGGAGACAAAAATAAATAATATCAAAGAAAAATCTTTGCTCAACACAATGCAACACCACTCACTGCCAATCAGGGAAGCATCATTTTGACGGTGGCATAAAATGCCAGCCGATTGGAATCGAACCACATTGCAATGTGCATGAGATTTTAACACAAAGGTGAGGATTATATTAATCATGGGATAATTATTAATTTCCATTTAAAATCTCATGATGAGAATCATTGAAAAGAGGAGTTAAATTCTCATTTTTTTAGTAGGTTTCGTACATTTCCAAGGGCTGCGTATTGTACATACAGGATGGCCACAAGGCCGGGGGAATCGATTCGATAATATTCAGTTATATTTGTCTGTATGATCACCGCCCTTATCCAAACACACTTGAAAGAATCGCCATGTCCTCAGAGACATCTTCCTCTGCATGCCATGTATGATATCTACCATTGCAGCTGTAACAGCAGCTTTCTCATCACACACTCTTTTGGACCGTCCTGCAAATACTTTCTGTTTAACAATCCTCCACAAAACGTTATCACATGCCGTGGTGAGATCTGGACTTTGAGGTGCCCACACCAACGTTTAACCTCTGCCTATCCACCGGCCCGAGAAGTGGTCATCTAGATCATTTCAGACCGAACGTGAGTAATATGCTGGAGCAACTTTCTTTTGTGGTACTGCTGTGGTTCCAAATCCAAGTCTAACAAGTACTGGAATCAAAACTGCTGCAGCATTAGCAGGTAAGCTTCCCCCATTCACAAACTCAGTGAATGAAGAAAGGCAATTAATTGTTCAGACGAGACTGCAGCCGACATCATAAGATCATCATAACTGATCCCCCACTTCGAGGCCACCCTGTGTACACTTTAAGAGTTTGCTGCTTTACCTCTATTTGTCTGTCTGCCTCTCTATTTGTCTGTGAGCAGGATATCTCAAAAAGTTGTTTGCTGGGCAGATTGGGTGTGTGACGAGGACAAATTGATTAGATTTCGGAGAGGATCCAGATCCAGATCCAGATGCAGAAACGATACATCTTAAAGTGCTTCTTCACAATTGGGAGATCAGGCCAAAAACGATATTCAGCACAATATTTCAAACCGTCATGGATGGATTGTGACCACACTTTGTGGATGAGTTGGGTAGTTGAAATTAACAAGCCAATTAAATTTTGGTTCAGGTCCAGATAGAGATGTGGCCTATCAGTGGGATACAAAATGTAAACTGTTCAGCCTGGGGGGGGGGGGTATGTGCTCGACTGAGTGTTGTTCCAGGATTTAAAATGGATTTATTTTCAAGAATAATATGGGAGAGAAGATGGGATGCCAATAATAAATAACCGGACAAACCTGGCTTCTTTGAAAGAGGAAGTCAAGTGGGAAATTAGCAAAATTCAATTGAAAAATATATCAAGGCCCAGAACACAAAATGTCGATCTATGCTCGATGCCTTCACAGGTAGATCATGGCAAGCACGTGGTTGGATGGACCGTTTTTTGGTTTTAAATATGTATCAATGTCGAAGTGATGGGTGGATTATTTTAGGAGATGGAACAAAATATTAAACAAAGCGATATCCTGTAAAAATAAAATTGCACATTTTCAGCAAATGAGACACCACCCGAGACACCAACCGCACGGCACCGCAGGGACCAACACAGGCGGAACCGTACATCTGTCTAATCGATGTTCCCTTGAGAGCACGGATACTTTTACCGAAACGAACAACCAAGCAGCTTGGAGAGCACTCGCCAAGTGGCTTAAGTGCTCAAGCAAGCACTCCGACGAAACGGTTGTTAAGAAATGGCAACACGTGAAACATACACCTCCAGGAGATGCCCAAACTGTCAAGCCACGAACGCTGACGTCTCCAGGCGTTTATAATCATTGCAATGTACCCAGCAATTTGTAGCTTTGATGAACAGGCATTCGATAATATGAGTGAGGAAAGTGAAAACAACTTTATCGTTAAGAAATTGTTGTGGCCTGTCCCAAGTCAAGGCATGGTTGAGCAGGCCAAAATACATGGCAGCTTCAGACTCCGGCGAGGTTTCCCAGGAGACGCCTTCAGACCAAGAGAGCGAGGTGACCGAGGATCGCTTGATGAAGGATATAATTAAATAAGGCCGTTAATTATCTTCAAAAGGGGTGTTTTAATTAACCCCTAATTTAAATTTAATTCACAAACACCCAATTTTCACTCTTGCACTTCCTTGGTGTTTTCTTCGTATGCATGCAAAGTTTCAGGCTGCTCAGTTTTAGAGTTATGGAGGTCACACACACACACACACACACACACACACACACACACACACACACACACACACACACACACACACACACACAGACACACACACACACACACACACACACACATTGCCTTTTATTAGTTTCGATTTGTGTGCAAAATGTGGCTGCTTGACTCCATCATATTCTGGGGATACGGCAACAACTAACTGTAACTCGTCAGCTGGTACTCATTTTGCCATCCTCAGAAGGATGACAGGATGAGCTAACCTGCCTGGTGATAATTCAGTCGAGGGACAGGGGCTTGAACCCAAGACCCTAAGATAAGCCAGCTATCCTTACCGTTAAGCCAACACCAGGCTTCAGCAATGGATGTTCAGGTGAAAGAAAAAGAAAATATTTACCAAATATCACTTTCATTTGCACAGGTTTTTTTTTGTTACAATTTGGACAGAATCACCCCCAAAATGCGTATTTTGACATGAATTTTTCAAAATTTTGTGGGGGAGCCATACCCCCAGATCCCCCTCGGAAAATCTGTTTTTTCTTTTTTTTAAGTTCTGCAGTTTTACCCATGTACACAGAAGCATATAACAAGGAAGGAGACAAGAGGAGCGGGAGAGGGAAGCACAATATATTGGGGAATGGGGACAATCGGAGATCTGTGGAAGGGAGAGGAATGTGGCGGGGTACATGGGGTAAACAAGATGGTACTTCAGGGACTTTCAGGAAGGAAAGCTCGTAATTTGAAGGAGGTGGGTTTGGGATGGATTAATAGGGGTGGAAAAAGATCATGGTTTTGGATGGGGTAAGACAAGTGATGGTGGTGAACAGCTATTATGAAGACCTGGATGGAAGAGTGGGATTGAAGAGAGTGTGGGAGTTTGTACCAGAGGTGGGAAGACAGAGGTATAAAAGAATAGAGGTGAGCAGTGATTCTTGATTTTGGTAGTTTCACCATAAGCTGGTTGCTGATGGCCCTTGAGCACCCTGCAGAAATATGGGGGGTGGGGGGGGATAGATTACAGACAGAGCAGGGGAGGTGAGGCCAGAGAGAAGATGGTAAAAGACAGAAAGACCACCGATCCACCTGTGGTGAGAGATCCAAAGACTTAGCTGCATCACGAGAAATAGCAATGATCCCAAAAGTCTTGGATACCACAACCTCCATCCATTGTTTGGAAAGCAGAAGCAGCATGCCCAGAGTTGAGTGACCTGGTTTAAATCCAAAATGATGATTGGAAATCAAGCTATTGGAGAAGAGGAAGGATTTAATGTCTGAAGCGTTGATGGATTCCATAACCTTCCTGATGTTTGGGAGAAGGATGATTGGTCTGTAGTTGCAGTGATCTGTTTTTGCACCTTTTATAGCAGAATGGTAATGTTTGCTGATTTCCAAGCAAATGACAGATGACCTTGAGCAAATGAGAGCGTAAATACAACAGAGAGAGGGAGAGCAAGAGCAGCAGAGCAGGTTTTTAGGGCACGTGGGCTGATGCCGTCTGGGCCGGTTGCAGAATCGGAGTCGAGGTTTGCCAGCAAGCTCTCCACTTTGTCAGGAGAAAAGGACACAAGAGTTCATGTACAGCTGGTTGTGACTAGGAAAGGTGGGTACAGAAAGCGATGGGTTTGGGACACAAGATTTAGAAGCAAACACAGAGTTTAGGCATTCAGCCTTTTCATGTGCAGTGTCAGCTTTGCAGTCATTTGTGGTAAGAGAGGGGATTGAGGGGGAACATACACCAGAAATGGACCTAACTAGATGCCACCAGGATTTGGAGGGAGTGAGGTTTGATTGTTCTGAATTGAGATGAGAAAGATCTTGTTTCCTGACTTTCCTCACGGGAGACACACACTTGTTCTGAGCTTCGTGAAAGGAACTGAAATTGACTTCAGTAGAATTTGCCTCCATGAGGCGAAGTGAAGTTGTTTCAGGACAACAGCCTCACCACAAGCTTCAGTGTACCATTGACGGGAAGAAGGATAGGACAAATTAAGACAAGTTGGGATAAATCTGTGCATGAGAGAGAGTAAATTTCTTTGAAAAAATTCCCAGGATGAATTGATGTCAGTGAGAGTAGAAATGGGAGACCAGTCTAGAAGCTTGATGGCTGCTTGAACACCCTGCCAGTCGGCCTGAGTGAAATGCCAGATTTGTCGGCACTAAGGTGGTTCTGTATTAACAGCCAGAGAGATGACCTCTGGCTGAGTCATATTGTCAGATGAATGATATGATCAGATGAATCAATTGGAGAAGAAGAACAGACATTTCCCAGACATTTTCTGGGAAATTGGTCAAAATCAAATCCAGAAGAGATGGAGTACCATTGGCTGAGATCCGGGACAGGAAGTTGATAGATTGTGTCAGTCCCAATTAGTTGCAGAAGTCCTTTTCTGAAGTGCCATGGCAGGTGAGAGAGGTACCCACACCCAGCCAACTGGAATGATGGCAATTGAAGTCACCGCATATGAGGGAGAGAGAGTTTGGATGAGTGGATAGAAGTTGGTCCATGTTTTTGGCGAGTGAGATGTAAATGGAGTCATCACTGGTTGGTGCATGGTATGACACACAGATAAACAATAGGTGGGAGCGGAGGGGAAGCCAAAACCAGAGATATTACTGGGGGTGTGGAGTAGGGAGGGCAGTGCATGAAGAGAGAGGAATCGAGTTTTTCATAAAGAGAGAAACTCTGCCACCAGGACGAGGCTCAGGTCTATCATACCTGAGGAGGGAGAGAAGCAAAGGAGTCAGAGATGTCTTGAAGGAGGAAAGTTTCTGTTAAGCAGATTATGTCTGGTTTGTCAGTGGCAACCTGTATGGAGAGATCAGTCAGGTAAGAGCAAAGGCCTCAGATGTTTGAGATCCACACTGTAAAGGAAGAGGGAGGCGAGGCTTTGGGTGCAGGGGAGTTAGAGGAATGAGAAGGCAGTGTGAGGGAGGAGAGGTTGAGGTAGTGAGGGTTGTTGACAGTTGATGACAGATTGTAGAAGAGCTAGGGGAGAGGGTCGGATGGGGAGGAGGACAAAGGGCTAGGTGGTAAATGGATGAGTAGCAGTGGGGACTAACAAGAAAGGGGACAAAGGGAAGAAGTAGATTGGAGAAAGTGGAGTAATGAACTGGAAGAGAGAGAGAGGGAAAGGGAAGGAGGCAGCTTTGTGGATGTTAAGGGGGCAGCTTTGAGAAGGGGCAGTGAGAGGGAGATTTGAAAGGGTGGATTGAGGGGGGAGAATTGAGGAAGAAGGGTGTGGTGGGAGCTTTTGAGAAAGGCGGGGGTGGGGAAGCTTGGACTGGGAAGAGCAAAGTTTGCTTTGAAGAGGGAGGGGATGGTTGATTTGTGTGGGAGGGGTGAGAGGGAAGCTTTGAGGGAGAGGGAAGACAATGAAAGCAGGCACTGTGATGGGGGAGGAGGGAGAAGGGAGGGGTGGGGAGATGGGAAGGATGAGACTAGGTAGAGGTATTGTGGAGATGGAAGTGGGTGGGGGAGGGGGACAAAAATTGAGGGGGTAGGAAGAGGGGGAGCTGTGATGAGATTTGAGGGGGTGGGACATGGTGTTGGCTTAATGGTTAGGGTGGTCGTTTTGGGATCCGAGTCTCCTGAGTTCAAATCCTGCTCAGCTGTTGAATTAATACCAGTTGGAGTTGACTGCCTGTCATCTTTCCCAGGTCGGCAAAATGAGTGCCAGCTTGTTGGTAACCTGTGTCAGAGTGGCACCCTGTCCTGTATTGCTCCCAATAGCCAAGGAGACTGCTTAGGCAGCACCAGCACTCTGCACAGAGTATGGTCCCATTGGATGGATGGATGGGGTTGACTCTGCCTGTCATCCTTCCAAGATCAGCAAAATGAGTGCCAGCTTGTTGGTATCCTGTATCGGAGTGGAGACCTGTCCAGGATTGTGCCCAATAGCCAAGGAGACTGCTTCGGCAGCACCAGCACTCTGCACAGAGTATGGTCCCATTGGATGGATGGATGGGGTTGACTCTGCCTGTCATCCTTCCAAGATCAGCAAAATGAGTGCCAGCTTGCTGGTATCCTGTATCGGAGTGGAGACCTGTCCAGGATTGTGCCCAATAGCCAAGGAGACTGCTTCGGCAGCACCAGCACTCTGCACAGAGTATGGTTCCAATAGATGGATGGACATGGGGCACAAGGTGAAAAGGGAAAGGGTTTTTTGTTGTATTTTTAATATTTTAAGACATGAAACAGAGGGTATAGTTGGGAGGGATAGAAGGAGGGTGGAGGGAAAAGTAGAGAAAATAAAAACTGATGGGAATAAGGAGAAAATTCAAATAAACACGATCGTGCACATTGACGGGAAGATGTGTAGGCCTCAGGGAAACCTGTTATGACAAACTGACGAATACTCACCAAATAGGACAAGTTTTGAAACAAAACCGAACTGGGAACACACAGTGAACATGGAGGCAATAAAATTTAGTTTTAAAAATGCAACAAAAAACAACCAGAAACTTATCTTTGAGAAAGTCGGCAGAGACCGCTGGAGAGAACCAACGGTTGCTCAAAAACTGGAACTGAAAGTCCCCCAAAAAGGATGAGGGGGGGCATGAATCAAATAATCCTGCAAAAAAGGGACTGCTTGGGAATGGGGTAATTTGTGGTGGAAGAGATGAGTATGGATGGGAGGGGTTACCCTGAGGTAGTGGTGAACAGCTGTCTTGAGGGAAGAATGGGACTGAACAGACTGGGAAAGTTGGTTCCACAGGCAAGAGAAAAGAGGAACAAACGAGTGGAGGTGAGCTGTGAGCCTGGATTTTGTGAGTTTAACAAGAAGAGGGTTACTGGCAGACTGTGTTTGCCCTTCTGCAACCTGGGAGAGACAGAGCCAAGAGATGAAAGATAATGCAAGACCTAAAAGGAGCATGAGAATACAGAAAGGCTACCAACCTGTCTGTGATGTTAGAGTAATACGATTAGACACTCAACTTCATTTTGGGAGATCCCAATGAATTTGAGGACCTTGCTTCAAGGAGGCATCAAGGAGGGCAACGTGTGAACCAGGGGCACCAGCCCAAAGGGGACAGCAATGCTCCATCAAGCTGTGAATTAAGACCTTGTAGGTTATCAAATGTTCAGATTGTCAAATAAAAGACCGTGAACGACGAAGAATGTCAAGTCGACGGATGAGTTTAGAAGCCATGTTGGAAATATGGTCTGCCCAAGAAAGATCATCACTGATGGCGATGCCCAAAGGTTTGAGTGACTTAACCTCTTGAAGTGATTTGTTTAGGAAGTAGATGGGAAGGTTTGCAAGATGGTCTTTTTAGAGAGAGCAAGAGAGTGAGATTTTTGAGAGGGATTTGTCGAAGTTGAAAGAAGTTGAAATGGGACAAGTGTAAGACCAAGTGTAAGACCACCTCCTGATTATATTGAGGTCTGCCAGGAGTAAATAAGCTGCTGCCTGCCTGTCTGAAGGATCAGAAATGACACGGAAAAGGGTGGAAACATCAGCAAAGAGATAGGCAGGATTTTGCAGAAAACAGAAAGATTGCTGATGAAGATGAGGAACAAAACTGGGCCCTTGACACTGCCTTACAGCATTCCAGCCTTGACAGGGAGAAGAGATGAGGGGGATCCCATGAAGAGCTACATGCTAACTATGGGAGTGGATGAAGTTAGTGATCCATGAGAGGAGGTGGCCTTTGTTGCCATCAGCAGAGAGATCAAGGCGAGGTGCCAGACTATCAAATGTTTGAGATGTGTGCAGAGAGATGGCCCTGATCTCATGTCGGAGATTGAGGGCTTCCATCTATTGTTGGGAGAGTCGAAGCATTGTGTCCAGGGTAGAATGACTGAGTCTGCAACCGAATTGATGATCTGAGATCAGGCCGTTGGAAAAAAGAAAGGATTTGATGTCAACTGCAATCATAGATTCCATGACCTTGCTTATAATTGGAAGCAATCTAATAGGCCTGTAGTTTAGACTATACATTTTTCATCATGTTGTTGCGGTTTTCGCGCCCGCCGGCGTGCGACGGCCACGTAACTCGAATCGCGGCACGTCGCCCACCGGACGGACAATCCAGTCGTGACCCTCTCGGACTAACGCCGGGAACCAGTCACGGGTGGACCTTTCGGTCTCACCGCGATCGAGCCAATCAGCCCCCGCGTGGGATAGGGTTGCTCGCCAAATTCGAACTACCTAAGTACCCACGCGGAGGGTAGACCGGGCGATCGCACCTCGCCGCAGGTCGACTTCGGACACGGGCCACTTAAGCGACCCGTTCCGTACTATCAGAATAACCGAGCGGTGTTATCGTCGACCTCGACGGTTCGATTAATTATCGGGCGTATTCAGCCCACTACCAACCCTTTACGTGAAGCAAGATGGGGATTCAATGGAGGAAAAGACGAAGCGAAGCGGGAGAACAGTTCAACAATAAAGCACATTTATTCGCGACGAACGGAAAGCACACAAATACAATTCCACCAAATGCACACAAAAAAAGAAAACACAATTCCATTTACACAAAAAGCAAACATAAAAGTGAAAACACAGTGCAGAGCTAATACCGACTACCGAGCACACGGCAACACTTATACAATTCTACTTCACAGACGGCGCCGACAACACATACCCAAAACCAAGGAAAAGAAATCCCCAAGAATGAGGTAGGCCTGAGGCCGAGACCGGGTCGGGCCTACCCGTCTGGTGATGAGACGCGGAGCGGCGATGGCCCCGCAACCCGCAGGCCTCGTGGACAGTGCCTGGCAGGGGTGGGAACGGGGCCCCTTGGTCGCACTATCTCAGTGCGGGGGGGAAACAGGAGGGGGTTGCTGATGCTCGGGGTATAGAGGATCTTTATTATCCCTGGTGTGCGTCTCCACCTCGGCCAGGTCGCGCTGCCGGCCTCCCTCGGGCGTGCAGCTCCTGGCACCGACGCGAGCACCCCTCGTCCGACTCTCTTCAGCTTCTCCAGCCACTGCAGGCTTCGGGCCCAGACTTCTTTCGTTCTCGTTTGCGACTCTCCTTGCGACTCTCTCGGCTCCGACTCCTCGTTCTCGTTCTGCTGACTCCCTCGTTCCGACTCCTCGTTCTCGTTCTGCTGACTCTCTCTCGTTCTCTCCTTCGCGACTCTCTTCTGACTGACGAACACCGTCCTTTATCCCCCGTAACTTCGCCTTTGACCCCTCCCTTGACCTTTCACCTCGCTCCCCATTGGCCCGAGAAAAAGTGGGCGTGAAGGCTTTTTGATCCACAAATTTGCATATATCGATCGCCCTGGGGGCGGGCCAGTCGCCCCTCGCTCACCGATTGGACGGCAAAAAATGGGCGTGTGTCGTTTTTGATCCGTTTTTGAAGCACAAAATCCGTGATTTTGTACACGCTGTTCGACGCGCGTTCTGCATGAGTCCAACACCGGTACCCACAGCGGGGCAAGAACGGTGGCGATGCTACGGTTGTGAGGTGTGCGTGAAAGGTCGTGGCGGTTGTGGTGAAGCGGTGGTTGTGGTCGGTGGTTGATGTTGTGGTTGTGATCATGGCGGTTGGTCCAAAATAAAGATAGTAAAAGAAAAACGGCTATCCTGAAGAGTCGCAGCTCGCATAAATGACATGTATTCCCACTAGACAACGGGTTTGGGCCTAACTACACATGCACTTACCGAGATACCTCACCTAAGGGACCTGAATGGTGGTTTGCGAATCTGGTAACCACAACACTACCCCCTTCCCTTTTTACAGACTCGTCCCGAGTCGTCAAATTTTCGTGTGCCATCATGTGTAGTTTTCCCCGAGTACATTTTACCTACGGATCCCTGAGTGCGACATTCATGGTATTCGTGTCCCCAAAATAAATAACCTGAGGGCTGCGTAACTACCTAAACAAACTCACTCACACGGACGACTTAAATAAAATTGCCGGCGCTAAGACAAACATGCCGGGGGGGCGCACTCATATGTACAGTACATCTTAACCTTAACTTACAAATTTTACACTAAACCATGGCCCAGGATCATTGAACTCTGCAAAAGAAAAGCAGTTAGCAGGGAGCCAGGCTGCCCACATGCAGTCTCTGGCTCAAAACAATGCAGGTGACAGGGAACGTGGCTGGCTGCTCACACGCAGTCCAAGGCCTTCCCTTTTGAACTGAACTCAGTGAACCACAACGGTGCATGGGCTGCACAACGCAGTCTCCGTGCCAGCTCAAGTGGCACACGCAATGAGCACAACGAATGGATGCATGAACGGTTTGAACTGAATGCAGTGAACCACAACGGTGCATGGGCTGCACAAACGCAGTCTCCGTGCCAGCTCAAGTGGCACACGCAATGAGCACAACGAATGGATGCATGGACACAAACACGGTGCACGGGCCGCCACTGCAGGCCCGTGTTGTAGCTGCCAACAGGGCAGTTCTTGCAGCTTGCAAACTGTTGCCTTGCGGATCCTGGCGCACATGGAAATGAACAGGGGGGGGGGGGCAAAGCAAAAATTGAACGGGGCTGGTGAACGTGGGCAGTGGGCATGGCATGGCAAAGGTGAGCAGGCAAACACAGCCCGCAGAAGAAGGCCGCTGCAGGCAAACACAGCCCGCA
Organism: Eptatretus burgeri; assembly: GCF_056783735.1. Classification (NCBI taxonomy): domain Eukaryota; kingdom Metazoa; phylum Chordata; class Myxini; order Myxiniformes; family Myxinidae; genus Eptatretus; species Eptatretus burgeri. The sequence continues at coordinate 33,749,644 of NC_140976.1, read as the reverse complement.
GATGAACTGGCCGGCACAGGCCTTGAAGTAAAACACGGCCAGCCGATGAAGTTGGCCAGCCTTTGCCGCTCAATGGAGGTTGGTGGAGGGAGTGCGGTGGTGCTGGCCACTTAGAAGGCGGGCTCGGACCTACCTACCTGTCTCCCTCCCAACCTATCGCCTTTGCCTGTCACTGTACATACCCACTCCCTTAATTTGTCAAACCCCAATTTAGCCCCAACTTATTTTTTTGTTGTTTTCATTTTTACTCCCCCACTATAAATCGTCCCCTAACCCCCTTTATCGTCCTTGTTCGGCTAACCTATCCTGTCACCTAGCCTACTCCCAACCCCTACGTTCCCTTCCCGGAGGGGAACAAGGGAGAGCTAACGTCCTGTGCCGAGGCCCAACGAAGCCTCAGAATGGCCTCCCCAGAGTTCGGCGATCTATAACCCAAAGTGGGTCCAGCGGCCCACAACGACAGCGAGGGGATGGATGGTGCGGAGGGGTACATCACCTAATCTACCCTAACCATTTAACTGTTAAACTACCCCGGGGCTTTCAACTAGCGCCTCGCTAAACTATTGGTTCTAACAACCCAGATTCCCGTCGCCTGTGTTGGTGTCCTCACAATTTCGGGCCTCGCCCCCCAATTTTCTCTCCGTGCCCTCACACGGTCTCCTGGCTGGGACACGTGGCTCCCTTTTGGCAGGCACGACCCTCTGCCGAATCTCCCGCTATGGCACCCCCGGGCACTACACTGCCTCCGAGCCTACCAGCTCCCTAACACCGGGGAGTGCCCCCCATGGCACCTCCCCTGAAACGCACACGTGGCAGGCCGGCCTCCCGGGCCCCTTTCCGAGGGTCACCCGTGCCCACAACACTGCCCACGCGGCTAATGGCGCCCCGGGCCCCCGCACCAAGCAGGCGCACCCGTGCCCACTACTCTATCCCAGCCCCCCATGGGCCCTTGGCCTACCGCGGCCGACTAGCCTGGTGCCTGGGGTACCCACTCAGCGATACTCACCTTTCGCAGCCACGCTCCCAAGCCCGTCAACAGGGCTCCTGCACCCCTCCAAATGGGTCTCGAGCCTACTTTCCCACCAACAACAAAACGACCTCCATTTTTCAATTTGACTAACCCAGCTAACTCACTTTACTCTGACCCCGGGGTCCCTTGGGCGGGAGTCACTCCTCCCCCCAATCACTCATTGCACCATGCATTCCCCATTCGCTCTACTCACACAGACACGCTGGCCTCACTCACTCACCATGTACTCACCTCACAACTCTTCAACACACACACACCGCTGAACTCTGCCATCCTCCTAACTACATCCCCTAACTAACTCGTGCTCCCACGTCGTCCCTTACACTAAAGCACGTTCCTTTTAACCTACGTAGCTAAACTACGTCCCCTCTACACATTCACAAGTCTGTCACGGTCTCCAAATAATCCCATTAATCAATTTATTTCCCAACCTAAATCTGGCTACAATCCCTCTAACTAATCCATTCCACGGACTCCATGAGGACTTACCCCTGCCCCATGAAGTCGGTCTAGCTAAGCTAACCCTTCCCCCTAACTAGTTTCCATCCTGTGCCCAGGTAAGGGGGTCTTTCACCCCTTGCCCAGGAATCCTGTACACCCGAAAGTGAGGCTTGCTTCTTTTTTTTTCTCTTTACATGCGCAGCACCTGCGCGGCAACTCAGAGCTCGCGCACTTTACACCTGCCCGTGACGTCATGCAGCTGCACGTGTTCCTCGTCCCTCCTTGGACGGTGCCATCCGGCAGAGATACCCCTCCTGCCGGATTCCAACCCCACGTGCAGCCATGACGTCACCGTGCGCAGAAAAAAAACAAGCCCCACGTCTCGAGGGGTTCCCCACGCGAACACATGTGCTTTGCCCGTTGGAGCTTAACACACACGATCGCGTGGAGAACCCGTCCGGTCCAAATCCGTTTGCCTGCCTAAACTTTGTCCGTCCGCGGGATCGGCAAATCCACCGCGTGCGTTTCCGGACCGGGACTTCACTCTCGCAAGCGAGCACGTGGTGGTCTCGTGCGTTGCACAGCACGAACCGCGTGCTCACTGCTGGGTGAACCCGGCACGGTCCTCGAAACAACTACAGCCGCCACTCGGCTTTCTTTCCTCTGTCGCCGTCGTCGCCATTCGACCCACGCACACCTGCGTGTTACGACGCACACAGTCCACTCCATCACATTCACACGGGGAGACGTGGCTGCGTGCTCCCGCATGCCAACCGACATCTCCCTCACATACCGCTCTCTCACACACACGGTCTCCCTTGCACACAGCGACCTTGCACACGGCCGTTCACTCACGCGTGCGGGGCACTCACCCGCGGTGCCTCACTCGCACTCCGTGCCTCATCCACACACGCGGGGCACTCACCCGCGGTACCTCATCCACACACCGTGCCTCACTCATACACGCGGGGGCACTAACCCGCGGTGCCTCACTCGCACTCCGTGCCTCATCCACACACGGTGTGCTGGGAAGCACGTACTCCGGCAACATCGCCACCACACCACTCACACGTGGTGCCTCATTCATACTGGCCGTTTCATCCACACACACGGCCTCACTCACACACGGTGCCCCATCCACACCCGGCGTGCTGGGAAGCACGCACTCTGGCACCATCGCCACCACACCACTCACACACGGGGTCGCTTCCACACACGGTGCCGCACTCACACCTTGCACCACACACACAGGGACAACCACACTGGGGATTTGTGTCCCCACAAGGGTCTCCGGGGCCTCTACATCCCAAGCTCTCCGTGCACCCGTCCACAGCACTCGTCCCCTCAACCTCGCAAAACACGACCGAACTCACCTGGTCGTGACTCGCCTCAAGGGGGCATACTCCCTCCCCTCGTTCCTGGAGGAGGCCATCCCGCTGCTCGCACCGGGTCCCTACACGCTCCGCGAGCTCACCCCCATTGTCCTCCACTACCTCCGTGTATGCGTGCGCGTCACTTACCCCGTCTTCATCGTGTAGTCTTCCCTCTATCGTTCCCATCTCCCGTGTCTCTGCCAACTCTTCACCCTTTACCTCCCTTGTCTCAACTATTATTTCTGTTGTCGTCACCTCGTGTCTCGTCTCACACGTTTTGGTCTCCCCATTTAATTTTTCCCTTTCGGTCATCGTCACGACCCTCGCCCAACACGTTCCACGAATTATTTTTTCACCCGCCTCCACCGCGGGCCTGTCAGCCGTTGCACCCCCACCCAGCTCGTTTGCTCCCACACGTGGAGTCGCCATTTTTATCTCCCCGGTCACGGCCTTCATGCCCGCCTGCAGGCTTCGGCCCATGTTCTGCGTCTCACCCCGCAGCTCCTTCCCCCTTTCCTTCATTTGCTGTGTACTCGCATCGATCTTTTCGTTCATGCTTTTTATTTCGTTTTTCATATTCGTTTTTACTTCGTCCATTTGCTTGTTCATGTTCGCAATCATCTTCGTTGTCGTTTCCGCATACATTTTTTGCCAGCATGGTGTATAGCTGGGTCATGTCGGGTGCGCTTGGGTGAGCCGTTTCGGCAGGGGTCGGGGAAGGGTTTTGGTGGAGAGGGGGAGGGGAGGTGTCATACACTGCGGCCGCTGCCGCACCCATTTCGGGCTCTGGGTTCAGTTGGGCGAGTCCGTGTTCCTGCACAATCAACATTTCCTGCTCAGGGATTCCATCCTGGACCATGGATCCTACACTATTACACATATACATTTCTAATACCCCCGGCTCCCGCTCGCCTTGAGACGCCATCTTGCTTCTCGTGGAGGGTTAATTTGCTCGCTCGTAATTTGGAGGGAATCGGGGGTCGCTTCTCTCACCCCTGGACCGATTCCCGTAAATTTAGCCGGAGACAGGAGAGCCCGTTTTCCTGTTCTCCGATACCAGTGCCGCGAGGAGGGCGATGAATTTGTATCGCACGACCTGACACCAGTGTTGCCGTCTTCGCGCCCGCCGGCGTGCGACGGCCACGTAACTCGAATCGCGGCACGTCGCCCACCGGACGGACAATCCAGTCGTGACCCTCTCGGACTAACGCCGGGAACCAGTCACGGGTGGACCTTTCGGTCTCACCGCGATCGAGCCAATCAGCCCCCGCGTGGGATAGGGTTGCTCGCCAAATTCGAACTACCTAAGTACCCACGCGGAGGGTAGACCGGGCGATCGCACCTCGCCGCAGGTCGACTTCGGACACGGGCCACTTAAGCGACCCGTTCCGTACTATCAGAATAACCGAGCGGTGTTATCGTCGACCTCGACGGTTCGATTAATTATCGGGCGTATTCAGCCCACTACCAACCCTTTACGTGAAGCAAGATGGGGATTCAATGGAGGAAAAGACGAAGCGAAGCGGGAGAACAGTTCAACAATAAAGCACATTTATTCGCGACGAACGGAAAGCACACAAATACAATTCCACCAAATGCACACAAAAAAAGAAAACAATTCCATTTACACAAAAAGCAAACATAAAAGTGAAAACACAGTGCAGAGCTAATACCGACTACCGAGCACACGGCAACACTTATACAATTCTACTTCACAGACGGCGCCGACAACACATACCCAAAACCAAGGAAAAGAAATCCCCCAAGAATGAGGTAGGCCTGAGGCCGAGACCGGGTCGGGCCTACCCGTCTGGTGATGAGACGCGGAGCGGCGATGGCCCCGCAACCCGCAGGCCTCGTGGACAGTGCCTGGCAGGGGTGGGAACGGGGCCCCCTTGGTCGCACTATCTCAGCGCGGGGGGAAACAGGAGGGGGTTGCTGATGCTCGGGGTATAGAGGATCTTTATTATCCCTGGTGTGCGTCTCCACCTCGGCCAGGTCGCGCTGCCGGCCTCCCTCGGGCGTGCAGCTCCTGGCACCGACGCGAGCACCCCCTCGTCCGACTCTCTTCAGCTTCTCCAGCCACTGCAGGCTTCGGCCCAGACTTCTTTCGTTCTCGTTTGCGACTCTCCTTGCGACTCTCTCGTTCCCGACTCCTCATTCTCGTTCTCCTCACTCCCTCCTCCCGACTCCTCGTTCTCGTTCTGCTGACTCTCTCTCGTTCTCCTTCGCGACTCTCTTCTGACTGACGAACACCGTCCTTTTATCCCCCCCGTAACTTCGCCTTTGACCCCCTCCCTTTGACCTTTCACCTCGCTCCCCATTGGCCCGAGAAAAAGTGGGCGTGAAGGCTTTTGATCCACAAATTTGCATATATCGATCGCCCTCGGGCGGGCCAATCGCCCTCGCTCACCGATTGACGGCAAAAAGTGGGCGTGTGTCGTTTTTGATCCGTTTTTGAAGCACAAAATCCGTGATTTTGTACACGCTGTTCGACGCGCGTTCTGCATGAGTCCAACACCGGTACCCACAGCGGGGCAAGAACGGTGGCGATGCTGCGGTTGTGAGGTGTGCGTGAAGGTCGTGGCGGTTGTGGTGAAGCGGTGGTTGTGGTCGGTGGTTGATGTTGTGGCTGTGATCATGGCGGTTGGTCCAAAATAAAGATAGTAAAAGAAAAACGGCTATCCTGAAGAGTCGCAGCTCGCATAAATGACATGTATTCCCACTAGACAACGGGTTTGGGCCTAACTACACATGCACTTACCGAGATACCTCACCTAAGGGACCTGAATGGTGGTTTGCGAATCTGGTAACCACAACACTGTCTATGTGTTACAGTGATGTTGGTTTGAAAACCAAAAATGAGTTGAAAACTTGTGGTTGTACTCAGGGTGTGCATGGGAAGGTCATAGGTGAAAAACAAGATTACCTTTCTAAGGTGAGGGGAGGGGGGCGGTGAAGGGAGCACCTTAATTCTCTCACGTAAATGTGTATCATATAACTTAGCGCCTCTCAGAGTAGAAGGGGTATTACAAGTCATAATAAATCAGCAAGTTCTGGGGGAATCATCCTGTCCGTACAGATGGGTTCTTTGCTTTTTATTTTTATTTATAAAACAAGAAATGCAAAATGTAATTCCATGTGGCAATTTATACCCCCAAAGCCACATGGAATTACATTTCAACAGAAAGTTGTGAGTCTCACAGCAAAAACGTGAGATTTGACAGGTGTGTGAATGTGGGCTGCATATTCTGTTCGTTGGCTTTAAATACGTTTAGGTCCTCAGAGCATGAACCAATAAACAGAAAGAGTGGAATGTTAATTGTATTTTCATCCCTCACATGCTTGTGACTATAAATGTCACATGCTAAGCAGAGGACATGTGGTCAATTCCAAGAAATCCATGGGCAGCCTTGAAATTCAGGAAATTTGAACACCAATCATCCGTTGTTTTGAATATGCGTGTCATGCTCTCGCAACAGCCTTCCTCTTCAAAGACCTTCCCCAAGTCCAGTGAAGATGTTTCAGTGGTGAGGTGTTGTGACACTGGGGAATTATTTATCTTTCTCTTTCTCCCTCTCTCTCTCTGTCGATCTCGGTGAGTGTCTGTCTCTCTCAACATGCCACACTCCATAACCCATCACCACACCCATCTCAGAGCAATGGGTGAGCGGGGATTTCCATCTTCTGTCTTTTGGAGAATCAGGATGCTCATGACAAGTTGACAAGTTGTGAACGATTCCATGGCTAAAAATCAATCGTGACACATCACTACTCTGCTTCACGATGTGGGAAATTTACACGAAGCAGATGTGAAAATCAAATGTATAACAGTGAGGACAATGTAACAAAACTTTCCCCATTCCACCACCAATACACTACATCGTAACACCAACTTTGTTCAAATATGATACATGGCTGAATGTCCTATAGGAAACATAATTATATATATATATATATATATATATATATATATATATATATATATATATATATATATATATAAACATACATATATATATATATATATATACATATATATATATATATATACACACACATACATATATATATATATATATATATATATATATATATATATATATATATATATATATGTACACATCCATATACAGTTTGTAATGCCATAATCAATCGATATGAACAATCATGACACCAAAAGAAAGGAGGTGGTTTTTTGGGGGGTTTTTTTTAAACTGCACACAAAGTGGTATTAAAGGGATCACTGGGGTTGCGGTGTATCTTAAATCGTCAATTTCACATATTTTCTGATCGTTAATAATGCTGAACTTAGAACAGACACAAATCGTTATTTTATCAGAACTACTTAGGAAGAGTGTAATGCATTAGGTAGAATAATGATGAGATTTTTCTCATCTGGCTAATGCCTGACGCTTGCTGTTATTTATTAGTCCGCATCACGAACTAGCATTTAATAGTGTATTTGCACATCATGTTCAACCATTCGTTACAATTGTGTCGACAGTTGTTGAGTGATTTGTGAGTAAATGATCTTGTCAATCATTATCTGCTCCTGTTTGTTCTGTTTAGTTCTAGTTTATTGGGTGTACTCTGCAGTGATTAGCAAAGAAAGGCAATGTGAGCAGACAAGAGGAAAGTGGTTCAGTGGAGGAAAATAAATGTTGGATACAATCAGTGTGAAATATTAATGGAGCTGTGGAGCTACATTCTGGCCCCCAATGAATCTACAGGGAATGGAAAAATGAATTGTGACAACAACTATTTTATTAATGCAGAGATTTACAATTCAACATTATTATTTTGACTTAATTGCAGACAAATCATTTCAGTGCAAGGAATCATGAAGTCAGGTGATATCTTATTTTATGATCTCGAAAATGCAAACATAATGATAAGAAAACAATCTTTTTTAACCTGAAAATACAATGACTATTTGCACATATTTTTATACCGACGAATAGTATTATAGAGTAAACTAGAGGGGGAGCACTCGGTCGAGTGAAAAACCTCCGCCGCCAATACTGCTGGGTCACTTAAGTGAACCCGATATCCTATTTATTGAAGGTCAAAACGGATCAGACTCTACTGAACCACGATTGAATAAACTAAACTGGATTGACGCGCATGTAGAAATGCCAAAAAAAAAACATCGAAATTTTTTTGAAAAAAAAGGTGCAAAATTTCTGGTTTTTTTTCTCTAAATTTTTTTGTGGTTGGAAATCACTTAAAACATGTAGAAATGCAAAAAAAAAATCAAATATTTTTCAAATAAAATCGAAATTTTTTTGAAAAAAAGTTGCAAAATTGTTTTTTCTTTTCTCCAACAAAAATTTTTTTTTGGTTGGAAATCACTTAAAACATGTGGAAATGCAAAACCAAAAATTCAAATATTTTTTCAAAATTCCCGCCATAGCGGCCAAATTGGACTTTGGATCAAGTCCAAAATCTAATGGCATGATGCTTGGACCATACCTAGTCCCCCCCACTAAGTTTCGTCGAAATCCGTCCAGGAGTTTTTCTGTAATACTGTTCACAAACAAACAAACAAACAGACAGGGGTGAAAACAGTAATCTCCGTCCATCTTCGATGGCGGAGGTTAATAAAACGGACAAATGCCAATCATGGATCGATGCATTTTGTAACCTTGGCAATTAATTGGGATTTTTTTTTCGTCAAAATTTAAAATACACGCTGCTGCGCAACACATATACTTGTGGGAATTGGTATTTAGTGCCATCACTTAGACTTCCTCATTTTACTCTGAAGAGGTCATTCTATACTGGATGGGTGATTCTGCCATGTACATGCATTTTAGGCATGATCAACAATTAATGGATCCATTTGCTGCGTGTTTGTGTGTGTGTTTGTGTGTGTGTTTGTGTCAGTTTGTGTCAGTGTGTGTCAGAGTGTGTGTGTGTGTGTGTGTGTGTGTGTGTGTGTGTGTGTGTGTGTGTGTGTGTGTGTGTGTGTGTGTGTGTGTGTGTGTGTGTGTGTGTGTGTCCATAACTCCAAAACCATAAAACTTAGCAGCCTGAAACTTTGGATGCATACTAAGAGAACTCCAAGGAAGTGCATGGGTGAAAGTTGGGTGTTTGTCTGAATTAAAACACCCCCTTTTGAAGATAATTAACAGCCTTATTTAATTATATCCTTCATCAAGCGATCCTCGGCCACCTCGCTCTCTTGGTCTGAAGGCGTCTCCTGGGTAACCCCGTCGGGATCTGAAGCCGCCATGTTTTTTGGCCTGCTCAACCATGCCTTGACTTGGAACAGGCCGCAACGATTTCTTAATATAACGATTTCTCCATCGTCCTGAGCGAGTGGTTGTGCTCTGCCATCCTGAGTGAGTGGTTCCTGCTCCATCATTCTGAGTAAGTGGTTCCTGCTCCATCATTCTGAGTGAGTTGTTGTGAAATAAAATCCGATTTCCGAGCTGTTTGCCGTAGTAACGTGTTTTCTAAATTATCGAGCCAAATATTTTTCCACCCATCACATGCAGCTGTTCATAAAGGTTAATTTTTGTGAACACATCCCTGGAACGTCTATAGAAATGCAATGTTGTTTTTCGGTGAATGCGACACCGGGTTTTAGGGTTGTATACAGTAAGTACTGTAGTTGGTAATAAAACCGACTCCACCCTGCCGATTCCTGAAAAATTGCCGATATCAGTCGTGTGTGTGTGTGTGTGTGTGTGTGTGTGTGTGTGTGTGTGTGTGTGTGTGTGTGTGTGTGTGTGTGTGTGTGTGTGTGTGTGTGTGTGTGTGTGTGTGTGTGTGTGTGTGTGTGTGTGTGTCATAACATATTCTCTCTGCTAACTCCCCAACCCCCACCCTGCACTCAATCTCTGTCCCATCCTTGATCTACCATTCTACCCCCTCTGAATATACAGTGCAGCACCCTCCAACATCTCTCTCTCTTTCACTCTCTCTCTCTCTTTTTCACTCTCTCTCTTTTTCTCTCTTCCCCTCTCTATTTTTCTCTCTCTTCCCCTCTCTATTTTTCTCTCTCTTCCCCTCTCTATTTTTCTCTCTCTTCCCCTCTCTCTTTTTATCTCTCTTCCTCTCTTTTTCTCTGTCTGTGTCTTTCTCTGTCTCTGGACATATCCAGATGATGGTTATGTCTGGATGGTGTTTGTTTCTGGACATGTCTGGGTGGTGTTTATATCCAGACAGGAGTTCATCTCCGGATGTCCAGACGGGAGTTTGTTTCTGGACAACTTGGGTGTGGACGCTTCCAGGCAGTGTTTGTCACCGAATATGTCTGGGCGGTATTCTCTTCCCAAGGTACTCACAGTTCAACAAAGATGACCTGCCTTGTTGTACCTGACCATATGACAATGTCAGGCTCCAACCTTGTCACGCAGATTTCCTCTGGGAATACATTTGTGGCTTTAGGTGTGCCACCACTTGTCAATCACATGCATTTTGCAGACCTCTTGCCTTCCTCCTCCTCCTCCTCCCACTCCTCCTTTCACCTCTTATTACCTGGCTCTCTTTCACAAACACCTCTCTCCCATTGGCCTCCTCCTCCTTCTCCACTCCCCTCTCTCTCAATCTCATCACCTCTTATTTCACCATCTCCACTACCACCACCAGCATTTGATCATGACACTGTCTATATCTTCCTGCTGCCAATGTTACTGAATATGCACTCTGTGCATGCTACATCATTCCCTGACATTCACACCAACAGTAGCTCTCCTCCTGCAACAAACCTCACACCCTCAAATTTGCTGGTGGTGGAAACATCTTACGTTGCCCGCAACAGGAAATTCAACAATATTGGCACCATCCTCCAAATCTCTTGCCACTTCAATGTCCTTATTTGCACACCCTCCCAACCGAGTCCAAGTACCTTGCACTGCCTGTCTGACTGCCTTCACATATCTCCTTCCTCCTTTTTTCTCAACTCCGTCTCAACAATCTTCATTCTTTCTTTCACATATGCCTTTCCTCATAATAGATGATGATTTATCCACCCCGAACCCTGCTTCCTGTACTGTACCAATCCCATCTCCTCCTCCTGTTGCAACCGCTCCTCCATTTCACACAGCTCTGCTCTTGCATTCCACTTCCGACTTTACTTCTTCTTTGGGAGAGCATTCTTCACCACTGGGTTATTCAAATCCCGCACCATCATGAACTCCCACACCCTCACCACCTTATACTCTTTAGTTATTGATGTTAAGGGAAACCTGAGTTTTCCACCCTAACCATAAAAGCAATATTCATCAAACAATGTGGCACTCCCAGCCACCTCCTCACAAACCCACGAACCAAACCCCCATCCTCTCTGCTTGCCTAATCGCAATATCATACACCATAAGTGACCACAATACTCATGCCTCCTCATACCTCTGAGATGCTTCTTCATTACTTCCTCCTCCACCTTTCCCACATCATTTCCACCATATACCATTTTCCCAAGCTCTTCACAGGGGCCTCCCCCAATGATGGAACCACCTCCCCTCCCAGTTCAAGCCTGTGAACATGATCCACCACCCCTCATCTCACCACCCTTTCCCACTGCATCAACCTTTCTCATTGCTACAGTACCTCTACTTTCTAATTGTTATGGCAGGTGGGGCCAAAGAGCCACACATCAGATCTTCCGAGGTGGCCCCATGCCAGCCATTGTGGGATTCCCCTGCAGTCTTGCCCATTCTGCTGCCTGCCCGGATATTCACTAATTTCGGTCCTTCTGGCTGTCGCCAAGAGCAGAGCTCCGCACTTAACATGGGGAAATCCCTTTTTACCCCCATGCACATGAGGAAATGGGGCAATTATTACAGGGAAGCTGTGTCGTGTCCTGATCCATTTACCAGTCATGTTCAGGTGGAGGGGAATGAAGGGTGATTATAGAAATGAAATACAGTACAGGGGTAGACAGCAATAAGTTTGTTTTTTTTTGTATACAATGTCGAGGCTCGTGTAAGAGCTAACACACAGAACGTACAACAATGGGAACAGGAAACAAGAGGGGTGGGAGAGGGAAGCACAAAACAGTGGGGAAAAAGACATGATGAGATCTATGGGGAACAAAACAGTGGGGAACAAAGGGAGAGGGATGGGGTGGGGTACACAGGGTAAACAAGATGAACACCACAGGACTTTCAGTTCCTTGCACTACACGGACTTTCAGGAAGGAAGGCAGGGAATTTGAAGGAGATGGGTTTGGGGTGGATTAATGGGGGTAGAAAAGATCGTGGTTTTGGATAGGGGAAGATAAGAGATGGTGGTGAACAGCTGTTTTGAAGACTTGGAGGGAAGAGTGGACTTGAAGAGAGGATGGAAGTTTGTTCCAAACGTGGGAAAAAAAAGAGGAATGGAAGAGTGAAGGTGAGCATTGCTTCTTGATTTTGGTAGTTTTACCAGAAGGGGGTTGCTGGCAGATCTTGAGGGCCCTGCAGAAATATGGGGGGACATCTTGCAGACAAAGCAAGGGAAGGGGGGCTGAGGCTGGAGAGAGACGGTAGAAGACAAAGACCACCAACCTGCCTGTGGTGAGAGAGTGAGAGACCCAAAGACTCAGCCTCATTGCGGCGAAGGTTCCAGAACGCTGGTGCTATTCTTACACGTTGAGTAGCCATTGCAGTGAAACAACGCATGCTCAACGTGATGACGGCAGTGACGGCACATATCATCATGTGCTGATGTCGCTATTATCCCACCGGGTTGAGAGGGGGTGCTAGCTACCCAACTCAACGCATTTAATTACATAATAAGTTAATTATTATGGAAGGCGCTATTCATAATGTACATTACGGAAATAACTATTGTAAGTCTACGTGCTGTTTGCGTTTCAATTTCGGCATGCGGTTGCTTTGTATTCTTGATTCTAAATTCAAAATAAGTTCCTTAGTTTTACTCGCATTCATTTGAAAGTCATTATCATGACACCATGAAACAAAAGTTTGAATACTCTCTCTTTAGTCTATTTCACTGTGCTTAAGATACCCAACAATCACCGTGTCATCAGCATATTTCAGTTTGTTGACTTTATCCAGTTTTGACTTGCAATCATTTGTGTATAAAATGAAAAACAAAGAGGATAATACACAGCCTTGTGGAGTTGCAGTGTTAATAATCAAATGGTCTGAAAGTGTGTTCTTAACCTGAATCTGTTGAATTTGGTCCCGTTAAAAATAAACCGCTGATCCATAAAATAAATGACGACCCAACACCTAGATTCTGCAGCTTTGGAAAGAGGTGATGTGTTTGAATCATTGAATGCTGAGAAAAAGTCAAACCTTGCTCGTGCATAGCAGCCCATGTTGTCTGTATCTTGCAGAAGACCATTTACCAAAGTGAAAACTGCTTCATGAACAGATTTGTTTTGTCGTTATGCAAACTGAAATTTGTCGATGTACGTTGAGACTGAGTCAAGCAAATATTGAATAATGATCTTCTCCAAGCATTTCATGACGACCAAGGTCAATGCAACGGGTCAGTAGTGGTTGAACTGTTTTGGTGTTTAGGTTTCTTCAGGATGGGAACACGAATGGTTGATTTCTTGCAGGATGTAATTGTGTGTATGTCTCCAGATTGCTGGAAGAGTGTTGAAAATGGGACTGCCAGTTGTGCATATTCTGTCAGCAACTTGCGACAGATCCTGTTTGGTCCTGTTGCTTTGTGTGGGTTCAGACGTTCAAGTTGTTTTTCCACTTCCCTTGTGTTGATGCTGATAAGCTGCTCTTGTGTATAAAACAGAACAGATGGCTTCAGATAAAACTGAACAGATAACTAACAGCTCAAGGATGATCAAAGTCGTCTGTTGATTTTATCTCCTTGATCACGAATATCAAAGCGACAGTAAAACAGGTTCAGTTAATCAGCAATTTTTAAATTGTTTTCCGAGCCAGAAAATGAAATGGCCTTTTTTTAGAAAAGCCTGTGATATTGTTTAACACAGCACCAGGCATCTCTGGAATTATTGAAATGGAAAGAGTTGTGCAGTTTCTCCTTGCACTCTGTGCTTTCTTGATTGCTGATGAGAGTTTATACTTGGTGTTGGCTCATTGGTTAGGGTGGTGGGCTTTGGATCCTCTGATCCTGAGTTCAAACCCCAAACGGCTGTTGAATTAATACCAGGTGGGGTTAACTCTGCCTGTTGTCCTTCCGAGGTTGGCAAAATGAGTGCCAGCATGTTGGTATCTGTGTCAGAGTGGCGACATGCTGGTACTCAAAATGAGTGCCAGCATGCTGGTATCCTGGATTGTGTCCAATAGCCAAGGGGTCTGCTTCGGCAGCACCAACGCTCTGCACAGAGTATGGTCACGATGGATGGATGGATGATGTGAGTATAGATCTCAGTTCATTTAGTTTAACATGGTCCCCTATCCTGTCGTTTCTGATCAAGTTATGATTTAGTGATTTTGTTATCCACAGCTTTTTATTTGGGTCAACTTTCACAGTTTTTTTTGGTGCATGGATCTCCTCACAAAATGTTATATATAGCTGTTGACAATATCTGGTGTTTCTTCAGTGTTATCAGCAGAGACTAATAATGCTTTCCAGTCTCTTATGTCAAAGCATGTTTGCAATGTGTCAATGACTTTACCGTTCTAATCTTTCACGCATTTCTTGCTGGATTTCTCTATCTTCAATTTTAAAAGATACTTTGGCATTAAGGATACCACATTATGATCAGACCAATGCCCGAACGATTGAGTGCTTTGTGAAAATTTTTCACAGAGCAATAGCAGCGGTCCAAAATGTTCCTTCCCATGATGGCACTATCAACACACTGTGAATAATGGGGCAGAACATCTTCCAATCTACAGTGATTGAAATCTCCAGTAATTGTTTTGGGTGAGTCTGGAGGTAAAGTCTCGATTGATTGTACTGCATCATAAACGGAACTCGCACCCTCGTCCACATTAGAATCCGGAGCAATATACATGTCAAGATAACGTGTATCTGGTTAAACTCTTTTGGCACATAATACTGTCTGCAAGACGCACACACCAGTTCGACATTGGAGCTCGACATGGTCGCTTTCACTTGAAAATTGTTACACCACAGTTTGTCGATGTACTGCACATACATATGTTGTTTGCCAGTTTCATGTACTAGCTGATCATGGTGAATAAGATGAAAGCCATCAATGTCATTTCTGTCACTTGGAATGTTTTGCTTCAGCCATGTTTCACTGAAACTCAAAAGTGCATTTTGTGCTCATAATTGTATTTGTTAAGAACATGAATTTCATTAATTTTATTTGAAAAAGATCAGACGTTATACAGAGTTTATGTTGGCAATGGTAGTTGTTTTCCCCTCTTTCAAATCCACTGTCTGCCACTGCCTCGTTTACCCCTTTTTCTGAGGCAGAGATCCTTCTTCTTTCTGCTTCATCACTGTAGAGTCAGGCAGATCCACAGGCTTTGTTTTTGAGACCGACTTTTGATAATGGCTGATTTCCAGCATGGCGATCATACGTAATTGGCAATATGGGTGAAATAGGACTGTCAAAAACCCATGAAATGTTCACATAATACTTGAAAAATTAGCAGAACGTGGTGATGACAATAATATTGCATTTAGTGGATGAAAATACTCTAAAATAATGTTAAAATAAATAAATAATGGAACTCATAATCAACTTGACCGTTTGCTGAAGAACAGTACCCCCTCTGAATAGGAAAAGGCGGGGCTTCCTTATTGGCAGAATAGAGGTATGTACACTCCTATCTGTATGTGTGTGTATATATATATATATATATATATATATATATATATATATATATATATATATATATATATATATATATATATATATATATATATATATATATATATATATATATATATATATATATATATATATACACACACACACACACATATATGATTCACTCCTCCAGCCGAAGCAGCTGCATAAAACAACACAAGAAGACCCACACAACGGCGTTAGCACTTACCTTGTGTAAGTCTTCTTGGGTTGCTTTATGCAGCTACTTCGGCTGGAGGAGTGTGGGAGTGGTCAATCATTTATAAAATCCTAGCCATCTGGGTGTGGTCGATTAGGTGAGTGCTGATTGGCTATTCCCTCCATTCACAGGTGAGAGATGTGGGTAGGTCTTTATATTTATATATATATATATATATATATATATATATATATATATATATATATATATATATATATATATATATATATATATAATACATGTGGAGTGTGATGAGCACTCCCTCGATCTCCATTGGACATTGTCCTACACTAAAGCGTCTGGGGGTCTTGGCCCAGTGACTCTGTCAAACAGACAAAGATTACATGGTCAACATCAGTTAAGCATGGAGCCGTCTGTCTGGGTGGCAGATGAATGGTTGATCTTTGTGGATTATGTGGTTTTACCATTTCAGACATAATCTGCGGCGATGCTCACTATAACAGTCAGGAGGTGCATCTTATGTTTAAACGATGATTGTGGTCATCATTGGTTGGATATTTATCGGTGTGCTGTCCTGATGATTGCAAATAAGCTCAGATTCAGGACTGCATGCGGTTGAAGTCATGGCGACTCACTCCTATGGAGTGGTTCATTTGCATGACCATATGTTCTGGCCCTTCGGGGTTAGGATGTGTGTTTGTTTGAACATGTGATTCAGCCTTTGGGCTAAGGGGCATGTGGATGCCAATGGGACAGTCTTGCTGGACTGTGTACTAAGGCCATGGGGTCAAGGTGCATGGCCCAAGCTCTTTAAATGTTTTTATGTTTTTTCTTTTTTTTTTTTGGATAAAAAAGGCACCTTCAAAAGAAACAAATAAGCTCGAAATCTGGATCGGTGGCTCCATTTGATGTTTAACTGATGTTGACCATGTAATCTTTGTCTCTTTGACAGAGTCACTGGGCCAAGACCTCCGGATTGGAGGTGACACTTTGGTGTAGGACAATGTCCAATGGAGATTGAGGGAGTGCTCGTCACACTCCACATGTTTCGATTTACCCACCGATCGTATCACGTTGTTTTCACTTTTTTGTGCTATTCCCCATTAAACATTTCTTGGAAGTTAAAAGTGTGCATTGTCAATAGATAATAATTCAAATTTCTGTGAAAGACAATTTAATATCACAGTTACCTAAAGTTAAGTACAGTACTGTATATAAAATAAATTAGGAAATTGAAGAAGTTTTATTTTTGCTATACATATTATTACCTCCACCACCGAAGGTGGATGGAGGTGATGTTTTCACCTTGTCTGTCTGTCTGTCTGTGAACAGGATATCTCAAAATGTTGTGGACGGATTCAGATGAAATTTGGTGGAGACGTTGTGTATTTGACAAGAATGAAATTGCAGTACTATTCGATTTTGGTGAAGATCCAGATCCAGATACTGGAATTTTTGATGTGATTCTTCACCACTGAGAGATAGGGCCAAGACGTCATGCAGTATTGCATGATATCTCAAAAAAGATGGACAGGTTTGGTGTGTGATGAGGACTAATCTATTCAATATTGTTGAAGATCCGAATCCGGATCCGGATCGAGGAATTAAAAATTTTTTGAAGTGATTCTTTACCATTGAGAGATGGGGCCAAAAACGATGGATAGAATGATATTTCAAATAGGGACGGAATCAGACAAAACTTGGTGGATGAGTTGGGTCGATGACAAGATCAAGCCGATTAGATTTTGTTTCAGGTCCATATCCAAATCCAGCCTCTAAGTGGGATACAAAACGTAAACTGTTCATCCTGGCGGAGATATGCCCTCTACCGTGTGCCATTATCATGTGCTCGTAAAATCCACTGACCACAAGTAAAATATTCAGGAAACAGTTTGTGGATATTTATACATTAAATAATAACAATTGATTGAAGTAATCAACACCAGTTGCATTAATGTGAATTACAAGAAACCACAATAAAAATAGTGAATTAGTGAATACGATGTGAAATTAGTTTTCTTTCGTGTTCTAGCTCTTCTATGAGCCTTGACTCTGTAAATATAAAAAAAATTGAACAATCTTCCTCTTTGTGTGCCCTCTCTTACTTTAAAGTCTATGAGTGGGTTCAGAATGGTGCCATGGAAGCAACTTTCAACAGACCAGCGTGTAAAGAGCCAAACTCTGTGAGATGAAGGGCACACAATGAATAAAATAGCAGAAAAGATGAAGATTTTCTGCAATGGTGTGCTCTAAACTTTGTAACGCCTGAAAGAATCTGGCTCAGTACAAAACAAGAAAAGACCCAGAAGAACCTCCCTAAGGCAAGACAAGCACTTGATGTTGCTCAGCTTACATGATAGAAGAAAACCAAGTCAGCAGATACTGTAGCAAATGGAATGAGAGCAGGCCTGAGAACAGGCCAGCACTCTGCACCAGACAAGATGCGAATAAATTAGGAAATTGAGAAAGTTTTATTTTTGCTCCACATATTACTTTATATTATCAAGCCTGGTGTTGGCGCAGTGGTTAGGGCAGCGGCTTGGGATCCAAGAGGTCCTGAGTTCAAGCCCCGTTGGGCCACTGAATAAATACACCAGGGGTTTGACTCAGCCTGTCATCCTTCCGAGGTCGGCAAAATGAGTACCAGTATACTGGGCCGGTGTATACCCTGGTTAAAATAGGTGTACCATATCCCTGTGTCGTAAGAGGCGACCAGGGTTGCGTCAGGAAGGGCATCCGGCATAAAACATGTGCCAAATCACGATGCGGATCATGTGGATGATCTGCTGTGGCAACCCCTTACGGGAGCAGCCGAACGAGGAAGAAGAAGATATTACTTTATATTATCATGTGCTCATAATATCTACTTTCCTCAAAGAAGTGGATATTACTATCACATGATGATATAATCAATGTGGGCAGAAGGTTAATTGCAGCAGGTCTCCTTGGCAGAGTTGCAGCAAAGAAACCACTGCTACGACCACAGAATAAGGTGAAAATACTTCAATGTGCAAGTAACACCAAGATTGGTTGACTGAACAATGGAATTGCGTACTCTGGTCTGATGAATCGAAGTTTGAAATTTTGGGATCTAAGAAACTGATGTTCTTGGGCATATTTCAGTCTCATGGCTTTGTTACCTTTACGCAGAAAGGGTCTTTTGACAGCAACTCTCCCATGGAGACCACTTTTGAGAAGACACCTTCTGAGAGTAGATGAGTCTACTTAAACCCCTGATGTCTGTACCAGTTCTTGTGTCAGTTCAGCACTTGATTGTTTTTTTTTCTATTCCTTGAGGAATTTATAGATAAGTATTGCTCATCTGTTTTGTTGAGTTTCTTTGGCCTTCCAGTCCATCTCATTATCTTTCTGTATTGTTGCTTGAACACCACATCTGGAAATACCTGTTTTTTGGATATTTCTCTCTGAGAATTAAATAATTGATGTTAAACTATAATTTTGAGTCTTGTTGAGTTTCACATCTTTGGCATTGTGTGGGTGTATATTACTTGCAAGAGAGAAATTACAAATTGGTGAAAAAAAATGTGGTGGCCTAAGACTGATTATTTGGAATATGAAGAAAAATAAAAAACAGCCAAAAGCAAAAAATGGATTATTGGAAATATTGCAGTATATGTGGAACGCCTTCCCAATGGAGCTTTTCCACAGATATTGCAGGAAAGCATTCAAAAATGGATATCTGCTGTTCTGCATGAAAAAGATAGTCACAACAAATTGTGAAATTTCATGCATTAATATTGTAAGAAAAAATAATATTTGGTTCTGTAATAAAACATGATGACGACACGTTTTTTTTTTTCAAAATGTGTCATTCCATGTCAAATCATCAAAGAATCTGCCGTCATCTCTCAGATTTTTGTAAAACTTTGGGAACCAATTGGGACCCATGAAAAACGGCAAGAACTCAAATATTTTTGCTAACAGCCTCTTAATTAGTGAGATACAGACTAACGAACTTTGGACGAATTAGCACGACGTCGCGAATTCAAATGGCCATATCTCTAAAAGTATAACACCCAGAGAGCTGGTTTTGGTGTAATTTTAAAGGTATTTTCATGCCCTATGAATTTGTCTGGGCAACATTTTCCTACCTCCAACCACAAAAAGTTATCACAAAATATAAACTTCAATCGTGAATCCCCAAAAAATGTATCCTTCAAATTTCCTCAAATTCATCCCAGAGGTACCTTATGATGTCAAGAAGCTTCCACATAAGTTTTGTGATGGGCACTCCAATAGTTTCTGAGATATGAGCAATAATGTACATGTACATATGGCATATAGGTTCGAAAATCAGCATTTGTAATGTATTATACAATCATTCTAACCGAGCCATGACAGGGAACACAGGGAACGACCATCAATTGCTTTGAAGTATCATATACTTTCATTTTCAACTGGGCCTGAGGGGAAGAAACAAGTGCTGCTGTTGCTGCATTGAAGAGGAAATTGAAAGCCTAAGTCAGGTTAGTGAACACTGTGTACTTGAACTCACTTATTGATTGTATAATACATTACAAATGCTGATTTTCGAACCTATATGCCAAACGTACATGTACATTATTGCTCATATCTCAGAAACTACTGGAGTGCCCATCACAAAATTTATGTGGAAGCTTCTTGACATCTAAGGTACCTCTGGGATGAATTTGAGGAAATTTGAAGGATACATTTTTTGGGGATTCACGATTGAAGTTTATATTTTGTGATAACTTTTTGTGGTTGGAGGTAGGAAAATGTTGCCCAGACAAATTCATAGGGCATGAAAATACCTTTAAAATTACACCAAAACCAGCTCTCTGGGTGTTATACTTTTAGAGATATGGCCATTTGAATTTGCGACGTCGTGCTAATTCGTCCAAAGTTCGTTAGTCTGTATCTCACTAATTAAGAGGCTGTTAGCAAAAATATTTGAGTTCTTGCCATTTGTCATGGGTCCCAATTGGTTCCCAAAGTTTTACAAAAATCTGAGAGATGACGGCAGATTCTTTGATGATTTGACATGGAATGACCCAAATATACCAATGTGACAATAAAAACGTTTATTTTAAAGGTGACCTAACTCTCAATCGTGACTACCACTGATTGTCGAGGGGAAGTTTGCATGCTCCTGTGACCTGGAGAGCTATACTGGCAGGAGCCTCGCTCCTGGTTGGTCCAACCAAACCGGGCAAGTCCAAGGGTATAGAAGCCAAACTAAGAGTAGTCACATTTATAGGACAGATTGTGGTTCTTCAGCTTTTTCGCAGCTCATTTAATGGTTCAAATCATGCTAATAGGAGCGGCAACCATTAGTGTAATCCTCAAAGTTATTTGTGGGGATAGCTAAAGAAAGATATGATGATGAGGTTACTTTACAGCAGCGGGATTAAAGGATCTGCAATTATACACTTGGTAAATACTCTGCCTGTCAATATTAATGATGATAATGATGTGCCTATCCAAAACTCAAATGCATGGATAATTGATGAAGATGAGAAAAAGAGTGTTCATCATTCATTCATTACATGTGCAGCCAGTGGTTTACATCATTGCTGAGAGCATGGCTGTGCCACTGATGCAGTGCCCCCTTCCAGTGGGTTATG
Source organism: Eptatretus burgeri (assembly GCF_056783735.1). Taxonomy (NCBI): domain Eukaryota; kingdom Metazoa; phylum Chordata; class Myxini; order Myxiniformes; family Myxinidae; genus Eptatretus; species Eptatretus burgeri. The sequence goes on along the minus strand of NC_140976.1, from coordinate 33,728,301 downwards.
GTAATAATTTGTAATTTGGTCATGGTGTTGGCAATAGCTTGCCTACTCTTTGCATCGGACACGATGTGATCTTTAACATTCACCAACTAATGCTGGCAGATAGGATGACTGTTTAATATCCATCTGAGGGACAGTACACACGTTGCTGAATCACCATGCCTGTGACACACTGGGATGACAGTTTATTGCTGGGTCAAGATTCAAACCCAGTGTCGACAGCCTTTCATTCTCACCCTGTGACGTTGGAAAGAGCTACAAATTAATGCTCCTCTCTATTTTCATCATGAGCCTCAAAAAGATGTTAAATCTCTTATAATCTAGAGGCCTCACCATTAGTCTCTTCTCGGCTAAACACTGCAAAACTGGCCTCCAAATACAGCTCCATACTAGGCATGCTCTGTCATTCCAAGTCTTTCCATGAAAAACAGTATTACTCACAGTAAGACCTTTGTCAGTAGCTCAATAAAGTACTGCTCTCCCCGATGGACTAGAGCTCCAGCCTTGCATCTGTCTCTCCTGGAAGCTGTGGAATCTAAAACTCATCATTATGGGAATCCCCTGTGATGAGGCCCAAGCACAAGGTCTCTTTTTCCTCAAATTGCAAACAGGTCGGTCGCTGCTCTTTTTCTTGCTGCTTCTACATTCTAGCTCCCTCTGTTCTCTCAGCCCTCTGACCCACACACATAACCTCAAGAGGACATGTAATCTCTGATTTAACTCCTCAAATCCAGGACGCGCACTTCCAGGATCAAGCAGGTAGTGCACCATCACCTCATGTTATCCCCCATCACGACCCATGATCTTCTCTCCTCCTATTAACCATTTTTAATCCAATCATCTCACTTGCAGGTTACTATGCTTACTCGCCTTCTCTCTCTTTCCTCTTCCTGTTCATTCATTCCCCTGCTTATTTTGTCCTTTTTGCACCATACAGCCACACTGTCAGTTTATTGCCATTTATCCTCTGTTACCTCGATTTTCCATGTGCTGAGATCTTTTAGACAAAAAACTAAGAAAATATAGTCAAATACATTGCATCCAGAATGTTACATTGCACCATGTTCAAAAATGTAGTCGATCATCCTGAACAAATATCGTCGATTTGGTTTGCTGGCAGGTGAACAAAGCTGTACTTATAAATACATACTAGTACTTACATGCACGTGTAATATCTTTTAATTTCAGGTCATCACACCTTTATACAATTGGATTCTCATTTGTGTTAATGTGTATGTGTTGTGCTGGACACATTTCTTGCTTTATGGATTTCAATGATTAGATATTTAGAATTCTCATAATGTAGTTCAATCAAATGCTTTCTGCAGTTAAATCAATTTGTAGCCTCCAACCATCACCACCTCTGATATATTCTCTTTTAATTATATCATCATCACTCTTAATTCAGTTCAAGCTCTTGGTTCAACTGTTCCTCCTGAATCATTGGGATCATCGCAGGTCGCTTTTTTTTTTTTCTTACTAATAACAGCAGCTGGGATTAATTTCATTGGCTAATGTAAATGATTTAATTTCCGAGGGTTAGCATCCTGGCAATATCCTATAACGGGATTCAATTTTGTTTTCTTCATCAAGTGAGGTTAGTGCAATGAACTGCTCGAGTAGTCTTCTGACTCGGCGTGCATCAAATTAATTGAACTGTATATATGTGAAACGAGAGAGGGAGTTGGTTATGTCAATGGCCTCACAGTTCTTGCCTCAATTTAAATGTTCCATTTTGCTTTACACTTCGAACCTAATTGCCATGTAACGAAGCAGCCAAGCCTCTTTTTTGCCTCAACAAAAACAATGACTTGTTTGAATGAAAAAAAAAAATGGTTGCAGATAAAAGATGCAGTCCACTTAACATCCTCTGCTCGACATTCCACTGCATCAGAAGGGATTTTATTAACCCGTCCCCTGCGTAGCGAAAGACGGGTTTTTGCAATGACGTGTGTGTGTGTGTGTGTGTGTGTGTGTGTGTGTGTGTGTGTGTGTGTGTGTGTGTGTGTGTGTGTGTGTGTGTGTGTGTGTGTGTGTGTGTGTGTGTGTGTGTGTGTGTGTGTGTGTGTGTGTGTGTGTGTGTGTGTGTGTGTGTGTGTGTGTGTGTGTGTGTGTGTGTGTGTGTGTGTCAGGGCTGTAACCTTTTTACAATTTGAGCTTTAGACATAAAATTTTAAACAAAGCTTTATAATGACAATGTGGAGAAGCCAAATTCATAATTTGGTCAAAGGTCAACGTCACATAAAATCCTTAATTTTCATCCAATTCAACTGAAATTTAAAGAATTTGCATATTGGGTCACTGAATTGGTTTATCAATTAAAGCTAGAAGCCGATTGTTTTGTTTTTTTAGATCAAAAAGGTTGTCGTGCCTTGAGTTCCTGTTAATACAGGATTCCTCAGAGCTGGGACCTTTCATCCCGAGGGATGGTCAAAACGGTCTTTTAAAGCACTGATTTCAGTGTTACTCCACTGTACCATTCCCCAAAGTCACCCAAAATGAGCCAAAATCGATGGCAAACACGCATGGAAGGCAGATGGCTGAAAAATGCTTTCGTACCTTTTAAAGCATTAGCGCTTAACTTGGGGGGGGGGGCTCCTAGGGGGCGTGAGTCACTTCCAGAGGGGGCGCGAGCCTGGAGAAAAAAGTAAGAAGTTCTGTAATTATTTTTGGAATTCTCTCAAGGGCCTGTCACACCTTGACGTTTTAGCCAGCTTATGCCGACGTATGAAAAATTTGTCTAAAACGCTGGCGTACGTTGAATACGTTATGGGTAAGTTTGGTATACGTTAAGAGCATGCTGAAGCACGCTGGCATACGTCGTAGTACGCCGAGCTCGTCGACAAATTTTAAGCATGCTCAAAAATTTTCGACGTATGCCAGCGTATGACTCGCACGTTCCGCCTACGCTGGCCATAAGTTGTAGGCACGTGATGTGATCGTTGACACACGTCGACACACGTTACTTGTAAGTTACTCATAAGTCGAAATACGTCGAGGTAATGTTTAGCGTACCCGAAACTTATTTCTAACCTATGAGTAACGTGCTTTGAACCTATGTGTAACGTATCTCCAACGCATATTGACGTATGTAGACGTCTTCCGGACGACCACAGAACTAACTGAATGGGTTTCTCACTTACAGCTACCGTATAATGACGTATTGGCAGCGTTTAGGGGAATTGCTATATAAAAATTGGCTTCACAGGAGGAACTTGTCAGTGTTTCAGACTCCATGGTGAGTAGATGTCCATGGCAGTAGTATCAGTAGTAGTAGTAGGTCCATGTCAGTAGTAGTCGGTGAGTGTGATGAGGAGGGTGTGGGTGATGATGGATCCTCCTTGCGTCCACCGCCACGGCCAGGAGACTTCTTGGCAGCATTCTTCGAAGTTTCCTTCGGCATGACGATGATGTTGACACTTCGATGTCTAGCTTTGTTATGATTAAAATCGTCGAGCGGCACAGTCCATTTGAATAGTCGAGCGGCAGCCTATTTATAGGCTACGCCACGTGATCATCGGCGATACGCTGCCGCGCTATGCATACGTTAGACTATCGTTGGGCATACGTTGCGAACGCCGACAACACGCTAAGCATTCGTTGGTATAAGTTATTGAAACGTTCTGTCTATGTTACTAAAACGTTATGCATACGTCCAACTCGTTATGAATATGCCCAAAACTGAAAAAAAACATCAATAGTTCAGCATACGCCAGCGTTTTACATACATTTTGATACGTTGCTATACACTGGCTAAAACGTCAAGGTGTGACAGGGCCCTCAACAAGTGTTTGCATAATATTGTGATGAACATTAAAAAAAAAAGTATCGCCTTTAATAATTGTTGTTTTCTATTCGCTATGAGGCCTACCATTTTCTGTATTAAAATTAATTTTAAAATTTAACATTTATTTAAATTTAATATTAAAATTAATATTTTATTTTAATTTTATCATTAAAAGTTTTTTTTCACAGATTTGCAGGACCCATTTCAAACTAAATCATTCGCAATGAGTGCAAAAAAGCGGAAGTATCTTGACGAATATATTCGATTTGGATTTGTGTCCCACCAAAAGGGTGACACAGGTACCCAGTGCGTAATATGCAACAAGACTCTGATCAATAATGGCATGCAGCCCACACGCTTGGAACGCCACTTGAAGACAATGCATCCTGCTCCAGCTGCCAAACCAAAGACATTCTTTGAAACAAGAAGGCAGTCCTTGAAGCAAGCTAAGATGGACAGCAGTGGAACATTTCGGCAACAGACTTCAAAGGTTGATGAGGCTTCCTATAAGATCGCCATGTTGATCGCAAAGAGCAAAAAGGGCCAAAACATTGGAGAGACTCTCATAAAACCAGTGTACTGTGTGCAGCAGAGCTCGTTCTGGGGAAGGATAGTGCAAACAAGCTTTCCCAAATCTCTCTATCAAACGATACCATCAAGGGAAGGATCGATGAAATGTCTCAAGACATTAAAGATCAAGTTCTCGACCAAGTAAGAGCTTCTCCTGTATTTGCCATCCAGTTGGACGAAACAACTGATGTTGCTCAGTGTTCTCAGCTACTGATGTATGCTCATTTCGTGTCAGGCAATAGTGTAAAAGAGGAAATGCTCTTCTGCCATCCCATGGAAAGTTGTACAACAGCAACAGATATTTTTCAAGTGGTATCAAACTTCTTCCAGGAAAATCAACTTTTGTGGGACTCGCTGGTTGGGGTGTGTACTGATGGAGCTCCGGCCATGCTTGGTTTGCAATCTGGTTTCATAACAAGAGTGAAAGAAAAAAGTCCATCTGCTATAGGTACGCACTGCATCCTTCATCGTGAAGCCTTAGCATGCAGAACTCTACCTGCTGAAATGAGGGATGTCATGAACCTTGATATCAAGGTAGTCAACTTCATCAAAGCCTTTGCCTTAAGCAGTCATCTCTTCAAACAGCTGTGTGTGGATATGGATTCTGAACATCAAGCCTTGCTTTTCCACACAAACGTACGATGGCTTTCAAAGGGAAACATGCTTGTACGGCTTTATGAACTACGACAAGAAGTGGCAACATTTCTCGATTCACAGCAGGAAGCAGATCTCCATGACAAGTTCCAGTCTGAAGGATTTTTGCTCTCTCTAGCTTACCTGGTGGACATCCTTGAAGCGCTGAATGCCGTCAACCTCAAACACCAAGGGAAAAACATCAACATAATCATGCACCATGACGTCATTCGAGCCTTCATGGCCAAGCTCGACCTCTGGAAATGTCGAATTCAGGATGGAAATACTGCCAGTGTTGCAAACTTGGATTCTGCTCTCATTCACAGTTACCTTGATTCTGAGTTAAAGAAACAAATAATTACTCATCTGACTGAATTGAAAGCAGAATTCATCAGATACTTTCCGGATATAGATGAGAAGCGCGAAGCCTGGAAACTCATTAGGAACCCATTTCAATGTGAAGTAGCTGATATTTCAGACGAAGTGCAAGAGGAGTTTCCTTGAGTGAAAGTTCAACTCCTCGGCTGAAGAAGATTTCAAGCAGGGATTTTTAATCAGTTGGTTGAAGATGTGAGGGGGGGGCGTGGAGGCAAGGACCAACTACTAGAGGGGGTGTGGTGGTAAAAAGGTTAAGAACCACTGTTTTAAAGTGTTTACTTGAAAAGCAAAGTCAAGGGAAGAGAGTCGACAAGACACTATACAAAAATGGAGCAAACCAAGCGAGTCAAAAGACAGAAAGAGGAGAATGGGGATATGCAAACTTATATACAAGGAGAAATAAAATGCAAATAAAAACCGAGCCCACTGGTGTGATGCATTGCCCTTCCTTGGGTTTGACATGAGTGCCGTGTACGTATGCATGACACACGGGACCAGCAATAGAGCTGAGTGTTCTCATCCCATCCTCGTCATCACTTGTAATGTCATGATGTACAAACAATCAGATCGACCATGATGCATTCAACTTCACAAAGGTTTTAATGAGAAAACTCAGCTCCATTGCTGGTCCTGTGTGTCGTGTATGTGTACAAATCCAAGGAAGGGCAATAAATCACACCTCGGCACCACAGATCACACTTGTGCAACAAAACAATAACGCAGGCGGGACTTCCCTTTGTCTACGATGCGCAGGGTGGATGCAATCTGCTTAAAAAAAACAGAAGCGAGTCAAGAGTCAGTGACGATGGTGTCCAAAGGCGAAAGAAAACGACAACGAGCAGGGCCAGCGATGAGTAGGTCTTCAACCAGATCATGTGGTTGTCTTTGTCCTTTTACCCAAGGAGGCCTCTTGGTCAGCCATTCTTCTTCCTCCTCCAAGTACTTCCTTGCACTCTGTGTATGTGGAGCTCTCCTGTCTGAGGTCTTTCTTCCCCTCTCGAATGGCGTGGTGATACCAGCTTGGGTCTATCCCAAAGCTTCCACAAGACCCTCTGTGAATCACTTGCTCGACCTCCTTGCACTTGAGACTCCCTTCACGTCCCTCTCTCATTCCTCTCTTGGTTCTCTGCGCCAGACTGATGTTCTCTCCATCCTCCTGGGCGGAGTCCTTCTACGGTCCGCACATGGGGTGGCCCCGATAAAAATTAAAGTGCATTACCCATCCTGGATCCACAGCACACTGTGATGCCATGGCTGGCACACACTGGCCAAAGATATTGCAATCGGCTTAGGCACACAGGTGACACATATGCCTCTGTGATGAGAAGTCCTCACCAAGCCCCGCATCCAAAGAAGAGGTATTTACGAATACATAATTAATTTGTCTACCCTCTGTTTAAATTACATACGCTGCCTCTTCAGCATCACATGTAGCAAACGACTTACTCTGACAGATCCCTGCTACATGGCAATCCAACCTACACAAAAGACATACTACACTTACCACAGTCTAGCTCTGGATCCACCCTCTCCCCCCCCCTTTTTTTCCACGTAACAACGCCAAAGGTCAAGGTTGAATAAAATCGGCATTTTTCACCGGATCGACTTGAAATTTTAAGAATTTCCATATTGGGTTGCTAAATTAGTTCACTAATCAAAGCCAGAAGCCGATTTTATTTTTTTTTTAATTGATCAAAAGGTCATGGTTTCATAAAATCAGCAATCTATATCCGAACAGGGTTTGCAAATTTGAACAGGGTTTGCTAATTGGGTCACTGAAGCCTATTGTTTTTGAGTTCAAAAGGTCAAGGTCGCCTAAAACATTCAATTTTTTTTGTATTTCTTTGAATACAAAGAAGTATTTGTTCGAATACAAAGCAAATGCAGACGGGCTTTGCATTCTCAGATGCTTTCTAGTTTTCAAAAGGTGGATTTGACTCTATGACAGAATAAACCGTGAATTAGACACTTTGGATAAAAATAACCAATCTGTGGGTGTCGAAGCCACCACATAATTTACATTAATACATTTCCTCTTTTCTTCAGTGAATTTTTAACCCTATTTTACACTTTGTCGTCAAAAGTGTGCCGATATTACTGATGAAGTGATGGAATCTGCTGCTTATGTTTAAACCATTCTCTGAGAAGTAGTTCGAAGTAATCAGTAGGATTGCAGTGACATCAACGCCCATTATATTTAAAGCCGGTCTGAAGGGTAAAGGACATCCTTTTATGGCTCGTCTTGGTTGGGACAGAATTTTCCAGTGCTGTATGTGCCTGCACCGTGGAATGCTTTCCTGAGTTCTCTTGAAATTGAAATTGCTTTGGTTCTTTGTTATGATGAATGCTAAACCCTGCCTGTCTTAGTGTATATATATATATATATATATATATATATATATATATATATATATATATATATATATATATATATATATATATATATATATATCTTCTGTGTAATTAATGAATTACAATCCAAAATACAAATCAAGGGAAAGCCTTATAATTGAGATTGACTTCAAGTAGTTATTAATAATCCATTGGCTGCATCACTTTGTGTGGGTTCGAATGAGGGAGATGAGTGTTCAATTTTATAAACATTTCACAATCCAATTTAAGCATCATATAATCACTCTTATTATTGCCTTTACTGCATGATGAGAATTAAGGCTGCTCTATTATTGCCATTGAGCATTTATATTTTTGATAACTTGTTATTACGATTAAGATTGCTGTTAATCCATTACTTGCTCACTCAGGCACTCAGCATTATATGTAATGCTTTGCAGCAACTCACAGAGGCTGGAACACCTTATTCTTGCACTTCCTATTTTCTGTTTAAACCTATCCAAACACATTTTTGAAAGTTCATCACCATGCCATGGTCAGAGATTATTTTAGAACTCTAGTTTGGCTTGCCGTTCCTTTGGGCCCAGAAATCCAGCCATACGCCATCCTTCTGTTTAGATTTTAGAAGATCAACTTCAAAGAAATTTCTCATTACAGTGCTCATCTTAAATATGCTATTTATCAGACTCTGTAGCGTAATGGTTCAAACCCCAGCCGAGTCATACCAATGACTAACAATGGTACATGTGGCTTCCTTGCTTGACACTCAGCATTAAAAACGACAGAACCATAGGTTTGCTATGGTAGTGTATTGGTTCTTCAAAAGAATGCCAATTCGAAAGGCTTTTATTCAACGAGATGAAAGCACGATATCAACGTTGTCCATCTCAATTTGGAAGTGAAGTGTTCACCACATTTTTCTGGTTGTTATAATATCCCAACAGTAATGCCTAACACAGCATCACATCTCCCCCTTTTAGCCGGGAGATTACCGAAAGTCCTTGTACAAGATTTTGTGTCAAATACACATGTGCCCTTCATGTTAGAGGGATGTGAAAACCATGGCCAACTATAACGACACTTGTAGAGCACATAATCTCACCTCGTGCACTCATTCTGAACAAAAAATACCATAGTTATCTAAAAATGCTGCTATTATGGCCCATATATCCATATCATCCATGCATCCTATTATGTCATATGCATTGTCATTATCCGAAGCTTAATTGATTATTAAGATATTTAATGACCACTTTTGTGCGCATGAAGGCTAAATTGCGTCAATGAAGGTGAATATGAAAGAAAATTCAAACTATATTCCCCATGGCTCGTCAATCCGTACGTATGAAGTTTCGCATCGATCTGTTAAGCAGTTCTGGAGAAGTTTTTTTTATACATTTTTATTTTCAATCCAATATGGTCACCAGACCACATGACTGGTGACATAAATTTAATTCTTCACTCGCATCAGGTCGTAGATCAGATCTATGAGGTTTAAGATTTTTTTGGCTAAAGATTTCAATTCAACCAATTATAGCTGGAATACCTCTTCACCAATGACATCACTGTTATCATGCTATACACCCTATTGGGAGTTGATGACGTGTGCCAAGTTTCAAGTATTTTTTTGTTGTTGAGCAGTTTTAGAGAAAAAGATGTTCAAAAATTTTGGCCTTTCATCCAATATGCCTGCCATACAATGTGACCTATGACATCAGCGTTGTCAATGAAATACTCTCCATGAGGAGTCCCTCCTGTGTTTAAAGCTTTGCTTCGATCAGACAAGCGGTTGCAGAAAAAAACATTTTTAAAGCAAAAATTATTCACACACACACACACACACACACACACACACACACACACACACACACACACACACACACACACACACACACACACACACACACACACACACTGCAATAGTCTCATACCCTTTTGGGGTAAGACTAATAATCTGGCAGACATATGAATCAAAACAATATGGTAAAAAGTTTAGGAAAACTAGAATAACACAACTACACGTAGATTGGTCGGGGTGAACTCCCCTTACATAAGAATATGACTGGCTGCCATATCTGTTGGTCCATACAATCACGGCTTTTCCTGATTCTGGATGAGTGGTGTGGCAAACATGCAGGAGAGTCAGTGTTGCTGTTTGTTTGTGGAATGGTAGCATCAATATCAGTTATGAGTGGATCAGAGGCGCAACATTCTCAGATGCATGCGTAAAGATGGATTGTTGCTGTTCAGGCTCTGACATAACACTAGGCAGTATCAGAGGTTCTATTGGGCTGCAGAGATGGAAGACAATGTGATCCTGATGTTGACGGAAAACCCTGCCATCATTTAAGTGTATTGTATACGACAATGGGTCTGGTTTGTCTGATGTCACTGGGCAACCAAACAGCACCCGCTCCAAAGTTGTGGGAGTACATTGGATCTCCAGTGTTAAGTGAGCGGCTCATTGCTGATTTGTCGTGATGTAACTTCTGATTAAGTTGACTTTGGTATACTCCAGAAGACACATCTGGTTTCAGAAAGTCCAGGTTGGTCCATAATTGTCTTTGCATCAGTAATTATGCCTGGTGTTGGCTTAATGGATAGGGTGGCGTGCTTTGGATCCAAGGGTTCTGAGTTCAAATCCGGATCAGCAGTTGAATTAATACCAGGTGGGGTTAACTCGGCCTGTCATTCTTCCGAGGTCCGCAAAATGAGTGCTAGCATGCTGGTATACTGTGTCGGAGTGGCAACCCGTCCAGGATTGTGCCCAATAGCCAAGGAGACTGCCTAGGCAGCACCAATGCTCTGCACAGAGTATGGTCCCAATCTCCTCTCCTCATCACTAATTTTGATGGGATTACTCCTGTCACACTATAAGGTATAGTACAATACTTGAAGAGCTGAGGTGAGAGTCTGGTTTCAAGGTTTCAATCGTGTAGTTTGCATGGTCCAGAATTGATGACTCCAACCGAACGTTCAGCCATGCCGTTTGAAGATTGGTGTTGTGGGCCGACAAATTTGTGTTAGATACCATTCTAACATGTGAATTTGCCGAATTCCTTGATTGAGAAACATGCACTATTGTCACTAAGGACAACTCTGTGCAAACCGTGTGTTGCAAAACAATGTCTCACTTTCTGTAATGTTCTAGCTGATGTAGTACCACATGTTGTGAAAATGTCACTCCACTTTGAGTGGGCATTGGTGATGATAAGTACAATCTGACCATTTATTTGTTCCAGCATTGTCTATTACTCTCGTTGAACTCAATGCCGTGGTTCAGTGGGATATTCCAAGGGGTATAGCCATTTTTTCGCTGGTGCATTTCTAGTGCACTGGTAGGGATAACAATGTCTAATGCAGCGTTCAATATAATTGGCTAGATTTGGCCACCATACATAGTTTCTGGCCAACAACTTCATCTTGGCTATTCCAAACCCACAATATGCACCCATTGCCCATACTAAGTGCATTTCTACGTGCCATGTCGGGGACGGAGGCAGGGTCATCATAGGATAGTGACTGCCATCAGAGCTATATTGCTTTGATAACTCTAGAAAGGACTGGATCATGTCCGGTGGCATATGCGCAGATCTACTTGGAATCAACAGGACAGTCCTCCAGATGTTCCATCAGGGAAATCACTGCCATGCCGTGGTAGGTTGCTGACCAAATTGGACAATGGTAGATGGCTCATGGTGTCCGAGTTGGTGTTGCAGAACTGGGTTTATACAGAATGCTATAGTTGTAAGCAGTGAGCAGTTACGATCATTGTGTAATCCTGGGTGGTAGTGTTCGACATTGCCTTGGTTGGACCAAATGGGTGAATTAATGGTTTTGAATATGAAGTGTTGTCCAAAAAGGTGTTGGTGGAACTTTTTTTTACTCCAAAACTGATTTCTAAGCTCTATTTTCTGCAGGAGATAATGTACTGGAGGCAAGTGCAACTGTTTTTTTTTCTGAACCAAACCATTGGTCAATACATGAGACAACACTGCGCCGCCCTGCATCGCACGTCAGTACAATGTCCTTGCTAGGATCATAGTGAACAAGGACATTTGACTCTTGGAGCAGGTCCTTTGATTTCTGGACAGAAGCTATTTGTGCAGACCCCAGTTCCTTGAGGCTCCTTTCTTCAGCAGGTGAGAGGACCCAAAACGTTAGATATGTTTGGTATGTAGCAGCTGTAATATTACAGTAAACTGAGATAAAGCTTCAGTTCCATCATGTATCTTGGAGCTGGGTGCATCCTCAATCATTCTGACTTTATCCACGGTTGGATGTCGACCTTGATTGTAGATCCTGTTGGCCAGGTACATTGCTGATATTGCCATGAACTCAAATTTGTCAAGACATAAATGGATACCAGAGTGTGATAGCTTCTTCAAGACTCCATCTAGGTTGTGTGTCAACTTTGCTTCTGTAGAACCGGTGACCAGGATGACATCCTGATAATCCACAACATGCCCTTCTACTGCGAACAAACTGTCCTTACAATGGTGATATTGTTGTAGGGCCGGGTATCGGTGGCGAGCGCGACCGCAAGGGGGAGCAGTAGAGTCGGCTCCACCGAACAGACCGGAATTTAGGTCGTGACCCTCGGATAAGTCCGAGGGTACGGGTCCCTTACAGGACCATGGATCACCAATAATTTCACTGTGTGGTGTAGGGTTAATTGCCTAATTTCAATATACCTAAATATTTCAATATACCAATATACCCACGCAGTCTAGCTATCGGGGAACCACATCCTCAGCAGGCCTCAAGCGGAATGAGCCATTACCGTGCTCGAACCATGTATAACCCGAGTGGATTGTTACCGAGGCCTGTCGGTCCAAATGAACAAATGTTAATGAGGCCTGTCGGTCCAACTCCGGCAACAACGGCCTTCCTAATCCCCAATACGCACCATGGCAAACCAATGGCAGAAATGACAAAGAATGAGCTGGTACATTCAACAAGAGGGGAATTTATTTACTATGGGGGTCGGGGGGAAGGGAAGCACACAAAGAGCAGAATTATCCGAATAAGAAATGTAATGTACAATGAGCAAAAGAAAGCACTTACACGATTCCACTTGACAAGACAGACCCGCACACAGACACGCACACCAAAAAAGAAATGGACCCGCCGGGTCTTTTATTCAGCTCTTCAGCCGAGGAGGATAGTTCGGCTGGGAGTCAGAATGGCTGGCTACCTGGCCGCGAGTCGCCTCTGCCAATGACCAAAATGGGCGCCAAGTCCGTTTATTGGTTCGGGAGGCATGGTGACATCACGCGGACCGCCCCTCACACAGTGGAAGAGTCCCATTGGTCGAAGGACGGCAACCTCGCTCGCATCACCCGATTGGCTGGGGTGTCATGGGAAAGTCGTCCTCTGTGCGTGATTGGACAAGGGGTGGAGTCGGAGCTGAGGCGATGAAAATCTCCGCCCACGGACGTGGTCGAATGCATGTGGGCAATGGCGTCGGTGTTGTTATCGATCTTGTGGATGGATAAAAAACCGAACTAAAAAAAAAACCCCGTAGCGCACACATGTAATTCCCATTAGACAGAAGGGCATGGATTCTAACTGTACACATACTTATCGACATAACTAACTTTGGGACCTGAATGTTGAGTCCCAGATTCGTAAAAATATATCCCTGGGTCAGACTTTACGCCAATACTCAGTCAGTGGTATTTGCATAGACCCTGGTGCATGTTAATTGCCAGGTAATTATTTGAGGAGAAGTTGAAGATATGCTGACTTAAAGGTCCCCTGACATGCAAAAGTACTGAAATTTCATTTATATATGTCCTATAGGAGTTTTTCATCGTGATTTCAGATCTGACTGTTTTTTCACAATACTCGTTCTGTAAAATGTAAAATTAAAAATACAAACCTCTTCGGAAACGCTCCTAAAAATTATCCTGAAAGGGGCGTAACCCACATGACTTCAACTACAGGATTACAAAGGCTGCACGTTAATTACTCGGGTGGGTGGTCTACGTGATTCTATTAGCTTTCTGTGTGTTTCCACATTTCATTGGTCGATTCAATTGCTTCGTTCATTTCTGCTTTAAAAAAAAATCGAACATTTGGTTTTGAATAATGGATGACATGGACTTTCATTTGTCTGGTAACGACAGTGAGTGTGAGAGAAATAAAGGATTTTGGCCTGAATCACATGGAGAATTGTCAGATAACGTAGTCGCGGGAGGTGAAGTTTAGGCAGCTGGAAATGAAATGCGGCCTTCAGCAGTTCGAGCCTGAAGGACAGACAGAGGAAAATGGCGATGAAATTCCCGGCGTTCATTATGATCGGGAGATCATCGAAGGAAGACTTAGCAATAACAAATGGTTAGACTAAATCCTATTCGTAATTCAATAATGTAAATTCGACTTGCATACTGCTCGATATCAGAAATATTTTAGTGAGGTGACGTGAACAGCACAGCGCAGCGGACATGTAATGGTTCTCCGCAGCGAATAAATCACCACCAAGGCCGGCGCATGTCATCGGCGGTATCTCTCCGCGCATAAAACGAAGCAACCTTGCTGTCCGGATACGATGAAAACTTGTGTGCAGAACACACCTTGTGACACAATTGTCTCATAGTCCGATAAATCTGACGTTCTGTTGCATTTTTATTTTTTTATTCCTACTGTTGTCATGTAGCACCAGTAGAAAACAATAAGCCTGGTGTTGGCTTAGTGGTGAGGGTGGTGGCTTGGAATTCTAGGGTCCTGAGTTCAAGCCCCATTAGCCACTGAATTAAAATACACCAGGAGGTTGACTCAGCCTGTCATCCTTCCGAGGTCGGCAAAATGAGCACCAGTGTACTGGTAATGGGGACACTGCATCAGCAGCATAGCCACGTCCCAACCAATGATGCAACCAGCAGCCACCACAGGCTGAGAGAGAGAGAGAGAGAGAGAGAGAGAGAGAGAGAGAGAGAGAGAGAGAGAGAGAGAGAGAGAGAGAGAGAGAGAGAGAGAGAGAGAGAGAGAGAGAGAGAGAGAGAATGAGAATAATAATACACACACACACACATAATAATAATAATAAAAGAAAGCTGCAGAATGTCAAATTTATCGGCCTAGTCGGACGGATGAGGAATTTATCGGCCAAGTCGGACGGATGAGGAATTTATCGGCCAAGTCGGACGGATGAGGAATTTATCGGCCAAGTCGGACGGATGAGGAATTTATCGGCCAAGTCAGACGGACGACGGATTTATCGGACTAGTCTCGACTCTAGAGATCTCGAGTCAATCCACTCTGTGTGAGTTTCTGTATGTGACGTCAACGCTGCGATTCGCTGAAGTCAGCTTTTTTTTAGGGGTGGGGCATAGCAAGTTGTGAAAAGCACTATAAATGATCGAAATATTGCTCTAATTATTCCATTTTTGATAAAAAAAAAAAAACAAAAAAGGGTGATTTCTTCACTAGGAAGGTCAAGTTAACATATAAATAACCAGAAAGTTTTGCATGTCAGGGGACCTTTAAGATCGAGTTTGCTGACATTTTGGCCAACACTCAAGTTAGCATACAAGTCATCTATCTATGGGATTGGATAATTGTTGTGTGCTGAGCATCTGTTGAAGAAGACAAACACAAATTTTTTATTTAACTTGTGTCGTTTTGTAGTCGCTGCAAAAACGAATACACTAATCTGCTTTGACAATGGGGATGACAGATGCAGCACAATTTGAGTATTGAACTGATTCAATGATCCAGAGTTCCTGGAGTCATTCGAGCTCCTTGTCAACTTTGTCACAGAGAGAAAATGGGACTGGTGGATCCTTACATAAAATGGGTTTCACATCTTTTGCAATGTTGAGTTTAGTGGTGTAATCCCACAGAGTACCTCACTCATCATCGAACATATCTGGATATCTGGCTGGATTTATTCAAGTGGCTCTGATTCATTGGTTGCACGATGTTGATAAATCTGCTTCCAGTTGAGTTTGATTACCTCCAACCAGTTTCGACCGAGTAATGATGGTCCATCGTCATGGATGACAATCAAGGGGAGGTTGTACTTATGATTTCCGTAAAACATGATAACATCACAAGTATCACAGGGTTTGATCTGTTCACCTCTACAGGTGGAGAACAAATAGGATGAGTTTGGGTTGCTGAGGCGTATGCCGTAAGTTGTTGAATGCAGCTCGTCTGACAAGCAAAACTGTGGCAACGGTGTCGACCTCCATTTCCAAACGTTGATCTTTGATACCGCCAAGAGCTTGCAGAGGTTCAGCTCTGCTGTTAGAAATGGCATGAGACATGTCATACATCTCAGATGTAACACCAGAAGAAGAACTTGTCTTGTCAGCATGAAACTCTGAACTGATGAGATGTCTCTTTACACCACCTGCTTTCTCCTTGTGTTTGCAGGAGAGACAGGCTGGAGTGATTATAGCCACTCTTTGGATAAAAATGGCATGTGGCAGCTTTGTAGCAACATTCATCTGGTGTATGCTTACCGCCACAGCAATTATACATGTTGCTGCCATAACTCATTCATGTTGGACGTCTGGGTTTATTTTTCTGGTGCTGTCATGGAGGGTGATCAACACACTTGACAGAGGGGTTGGTCTGAGCCTTACCAGATGAAGAGTGATTGATGCCAATGTCAGCAATGTTTTTAATCCACACTTTCCTTGGCCATCATGAATTTCAATATCTGTTCAGCTAACAGGCATCAACGTATGCGATAATCCATGACACCAATGATGAGCAGGGCTGGCAACATGTTAAGTGCGTCTCCAAACTCGCAAAAGTGTGAGAGCTTCTTGAGCTTGGCAATAAGTTCAGAAGTTGACTGCCCTGTTGTCTGGCAGCTCATATAGCAAATGAAATGTTGAACAACAACAGACAGTGTTGGGTTACAGTGATCCATTAGCGCTTCCATGAGTTCCGAGTATTTAAGTTCCCTGATGGACCTAGGCATGGCCAAATTCTTCAACAACGTGAATGTCTCTGCAGCACAACCTGACAGTATGACTGTTCTCATCTGTTTCTCATCCAATATACCATTGGCTTTGAAGTAGTACTACAAATGTTCAGCATAAATGTCCCAATCACCTACATGGCTGTTGAATTAATCAATGCGGTTGTACCGCGTCATGGATTCCGTCATAAAATAATGGGCAAAAATTTGAGAATTCCACAAACTATGTGGGTGACACAGGAAATTAAAGTGTTCTCTGAAAGTTTTATCCTCATCGCCATGTATTGGTTCTTCAAAGGAACGCCAATTCAAGTAAATTAAAAAGGCTTTTATTCAACGATATGAAAGCACAATATCAACGGAGTCCACCTCAACCTTCAAGAGATGTGTTCACCACATATTTACCCTCGCAAACTTTGTTGCGAAGGTTGTTTTGATCGCTGTGTATTTTTTATATATTTGTGAATATGTGTGTTTGTTTGTTTGTTTGTTTGTTATTCGCATAACTCCAAAAGTATTGAACTGAATCGCAGCAAATTTGGTGGGATGATTGGTTATTATCCGAGGACCATTTGATTAGATTTTGGGAGCGATCGGGTCAAAGGTCAAGGTCAAGGTCATGAAAAGGTCAAAATCTTCTTTTACCATAGCGCAGTCAATTTGTATCCAATTTGCATGCAACTAATGCCAAAATGTTCAGAATTTAATGCCCCATCTTGTGATATGCGACATGACACAATGACGTAATAACCCTTATTAGCAGTTGGGAGTCAAAGGTCAGGGGGGTCACGACATTGCAAAATGTGCGGTTTTAGTCATAACACGGTCAATTCTTATCCGATTTGCATGAAACCAACACCAAAATGTTGACTGTTCTGTTCCCCACACTCTAATACCAATTACAAAATTAAGAGTACAAAGGTCAAGGTCGAGGTCATGAAAAGGTCAAAATAGTCATTTTGCCATAGTGCGGTCGATTTTTATCCAATTTGCATGCAACCAATGCCAAAATGTTGTGAATTCAATGTCCAATCTTGTGATATACGATTTGACACAATGACGTCATTACCTTTGTTAGCGGTTTGGGTCAAAGGTCGGGGGTCAACGACCTTTATTATCATAACGCGGTCAATTCTTATACAATTTGCATGTAAGTAGATTCAAATTGTTTAGAATTCAATTCCCTATCCTGTGATGTGTAATATTTGACAGTGACTTTATTCTTCCATGTTTCGTGTTTTGTCAAATGATGTACATAGTTAGTTCAGACGAACTCTTATACATCCTTTCAGGCTAATATGTCCCTTTGGTTACCAGTTTGGGCATTGTACTTTTGCAGGATTAATTTTTGTATGAACCGTGCATTGTTAGTTTTTCAGTTGTTCTCAAATAATACTAAACAATTAACTGTTTTAATTGTACAATGAATGTTTGTTCACAATAAATAACTTATTTAGAAAAACAGAAACTCGTGTGTGCTAAATGCCAGAAAATAATTTCTTATAATGTGACCAGTTGTCATCAGATTGACTTGACACCGACACCCAAAAAACGGCACGGAGTTCATATAGAAATTCTACAATGTACGTGAATCAGTGTCAAACAGCAGGAAATTTAATGTTTTTAAGCCATCATAACACATATGAGATGACAGATGTGGATTAAATACCCTCACAATCAACGGTTTCTGGGAGGGGGGCAAAATGTAGCGTTGGCAAAGGTATGCGCTCTACTGAGTGCCCGTTCTAGTTACACTTGTTATGATGTGCCGACAGTAAGGTGTAGATGTTGCATACATAACAAGTAGCACAGGCTTTAATCGGCCAAATGGCCTCCACTTGCATCAAAGTTCCTTGACGTGAACTCTTAATTATTATAAACACGTGCATGCAAAATTATCATAAATTTTCACCTTTCATCAACTGCACACCAGCTGGAATCTTAATGCTATACTTGTTGTCACCACAAATCTTGTTTTGAAGTCCTTGCTTTTCCAAAGTGAAAGTTCAAAGATTAACTTGTATTAAAATTTTGGCCATTAAACGCGAACCCTTCATTGCACCAAAAGAGAGATAAACAATCGGTTTGCTTCAAGAAGGTTGCATGGTCATTGCTGATCTGATGTGAGAAATGATCTCAACTCATGATATATAGGGATGTAGTAAATGTTAAGTTCAATGAAGCTCATTGTAAGAATGTCAATAATAATTTGAAGACCAGTAAATTGAGTTAATGGATTGGGTGCAGGCATAATGGGCTAAATGACTGAAACCACACTGGCAAGAATCATGACTTAATTAACTTTGAAGTAAACAATATAATATTGCATACATGTATTACAATTTTATTTGGCAGAATCAATAATTTATTGAAATAAACACAAAAATTAACAGAACAATTTGTGGAAAGATGAAAGAAATTATAATGTCTAACTCATGATTTGTACATTGGGAACGTCCACTGTATTCATCTCCACCCTCCCTCTATAATAAATTGAAGGCCCTGAAATGTATTTGTTACTAGCCATATATATTTCAAGCTAAAACCAAAAACAAAACTTTAGTCATGTATTATTTTGTCCATGGAAATTTAAAATAGCCATTTTGTGCCAGTTAGATTTAAAACAATGACATCGTGGTTTGAACAGCCAGAAGATGAATTTCACCTCCAATATCTTCTTTCTTGGCTACAATTCAGAAGCCTTGTTAAGTTTGTAACAGATGCCAAAACGGCAGGGACATGGGCGTGGTGCAAAAAGGTCAGCACCTTTTCTGGTGGGCACAGGGGTACATGATTACCATTCTAATTAATAAGAGGTGCTTTTTGGATATTTAATGACTCTCAGGGGAGCTTGTCAGCTCATTTCATGGGGGAATCCACTCTGTGCAGTGGTTTTAGAAACTTTGTTTGACCTTGTACTTTGGTCTTGCGGCCAAAGTATACTTGCTCAACTCTGTCACAAAGTTTTCTTTTTTTTAAACCTTTTTTATTACACAAAAAGCAGTTCTCAAAAGAGTGCTCTCCAAACTGAAAAAAGTTGATTGTATGACCACGTGTTTTGGCCCTGTTGATCAGGATGTATGTGTTTTTGTATGACAAGGAGCTTTGGCCTAAGGGTGAAGGTGTATGTGTATTAGTTTGACAAATTTTGTTTGACTGTTCACTTTGGTCTTGAGGCCGAAATACACATACTTTGTTATCAAGTTTGATTATTTTTTTGACGATTTTTATATAAAAGGGCACCTCTCAACAGAGGTGATGACCAGTGCTCTCCAAATAAAGAAGGTTGAATGTATATATGATCATGCATCTTGGCTGTGGGTGAGGATGTTTTTTTGATCATGTGCATGACAATGACGTTTGTCCTTCAGGTGAAGGTACGCATGTATTTGGTTGACTAGCTTTGTTTGACCATGTACTTTGGATTTAGAACTGAAGTACACATGCTTAGCTTTGTCTTCATATGTTTTTTATTGACCTTTTTTTCTAGTAAAGCATCTCTTGACAGAGTATGGCCAGTTAACCAGAAACATATCTGCAGATTGATTTGTTTCCCCCATTTGGAGTGAAGGGGTTCAAGAAGGGCTTGCATGGGAGGAATTGCATTGCCACAAAAGACTTCCAAAGATGACACCAACAGACGCTGGTTAGCAATGTGTGGTTCTGTCTTTTACAGACTAAGCCAGAAGTGCACTTTAACTTTAACGTTAATAGGTTTAGTAAAGAGATAGTCCCCACCCTAAAATACCTAAAAATAGAAAAACAGAAGGACCCAGAGATGCTTGGGCACTGTGTGCTGCCGTACTTCCCGGGACTTTCTGACATAATTGGCAAGACACTACACAGCACATGGATCGGTGGAGCATACAAGCCGCTACACACCATCCGCAATGTAATTTCTCAGCTAAATGACAGGATATCATCTGATGACAAATCAGGTGTAGTATACCATTCATCATCCAAAGACTGTGACCAATTCTACAGGGTGTTTACAAAGTCCCGTTTGCTATATATATATGCTCCAGATGCGATGCAGCTGACCTTTGTGTGTTTGAATATGGAAGTGGGTTGTCACTTCCAGTTGGGGTGAATGAGTCGAGCCGAGCTCTCTGTGTTCCAGGACATCTGTAATAAATGTATCGGATCGTTTTTAGTCCTTGTCATTGATCAACTCAAACATCGATACGTGACATGGTGGCAGCGGAAAGCTTCTTGCCATCGCCTGGACTGCCAATTTGCCTTTTCAACTGACGTCTTACCGGTATCATTATTATTTCTTTTTTAATCAATACGGTGACCATCATGTCCGGCACTCATGTGCCATCCATGGACTGGGATGTCTCGAACACGGCCAGCACTTTTTGATTGTTCCAACAACGTTTGGAGTTGTACTTCTTCGTGAAGGACATTTCTGCCGAGAACAAAGTCACACACATCCTTCTCCAGGTCGGGGAATGTGGCCTTCAAAACGAAAACTCTTGGACCCTGACTGAAGCACAGAAGAAGGATCTGGACGACATATTCAACCAATTTATTGAAGAGTTGGAACCTGCGGAAAACTTTGATGTGTCAAGGCTGAAACTATGCTACAATAAACAGGAGCCAGGTGAGACATTGGATTCCTTCGGCAATCACTGTCACTTGCTTGCAAAGAAATGCGACTTTTATGGTGAAGAGAATGAACAGATCGTAGAACAAGTCATTGCAACTACACCTATCCCAGAGTTTCAAAAATATTTCCTTTCCGAGAATGAGCAGTTCACTGTGGCTAAAGCTCTGGAGCTGGGCCGAGCCCATGAAGCTACATCCTTGTACCTTGCTCAGCTCCAGACCATGAATAGTTCTCGCACCCGTCCCAGTGACAGTGTGATGCATGCCACCGAGGAATGTAGCAAAGTCTCTGCTTTCAGCAGAAAACCAGCATGTCGTAAGAACTATGGAAACACTCACCCGATTGGGATCCATTGCACTGCTCAAAATGATCCATGCAAGGCGTGTGGAAAATTAGGTTACTGTACCAAACTGTGCTTGTCCACAAGATTCAGTCAGGTACCACCATGATGACGACAACAACAACAACAACAACAACAACAACAACAACAACAACAACAGCAACGGAGATACCAGACCAGGAAAGGCAGGGCTCCACCTCATGAAATGCAAATCCGTTGAACAACATCAGCCTCAGCATTATGAACAGTCGCAGTCTCAGATGTACAACATGGACAATGGTGAACATGAGTGTTTTGTTTTTAATGTGATCAACACTCCATATATGCCGTGAGATGAAGTATTTGCTCAGATTAATATACGTCTTGACAACAGATCAGGCACTCATTTATTGTCCGGTCTGAAGTCTGAAGGGTAAAGGACATCCTTTTATGGCTCGTCTTGGTTGGGACAGAATTTTCCAGTGCTGTATGTGCCTGCACCGTGGAATGCTTTCCTGAGTTCTCTTGAAATTGAAATTGCTTTGGTTCTTTGTTATGATGAATGCTAAACCCTGCCTGTCTTAGTGTATATATATATATATATATATATATATATATATATATATATATATATATATATATATATATATCTTCTGTGTAATTAATGAATTACAATCCAAAATACAAATCAAGGGAAAGCCTTATAATTGAGATTGACTTCAAGTAGTTATTAATAATCCATTGGCTGCATCACTTTGTGTGGGTTCGAATGAGGGAGATGAGTGTTCAATTTTATAAACATTTCACAATCCAATTTAAGCATCATATAATCACTCTTATTATTGCCTTTACTGCATGATGAGAATTAAGGCTGCTCTATTATTGCCATTGAGCATTTATATTTTTGATAACTTGTTATTACGATTAAGATTGCTGTTAATCCATTACTTGCTCACTCAGGCACTCAGCATTATATGTAATGCTTTGCAGCAACTCACAGAGGCTGGAACACCTTATTCTTGCACTTCCTATTTTCTGTTTAAACCTATCCAAACACATTTTTGAAAGTTCATCACCATGCCATGGTCAGAGATTATTTTAGAACTCTAGTTTGGCTTGCCGTTCCTTTGGGCCCAGAAATCCAGCCATACGCCATCCTTCTGTTTAGATTTTAGAAGATCAACTTCAAAGAAATTTCTCATTACAGTGCTCATCTTAAATATGCTATTTATCAGACTCTGTAGCGTAATGGTTCAAACCCCAGCCGAGTCATACCAATGACTAACAATGGTACATGTGGCTTCCTTGCTTGACACTCAGCATTAAAAACGACAGAACCATAGGTTTGCTATGGTAGTGTATTGGTTCTTCAAAAGAATGCCAATTCGAAAGGCTTTTATTCAACGAGATGAAAGCACGATATCAACGTTGTCCATCTCAATTTGGAAGTGAAGTGTTCACCACATTTTTCTGGTTGTTATAATATCCCAACAGTAATGCCTAACACAGCATCACATCTCCCCCTTTTAGCCGGGAGATTACCGAAAGTCCTTGTACAAGATTTTGTGTCAAATACACATGTGCCCTTCATGTTAGAGGGATGTGAAAACCATGGCCAACTATAACGACACTTGTAGAGCACATAATCTCACCTCGTGCACTCATTCTGAACAAAAAATACCATAGTTATCTAAAAATGCTGCTATTATGGCCCATATATCCATATCATCCATGCATCCTATTATGTCATATGCATTGTCATTATCCGAAGCTTAATTGATTATTAAGATATTTAATGACCACTTTTGTGCGCATGAAGGCTAAATTGCGTCAATGAAGGTGAATATGAAAGAAAATTCAAACTATATTCCCCATGGCTCGTCAATCCGTACGTATGAAGTTTCGCATCGATCTGTTAAGCAGTTCTGGAGAAGTTTTTTTTATACATTTTTATTTTCAATCCAATATGGTCACCAGACCACATGACTGGTGACATAAATTTAATTCTTCACTCGCATCAGGTCGTAGATCAGATCTATGAGGTTTAAGATTTTTTTGGCTAAAGATTTCAATTCAACCAATTATAGCTGGAATACCTCTTCACCAATGACATCACTGTTATCATGCTATACACCCTATTGGGAGTTGATGACGTGTGCCAAGTTTCAAGTTTTTTTTTTTGTTGTTGAGCAGTTTTAGAGAAAAAGATGTTCAAAAATTTTGGCCTTTCATCCAATATGCCTGCCATACAATGTGACCTATGACATCAGCGTTGTCAATGAAATACTCTCCATGAGGAGTCCCTCCTGTGTTTAAAGCTTTGCTTCGATCAGACAAGCGGTTGCAGAAAAAAACATTTTTAAAGCAAAAATTATTCACACACACACACACACACACACACACACACACACACACACACACACACACACACACACACACACACACACACACACACACACACTGCAATAGTCTCATACCCTTTTGGGGTAAGACTAATAATCTGGCAGACATATGAATCAAAACAATATGGTAAAAAGTTTAGGAAAACTAGAATAACACAACTACACGTAGATTGGTCGGGGTGAACTCCCCTTACATAAGAATATGACTGGCTGCCATATCTGTTGGTCCATACAATCACGGCTTTTCCTGATTCTGGATGAGTGGTGTGGCAAACATGCAGGAGAGTCAGTGTTGCTGTTTGTTTGTGGAATGGTAGCATCAATATCAGTTATGAGTGGATCAGAGGCGCAACATTCTCAGATGCATGCGTAAAGATGGATTGTTGCTGTTCAGGCTCTGACATAACACTAGGCAGTATCAGAGGTTCTATTGGGCTGCAGAGATGGAAGACAATGTGATCCTGATGTTGACGGAAAACCCTGCCATCATTTAAGTGTATTGTATACGACAATGGGTCTGGTTTGTCTGATGTCACTGGGCAACCAAACAGCACCCGCTCCAAAGTTGTGGGAGTACATTGGATCTCCAGTGTTAAGTGAGCGGCTCATTGCTGATTTGTCGTGATGTAACTTCTGATTAAGTTGACTTTGGTATACTCCAGAAGACACA
This sequence comes from Eptatretus burgeri, assembly GCF_056783735.1. NCBI lineage: Eukaryota > Metazoa > Chordata > Myxini > Myxiniformes > Myxinidae > Eptatretus > Eptatretus burgeri. The sequence continues at coordinate 33,703,643 of NC_140976.1, read as the reverse complement.
TCTGGTTTCAGAAAGTCCAGGTTGGTCCATAATTGTCTTTGCATCAGTAATTATGCCTGGTGTTGGCTTAATGGATAGGGTGGCGTGCTTTGGATCCAAGGGTTCTGAGTTCAAATCCGGATCAGCAGTTGAATTAATACCAGGTGGGGTTAACTCGGCCTGTCATTCTTCCGAGGTCCGCAAAATGAGTGCTAGCATGCTGGTATACTGTGTCGGAGTGGCAACCCGTCCAGGATTGTGCCCAATAGCCAAGGAGACTGCCTAGGCAGCACCAATGCTCTGCACAGAGTATGGTCCCAATCTCCTCTCCTCATCACTAATTTTGATGGGATTACTCCTGTCACACTATAAGGTATAGTACAATACTTGAAGAGCTGAGGTGAGAGTCTGGTTTCAAGGTTTCAATCGTGTAGTTTGCATGGTCCAGAATTGATGACTCCAACCGAACGTTCAGCCATGCCGTTTGAAGATTGGTGTTGTGGGCCGACAAATTTGTGTTAGATACCATTCTAACATGTGAATTTGCCGAATTCCTTGATTGAGAAACATGCACTATTGTCACTAAGGACAACTCTGTGCAAACCGTGTGTTGCAAAACAATGTCTCACTTTCTGTAATGTTCTAGCTGATGTAGTACCACATGTTGTGAAAATGTCACTCCACTTTGAGTGGGCATTGGTGATGATAAGTACAATCTGACCATTTATTTGTTCCAGCATTGTCTATTACTCTCGTTGAACTCAATGCCGTGGTTCAGTGGGATATTCCAAGGGGTATAGCCATTTTTTCGCTGGTGCATTTCTAGTGCACTGGTAGGGATAACAATGTCTAATGCAGCGTTCAATATAATTGGCTAGATTTGGCCACCATACATAGTTTCTGGCCAACAACTTCATCTTGGCTATTCCAAACCCACAATATGCACCCATTGCCCATACTAAGTGCATTTCTACGTGCCATGTCGGGGACGGAGGCAGGGTCATCATAGGATAGTGACTGCCATCAGAGCTATATTGCTTTGATAACTCTAGAAAGGACTGGATCATGTCCGGTGGCATATGCGCAGATCTACTTGGAATCAACAGGACAGTCCTCCAGATGTTCCATCAGGGAAATCACTGCCATGCCGTGGTAGGTTGCTGACCAAATTGGACAATGGTAGATGGCTCATGGTGTCCGAGTTGGTGTTGCAGAACTGGGTTTATACAGAATGCTATAGTTGTAAGCAGTGAGCAGTTACGATCATTGTGTAATCCTGGGTGGTAGTGTTCGACATTGCCTTGGTTGGACCAAATGGGTGAATTAATGGTTTTGAATATGAAGTGTTGTCCAAAAAGGTGTTGGTGGAACTTTTTTTTACTCCAAAACTGATTTCTAAGCTCTATTTTCTGCAGGAGATAATGTACTGGAGGCAAGTGCAACTGGTTTTTTTCTGAACCAAACCATTGGTCAATACATGAGACAACACTGCGCCGCCCTGCATCGCACGTCAGTACAATGTCCTTGCTAGGATCATAGTGAACAAGGACATTTGACTCTTGGAGCAGGTCCTTTGATTTCTGGACAGAAGCTATTTGTGCAGACCCCAGTTCCTTGAGGCTCCTTTCTTCAGCAGGTGAGAGGACCCAAAACGTTAGATATGTTTGGTATGTAGCAGCTGTAATATTACAGTAAACTGAGATAAAGCTTCAGTTCCATCATGTATCTTGGAGCTGGGTGCATCCTCAATCATTCTGACTTTATCCACGGTTGGATGTCGACCTTGATTGTAGATCCTGTTGGCCAGGTACATTGCTGATATTGCCATGAACTCAAATTTGTCAAGACATAAATGGATACCAGAGTGTGATAGCTTCTTCAAGACTCCATCTAGGTTGTGTGTCAACTTTGCTTCTGTAGAACCGGTGACCAGGATGACATCCTGATAATCCACAACATGCCCTTCTACTGCGAACAAACTGTCCTTACAATGGTGATATTGTTGTAGGGCCGGGTATCGGTGGCGAGCGCGACCGCAAGGGGGAGCAGTAGAGTCGGCTCCACCGAACAGACCGGAATTTAGGTCGTGACCCTCGGATAAGTCCGAGGGTACGGGTCCCTTACAGGACCATGGATCACCAATAATTTCACTGTGTGGTGTAGGGTTAATTGCCTAATTTCAATATACCTAAATATTTCAATATACCAATATACCCACGCAGTCTAGCTATCGGGGAACCACATCCTCAGCAGGCCTCAAGCGGAATGAGCCATTACCGTGCTCGAACCATGTATAACCCGAGTGGATTGTTACCGAGGCCTGTCGGTCCAAATGAACAAATGTTAATGAGGCCTGTCGGTCCAACTCCGGCAACAACGGCCTTCCTAATCCCCAATACGCACCATGGCAAACCAATGGCAGAAATGACAAAGAATGAGCTGGTACATTCAACAAGAGGGGAATTTATTTACTATGGGGGTCGGGGGGAAGGGAAGCACACAAAGAGCAGAATTATCCGAATAAGAAATGTAATGTACAATGAGCAAAAGAAAGCACTTACACGATTCCACTTGACAAGACAGACCCGCACACAGACACGCACACCAAAAAAGAAATGGACCCGCCGGGTCTTTTATTCAGCTCTTCAGCCGAGGAGGATAGTTCGGCTGGGAGTCAGAATGGCTGGCTACCTGGCCGCGAGTCGCCTCTGCCAATGACCAAAATGGGCGCCAAGTCCGTTTATTGGTTCGGGAGGCATGGTGACATCACGCGGACCGCCCCTCACACAGTGGAAGAGTCCCATTGGTCGAAGGACGGCAACCTCGCTCGCATCACCCGATTGGCTGGGGTGTCATGGGAAAGTCGTCCTCTGTGCGTGATTGGACAAGGGGTGGAGTCGGAGCTGAGGCGATGAAAATCTCCGCCCACGGACGTGGTCGAATGCATGTGGGCAATGGCGTCGGTGTTGTTATCGATCTTGTGGATGGATAAAAAACCGAACTAAAAAAAAAACCCCGTAGCGCACACATGTAATTCCCATTAGACAGAAGGGCATGGATTCTAACTGTACACATACTTATCGACATAACTAACTTTGGGACCTGAATGTTGAGTCCCAGATTCGTAAAAATATATCCCTGGGTCAGACTTTACGCCAATACTCAGTCAGTGGTATTTGCATAGACCCTGGTGCATGTTAATTGCCAGGTAATTATTTGAGGAGAAGTTGAAGATATGCTGACTTAAAGGTCCCCTGACATGCAAAAGTACTGAAATTTCATTTATATATGTCCTATAGGAGTTTTTCATCGTGATTTCAGATCTGACTGTTTTTTCACAATACTCGTTCTGTAAAATGTAAAATTAAAAATACAAACCTCTTCGGAAACGCTCCTAAAAATTATCCTGAAAGGGGCGTAACCCACATGACTTCAACTACAGGATTACAAAGGCTGCACGTTAATTACTCGGGTGGGTGGTCTACGTGATTCTATTAGCTTTCTGTGTGTTTCCACATTTCATTGGTCGATTCAATTGCTTCGTTCATTTCTGCTTTAAAAAAATCGAACATTTGGTTTTGAATAATGGATGACATGGACTTTCATTTGTCTGGTAACGACAGTGAGTGTGAGAGAAATAAAGGATTTTGGCCTGAATCACATGGAGAATTGTCAGATAACGTAGTCGCGGGAGGTGAAGTTTAGGCAGCTGGAAATGAAATGCGGCCTTCAGCAGTTCGAGCCTGAAGGACAGACAGAGGAAAATGGCGATGAAATTCCCGGCGTTCATTATGATCGGGAGATCATCGAAGGAAGACTTAGCAATAACAAATGGTTAGACTAAATCCTATTCGTAATTCAATAATGTAAATTCGACTTGCATACTGCTCGATATCAGAAATATTTTAGTGAGGTGACGTGAACAGCACAGCGCAGCGGACATGTAATGGTTCTCCGCAGCGAATAAATCACCACCAAGGCCGGCGCATGTCATCGGCGGTATCTCTCCGCGCATAAAACGAAGCAACCTTGCTGTCCGGATACGATGAAAACTTGTGTGCAGAACACACCTTGTGACACAATTGTCTCATAGTCCGATAAATCTGACGTTCTGTTGCATTTTTATTTTTTATTCCTACTGTTGTCATGTAGCACCAGTAGAAAACAATAAGCCTGGTGTTGGCTTAGTGGTGAGGGTGGTGGCTTGGAATTCTAGGGTCCTGAGTTCAAGCCCCATTAGCCACTGAATTAAAATACACCAGGAGGTTGACTCAGCCTGTCATCCTTCCGAGGTCGGCAAAATGAGCACCAGTGTACTGGTAATGGGGACACTGCATCAGCAGCATAGCCACGTCCCAACCAATGATGCAACCAGCAGCCACCACAGGCTGAGAGAGAGAGAGAGAGAGAGAGAGAGACAGAGAGAGAGAGACACAGAGAGAGAGAGAGAGAGAGAGAGAGAGAGAGAGAGAGAGAGAGAGAGAGAGAGAGAATGAGAATAATAATAATAATAATAATAATAATAATAATAATAATAATAAAAGAAAGCTGCAGAATGTCAAATTTATCGGCCTAGTCGGACGGATGAGGAATTTATCGGCCAAGTCGGACGGATGAGGAATTTATCGGCCAAGTCGGACGGATGAGGAATTTATCGGCCAAGTCGGACGGATGAGGAATTTATCGGCCAAGTCAGACGGACGACGGATTTATCGGACTAGTCTCGACTCTAGAGATCTCGAGTCAATCCACTCTGTGTGAGTTTCTGTATGTGACGTCAACGCTGCGATTCGCTGAAGTCAGCTTTTTTTTAGGGGTGGGGCATAGCAAGTTGTGAAAAGCACTATAAATGATCGAAATATTGCTCTAATTATTCCATTTTTGATAAAAAAAAAAAAACAAAAAAGGGTGATTTCTTCACTAGGAAGGTCAAGTTAACATATAAATAACCAGAAAGTTTTGCATGTCAGGGGACCTTTAAGATCGAGTTTGCTGACATTTTGGCCAACACTCAAGTTAGCATACAAGTCATCTATCTATGGGATTGGATAATTGTTGTGTGCTGAGCATCTGTTGAAGAAGACAAACACAAATTTTTTATTTAACTTGTGTCGTTTTGTAGTCGCTGCAAAAACGAATACACTAATCTGCTTTGACAATGGGGATGACAGATGCAGCACAATTTGAGTATTGAACTGATTCAATGATCCAGAGTTCCTGGAGTCATTCGAGCTCCTTGTCAACTTTGTCACAGAGAGAAAATGGGACTGGTGGATCCTTACATAAAATGGGTTTCACATCTTTTGCAATGTTGAGTTTAGTGGTGTAATCCCACAGAGTACCTCACTCATCATCGAACATATCTGGATATCTGGCTGGATTTATTCAAGTGGCTCTGATTCATTGGTTGCACGATGTTGATAAATCTGCTTCCAGTTGAGTTTGATTACCTCCAACCAGTTTCGACCGAGTAATGATGGTCCATCGTCATGGATGACAATCAAGGGGAGGTTGTACTTATGATTTCCGTAAAACATGATAACATCACAAGTATCACAGGGTTTGATCTGTTCACCTCTACAGGTGGAGAACAAATAGGATGAGTTTGGGTTGCTGAGGCGTATGCCGTAAGTTGTTGAATGCAGCTCGTCTGACAAGCAAAACTGTGGCAACGGTGTCGACCTCCATTTCCAAACGTTGATCTTTGATACCGCCAAGAGCTTGCAGAGGTTCAGCTCTGCTGTTAGAAATGGCATGAGACATGTCATACATCTCAGATGTAACACCAGAAGAAGAACTTGTCTTGTCAGCATGAAACTCTGAACTGATGAGATGTCTCTTTACACCACCTGCTTTCTCCTTGTGTTTGCAGGAGAGACAGGCTGGAGTGATTATAGCCACTCTTTGGATAAAAATGGCATGTGGCAGCTTTGTAGCAACATTCATCTGGTGTATGCTTACCGCCACAGCAATTATACATGTTGCTGCCATAACTCATTCATGTTGGACGTCTGGGTTTATTTTTCTGGTGCTGTCATGGAGGGTGATCAACACACTTGACAGAGGGGTTGGTCTGAGCCTTACCAGATGAAGAGTGATTGATGCCAATGTCAGCAATGTTTTTAATCCACACTTTCCTTGGCCATCATGAATTTCAATATCTGTTCAGCTAACAGGCATCAACGTATGCGATAATCCATGACACCAATGATGAGCAGGGCTGGCAACATGTTAAGTGCGTCTCCAAACTCGCAAAAGTGTGAGAGCTTCTTGAGCTTGGCAATAAGTTCAGAAGTTGACTGCCCTGTTGTCTGGCAGCTCATATAGCAAATGAAATGTTGAACAACAACAGACAGTGTTGGGTTACAGTGATCCATTAGCGCTTCCATGAGTTCCGAGTATTTAAGTTCCCTGATGGACCTAGGCATGGCCAAATTCTTCAACAACGTGAATGTCTCTGCAGCACAACCTGACAGTATGACTGTTCTCATCTGTTTCTCATCCAATATACCATTGGCTTTGAAGTAGTACTACAAATGTTCAGCATAAATGTCCCAATCACCTACATGGCTGTTGAATTAATCAATGCGGTTGTACCGCGTCATGGATTCCGTCATAAAATAATGGGCAAAAATTTGAGAATTCCACAAACTATGTGGGTGACACAGGAAATTAAAGTGTTCTCTGAAAGTTTTATCCTCATCGCCATGTATTGGTTCTTCAAAGGAACGCCAATTCAAGTAAATTAAAAAGGCTTTTATTCAACGATATGAAAGCACAATATCAACGGAGTCCACCTCAACCTTCAAGAGATGTGTTCACCACATATTTACCCTCGCAAACTTTGTTGCGAAGGTTGTTTTGATCGCTGTGTATTTTTTATATATTTGTGAATATGTGTGTTTGTTTGTTTGTTTGTTTGTTATTCGCATAACTCCAAAAGTATTGAACTGAATCGCAGCAAATTTGGTGGGATGATTGGTTATTATCCGAGGACCATTTGATTAGATTTTGGGAGCGATCGGGTCAAAGGTCAAGGTCAAGGTCATGAAAAGGTCAAAATCTTCTTTTTACCATAGCGCAGTCAATTTGTATCCAATTTGCATGCAACTAATGCCAAAATGTTCAGAATTTAATGCCCCATCTTGTGATATGCGACATGACACAATGACGTAATAACCCTTATTAGCAGTTGGGAGTCAAAGGTCAGGGGGGTCACGACATTGCAAAATGTGCGGTTTTAGTCATAACACGGTCAATTCTTATCCGATTTGCATGAAACCAACACCAAAATGTTGACTGTTCTGTTCCCCACACTCTAATACCAATTACAAAATTAAGAGTACAAAGGTCAAGGTCGAGGTCATGAAAAGGTCAAAATAGTCATTTTGCCATAGTGCGGTCGATTTTTATCCAATTTGCATGCAACCAATGCCAAAATGTTGTGAATTCAATGTCCAATCTTGTGATATACGATTTGACACAATGACGTCATTACCTTTGTTAGCGGTTTGGGTCAAAGGTCGGGGGTCAACGACCTTTATTATCATAACGCGGTCAATTCTTATACAATTTGCATGTAAGTAGATTCAAATTGTTTAGAATTCAATTCCCTATCCTGTGATGTGTAATATTTGACAGTGACTTTATTCTTCCATGTTTCGTGTTTTGTCAAATGATGTACATAGTTAGTTCAGACGAACTCTTATACATCCTTTCAGGCTAATATGTCCCTTTGGTTACCAGTTTGGGCATTGTACTTTTGCAGGATTAATTTTTGTATGAACCGTGCATTGTTAGTTTTTCAGTTGTTCTCAAATAATACTAAACAATTAACTGTTTTAATTGTACAATGAATGTTTGTTCACAATAAATAACTTATTTAGAAAAACAGAAACTCGTGTGTGCTAAATGCCAGAAAATAATTTCTTATAATGTGACCAGTTGTCATCAGATTGACTTGACACCGACACCCAAAAAACGGCACGGAGTTCATATAGAAATTCTACAATGTACGTGAATCAGTGTCAAACAGCAGGAAATTTAATGTTTTTAAGCCATCATAACACATATGAGATGACAGATGTGGATTAAATACCCTCACAATCAACGGTTTCTGGGAGGGGGGGGGGCAAAATGTAGCGTTGGCAAAGGTATGCGCTCTACTGAGTGCCCGTTCTAGTTACACTTGTTATGATGTGCCGACAGTAAGGTGTAGATGTTGCATACATAACAAGTAGCACAGGCTTTAATCGGCCAAATGGCCTCCACTTGCATCAAAGTTCCTTGACGTGAACTCTTAATTATTATAAACACGTGCATGCAAAATTATCATAAATTTTCACCTTTCATCAACTGCACACCAGCTGGAATCTTAATGCTATACTTGTTGTCACCACAAATCTTGTTTTGAAGTCCTTGCTTTTCCAAAGTGAAAGTTCAAAGATTAACTTGTATTAAAATTTTGGCCATTAAACGCGAACCCTTCATTGCACCAAAAGAGAGATAAACAATCGGTTTGCTTCAAGAAGGTTGCATGGTCATTGCTGATCTGATGTGAGAAATGATCTCAACTCATGATATATAGGGATGTAGTAAATGTTAAGTTCAATGAAGCTCATTGTAAGAATGTCAATAATAATTTGAAGACCAGTAAATTGAGTTAATGGATTGGGTGCAGGCATAATGGGCTAAATGACTGAAACCACACTGGCAAGAATCATGACTTAATTAACTTTGAAGTAAACAATATAATATTGCATACATGTATTACAATTTTATTTGGCAGAATCAATAATTTATTGAAATAAACACAAAAATTAACAGAACAATTTGTGGAAAGATGAAAGAAATTATAATGTCTAACTCATGATTTGTACATTGGGAACGTCCACTGTATTCATCTCCACCCTCCCTCTATAATAAATTGAAGGCCCTGAAATGTATTTGTTACTAGCCATATATATTTCAAGCTAAAACCAAAAACAAAACTTTAGTCATGTATTATTTTGTCCATGGAAATTTAAAATAGCCATTTTGTGCCAGTTAGATTTAAAACAATGACATCGTGGTTTGAACAGCCAGAAGATGAATTTCACCTCCAATATCTTCTTTCTTGGCTACAATTCAGAAGCCTTGTTAAGTTTGTAACAGATGCCAAAACGGCAGGGACATGGGCGTGGTGCAAAAAGGTCAGCACCTTTTCTGGTGGGCACAGGGGTACATGATTACCATTCTAATTAATAAGAGGTGCTTTTTGGATATTTAATGACTCTCAGGGGAGCTTGTCAGCTCATTTCATGGGGGAATCCACTCTGTGCAGTGGTTTTAGAAACTTTGTTTGACCTTGTACTTTGGTCTTGCGGCCAAAGTATACTTGCTCAACTCTGTCACAAAGTTTTCTTTTTTTTAAACCTTTTTTATTACACAAAAAGCAGTTCTCAAAAGAGTGCTCTCCAAACTGAAAAAAGTTGATTGTATGACCACGTGTTTTGGCCCTGTTGATCAGGATGTATGTGTTTTTGTATGACAAGGAGCTTTGGCCTAAGGGTGAAGGTGTATGTGTATTAGTTTGACAAATTTTGTTTGACTGTTCACTTTGGTCTTGAGGCCGAAATACACATACTTTGTTATCAAGTTTGATTATTTTTTTTTGACGATTTTTATATAAAAAGGGCACCTCTCAACAGAGGTGATGACCAGTGCTCTCCAAATAAAGAAGGTTGAATGTATATATGATCATGCATCTTGGCTGTGGGTGAGGATGTTTTTTTGATCATGTGCATGACAATGACGTTTGTCCTTCAGGTGAAGGTACGCATGTATTTGGTTGACTAGCTTTGTTTGACCATGTACTTTGGATTTAGAACTGAAGTACACATGCTTAGCTTTGTCTTCATATGTTTTTTATTGACCTTTTTTTTTCTAGTAAAGCATCTCTTGACAGAGTATGGCCAGTTAACCAGAAACATATCTGCAGATTGATTTGTTTCCCCCATTTGGAGTGAAGGGGTTCAAGAAGGGCTTGCATGGGAGGAATTGCATTGCCACAAAAGACTTCCAAAGATGACACCAACAGACGCTGGTTAGCAATGTGTGGTTCTGTCTTTTACAGACTAAGCCAGAAGTGCACTTTAACTTTAACGTTAATAGGTTTAGTAAAGAGATAGTCCCCACCCTAAAATACCTAAAAATAGAAAAACAGAAGGACCCAGAGATGCTTGGGCACTGTGTGCTGCCGTACTTCCCGGGACTTTCTGACATAATTGGCAAGACACTACACAGCACATGGATCGGTGGAGCATACAAGCCGCTACACACCATCCGCAATGTAATTTCTCAGCTAAATGACAGGATATCATCTGATGACAAATCAGGTGTAGTATACCATTCATCATCCAAAGACTGTGACCAATTCTACAGGGTGTTTACAAAGTCCCGTTTGCTATATATATATGCTCCAGATGCGATGCAGCTGACCTTTGTGTGTTTGAATATGGAAGTGGGTTGTCACTTCCAGTTGGGGTGAATGAGTCGAGCCGAGCTCTCTGTGTTCCAGGACATCTGTAATAAATGTATCGGATCGTTTTTAGTCCTTGTCATTGATCAACTCAAACATCGATACGTGACATGGTGGCAGCGGAAAGCTTCTTGCCATCGCCTGGACTGCCAATTTGCCTTTTCAACTGACGTCTTACCGGTATCATTATTATTTCTTTTTTAATCAATACGGTGACCATCATGTCCGGCACTCATGTGCCATCCATGGACTGGGATGTCTCGAACACGGCCAGCACTTTTTGATTGTTCCAACAACGTTTGGAGTTGTACTTCTTCGTGAAGGACATTTCTGCCGAGAACAAAGTCACACACATCCTTCTCCAGGTCGGGGAATGTGGCCTTCAAAACGAAAACTCTTGGACCCTGACTGAAGCACAGAAGAAGGATCTGGACGACATATTCAACCAATTTATTGAAGAGTTGGAACCTGCGGAAAACTTTGATGTGTCAAGGCTGAAACTATGCTACAATAAACAGGAGCCAGGTGAGACATTGGATTCCTTCGGCAATCACTGTCACTTGCTTGCAAAGAAATGCGACTTTTTATGGTGAAGAGAATGAACAGATCGTAGAACAAGTCATTGCAACTACACCTATCCCAGAGTTTCAAAAATATTTCCTTTCCGAGAATGAGCAGTTCACTGTGGCTAAAGCTCTGGAGCTGGGCCGAGCCCATGAAGCTACATCCTTGTACCTTGCTCAGCTCCAGACCATGAATAGTTCTCGCACCCGTCCCAGTGACAGTGTGATGCATGCCACCGAGGAATGTAGCAAAGTCTCTGCTTTCAGCAGAAAACCAGCATGTCGTAAGAACTATGGAAACACTCACCCGATTGGGATCCATTGCACTGCTCAAAATGATCCATGCAAGGCGTGTGGAAAATTAGGTTACTGTACCAAACTGTGCTTGTCCACAAGATTCAGTCAGGTACCACCATGATGACGACAACAACAACAACAACAACAACAACAACAACAACAACAACAACAGCAACGGAGATACCAGACCAGGAAAGGCAGGGCTCCACCTCATGAAATGCAAATCCGTTGAACAACATCAGCCTCAGCATTATGAACAGTCGCAGTCTCAGATGTACAACATGGACAATGGTGAACATGAGTGTTTTGTTTTTAATGTGATCAACACTCCATATATGCCGTGAGATGAAGTATTTGCTCAGATTAATATACGTCTTGACAACAGATCAGGCACTCATTTATTGTCCCTAAAGGTGGATACAGGTGCCTCGGGGAATACCCTCCCTTTGCCTGTGTTTCATGAGATTATTTCCAGAATAATTGAAACTTCGGTTTCCAGAAGACATTTGTCTGACTGCTCTTGCCAATGGGCATGCCCCACGGCATCCTTCAATGGCCCCATGTGGATTGTAAAAGTGCGGACAACATGCGCGTCCACGCATTCTTCCTCAGTTTGTGTCTTGCATGCTGCTGTTGGTCTTTGACGTCATCTTCTGGCTGCTGCTGCCTGCATTGGTTCCATTTCTGGGCTTGGGTGGTTTGCGGTTACTGTGGGCTGCTGTTGTGCCTGCTGGTTGAGTTTCAGTGAGTCCTGGAGAGAGGCACACGAGGAGAGACCTGAACCGAAGCGAGTCCAAAGCACGCCAAAGCGAGTCCACCACTCGGATGGAGTTGAGCGAAGCATCATGGACGACAGACCCACATAAAATGCAGACAACGTGAGCAAATATGGTTATTGTAGTTGGTTGCTGTGGGCGTGTGTAAGGTGGTTGTTGCCGGTTGTTGCTGCTTTGTACGCTGCTGTTGGTTGTGAGTTCCGAGTTTGTTGTTGGTGACTGCGCTTCAGTGTGCAAGACATCCTGGAGGTAAGGCACACGAGGTGCAGCGAGGCCAAAACCCATGTCAAACTTCTGTGTGCCAAAGCGAGTCCAATGTTTGGACAGAGTGGAAAGCGAACCATGCCGAACGACAGACCCACACCTCATACGTGAGCAGTGCCGCACAGGAATGGTTGTTTGTCTTGACGACCCCCTTATAAGTCCTTTGTTTCCCCCGGATGAATGCATTGAGGTGTAATTGCTAAGGCCGTTGTGATTTTGGGACTCATAATTTATTGATTTAATCATTGTTGTAATATGAGCAGCCATGCTTTCTACCCTCCCCTGTTTGATTAAAACTTATTTTGTAATCAAAGGGGGCTCCAAAGTGCTTCAGAAATTGGCTTATTAACCCGTTAAACGAGCCTACTCGCCTCAACGTGGATTGCTGACTGGCTTCACTCGGCTACAGTATATTGACGGCAATTCTGCCACAGTGATTGCTTTCAGGAATGCCAATTCCTGCCAAATTAACCTGATGGTAGCGGAGATGTTCTTGTCCTCTCCCACTGGGCAGCACGTCGATCACTGAAGACTGCATGACTGTATACACAACATATTTCCATCTCAACAAGGCATGATGACTTGAGTGCTGGTTTAACTTCTAGACTTCCTCTCCCGGAGCTTTACTGAACCGATCTGCTTTCACGATGTGGTGTTGTAAGTACTTTACTACTTCGCTATATCAATGCAGAAGTGCATTCACACTCATGGACCATGAACATCTGATTATAACAATCGCTTCTCAACAGTTGGTGTCAATTAGTAGGTCAGCCGAAGTTTGTGTTCCTCTTCCACAGACAATTGCTGTACTTTCTTTGGAACATCTGTACTCACATATATGTATCATTTTGCAGAATCTCCTGAATCAGGCAATCAATCTGAAAGAATCAAAAACAATTTGCAACAGCTGCAATGAATTCCAAAAAAATTTGAACATTGTGTAAGAAGTCTTGAGGCCGTATAGAAATTGACAAGTTCACTGCGGCATGTTCATCTCCAGGAAATCATCTTCATGCAAAGTACAATTTAAATTATTATGATTCAGAGTTGCAATGGGCTTGAGTGACCTTTCAAAGATGGGATTGCTGGATTCCTTGGAAATCGTCCATCTCCTGCCAAAGGGTGAGGATCATCTTTTGACGACTCGCATCAATTAGGTTTCCCTGTATGAATTGCTCGATTTATCAGACAACTATAAAATAATTCTTCAAGACAAAGCTGAGACATTAGCACGCATACACCGGTAGCCATCCCCTTCCACAGACCTCTAGAACAGTGTCCATGCCTCGTTTTTTTCCCCCCAGTAAAAAATATAGGCTGATGGAAGAGCAATCAGTGGATGTGTGACTAATACAAACATTGTGAACCACCATTGCTACCACATGCTGGTTATTTTAACATTTATAGAAAAGTAACCTTTAAAAGAAGGAATTTTACTCTCATAAGTCATCATTAGAGTGGGTTGTGGCAAGATTCCTCCCCTGAGGATGTACAGGGTGTTTCAAAAGTCTCAGAATCATAGGAAATATATTTAATTCATTATTATTTTTTGTTTGTTTTCGACGATGCCTTTGAGGTGGATACAATGTCGCAAATCAATATAATGCCCCCATGTAGTCCACATTTAATGCCACTTGCCTTTTGTCTTTGGGAACACCAAGAATCAGTGGCTTATTCCACAAGACCACATGCAATCGATGATCGAAAGAATTAAGTCAGAAGCGAATGTGCTAAAATCGACATGTCAATGTTTAATAACATTCAAAGAAACCTACATACAGGACAATAATTGATATGAAACTGCATGTCACAGTCAGTGGCTCGAAATTTGAGCGATTATTGTAATACAATTGTAAAATAAACATCCCAATGATTCCGGACCTTTGAAACACCTTGTACATCCTCAGTCATTTTGTTCACTATTCTGAACACTTCATTTGAAATTGCCTGCTGTTATTGCTGTTGAAACACCGCCAGCCAGAGAGCCCTCTGTGGTCATGACCCCACGCACACGAAGAGAAAAATGAGGTTTAGCTATTGGTTCATGTCTGTATGCCTGGTGTTGGCTTAATGGTTAGGGTGGTAGACTTTGGATCCCAGGGTCCTGAGTTCAAATCCCGCTCAACTGTTGAATTAATACCAGGTGGGGTTAACTCGACCTGTCATCCTTCCGAGGTTGGCAAAATGAGTGCCAGCATGCTGGTATACTGTGTCGGAGTGGCGACCCATCCAGGATTTTGCCCAATAGCCAAGGAGACTGCTTAAGCAGCATCAAAGCCCTGCACAGAGTATGGTTCCAATCTCCTCCTCCTCCTCCTGCATGCAGTCGACTGGCTCATGCGAGGCAGGCCACCACTCGAGACACACCGTGTAATGCCATCCGGTGGTGGTGGCAGAAGGTATTTCAAGTCAGCTGTGGAGATAACTTGCATTTTTGAACTGTGCACGTCCCCAGAGAATGGGAAGCCCCAAAGCCAACCTCCATTAATCAGGGGAAGGGAGGTGGGAGTCCAGAGGGAATGGAAGCTGTGGGAGGGAGGTGGGGGGGGCGTGTGAAGAGGTAGGGGAAAGGGCGGGAGGAGGGCACCCCTTCTCATGTTAAATAAGGGTGGTGGTAAGGCTGCTTCAATAGTGCTAAACTTCTGGAGTTTAAAAAAAAAATCATCTTTAAAATCATTATTGTATTTAAATTGAAGTATATACTTGAAGGCTGTTCTAGGAACTCTCTAGTTCAGGATATTAAGCCTGGTGTTGGCTTAGTGGTTAGGGTGGCGGCTTGGGATCCTAGGATCCTGAGTTCAAGCCCTGTTGGCCGCTGAATTAAAAAACACACCAGGAGGTTGACTCAGCCTGTCATCTTTCCGAGGTCGGCAAAGTGAGCACCAGTGTACTGGTAATGGGGACACTGCATCAGCGGCATAGCCACGTCCCAACCAATGATGCAACCAGCAGCCACAGGCTGCACTCGATAGAGAGAGATAGTTCAGGATATGGAACTCATAATCAAGACCAAGGTGGTGGGTAGTTGGTAGAGGGAGTGGAGGGGATGGGACCTGGGAGAGCATTTTGCGAGGGATATCTTGCCTCCATCATACTCTTCTTTTATCGAAGATGTGACAGGAAGCAACAAGTGGCCTTCTTTGTTTTATACTTCGCTGGCATCCACATGCAGCTTGCATCGACTCAGCTTGGCCTCAACACTGTGGACATCGCATGACACTCACAAGCATCTGAGTTGTGTTTTCTTAACGACATTCAATGTTAATGCAGAGTGTAGCCTCTCCTTTCATCACCATAATCAACAATATGCTAGAGACACTGAGCTTTTGCCATCTGTATTGTCAACGTTTCATGCTGTTTTAAAATCGATGCCTTCTGTCCAATACGACTGGGTAAATTCTTTATGTGATCATTAAGAATGAGCATGATGGTGATACATCTTCAGAGATGTGGGACCGACGAGTTGCATTTTTTTTTCCTGCTGATAATCTGAAATGATTAATTAATAACGCAAGAAATGTGAAAACAAAATCTCTACAATTTCATCACATCTCATTTTGAGAGAAGCATAATTGGGCACCGGTTTGCGTTGCACTACAAGCAAATGTTCACACCACCGTTTTGTCATCCCTCCCAAATAAGCATAAAACTAATGAGAGTGTCAGTACATTAGGGTTGAACTATTTTGGCAGTCGGTGAGAAAATGCCACTCACATATGGTTGCCAACTGGAGTTTGCTTGGTCCATCCTATGTAATTGTCTTTCACTGCCACTTCTGACTTTCGATCTATCTACATTACAGGAATCAGAGACACACATCGCCATGAGGTCCTGACAATGTGTCAATCGATATCATTCCATTCTACGAAATGGGTGGCAATCACGTTCATCCAAGGAATATTAAGGGTTAATGAGTAAGTGGTAATTCGATTGTGGAGAGTCACAAATAAGCCCCTCTTGTCACTCCAATCTGAGAGCATCTTAAATCATCATGTCTGTCCTTTGTGCATGACAACACTTGTGAAAGAAAGGTGATTGACAAAATTGTCTTTATTCTTTGTACCGTTATGAGAATTCAAAAGATGGAAATAATATTTTCATCTTTTATTTTTATAGAGCACTGAGTGCGGGCAGGATGGCTTAGAGCTTCACACACTTGCTTCTAAGCTGTATAGCCTGGGTTTGAATCCTGACCTAACTATAAACTGCTTCTAAGCTGTCAAGCCTGGGTTTGAATCCTGACCCAACTGTCAACTCATACAGGTGTATCACAGGCAGTGGGTGTGCTGTCACTTGGATGTTAAAATGGGCTTCCCATCTGCCAGCATTAGTTGGTGGATGCTAAAGGTCCCACAGTGTCCTTCGTGAAGAGTAGGTGAGCTCTCACCGTCAACATGAACAAATTACAAATTCTTGCCCGAACGACTTCTTAATCGAACGTCAGGCCTGGCCTGCCGGGACGTGAAAGACTTGGACTAAAAACTTCCCCCAGCCAACCCCGCAAAAACGTGAGAATCATTGTGGCCATTAAATAAGGAACTAGAAAAATAATTTTTATGCAGCACGAACTATGGTTCACATGTAGCATTGACCTACTTGCATTTAACTTTCGTGGGGTGTGTTCAATTACCAAGTTTCTTGTACAACTCTCGCCGAATGGCTCAAACACTCAAGCAAGCACTCCTTTCGAAACCGTTGATAATGAACTGCTGGCTTGGCAAGCCCTAGCTAACTGCTTCATAGCTGAACACACCCCTAGTGGGTGGCAATATAGCTTGGAGCACTTGCCTCTAAGCTGTCTATCCTGGGTTAGACCCATCCTGAATCATAACCCAACTATAAACCCATCCTGAAGTATCGGATGCAGGGTGAGGCATCAATGTGTGCATTGTCCATAGCATGCCTGTTAAACCGAAGGATCTGTCTTCCAGCACGCACGTTAAAGATCTCCGGGATGGATGTAAGCCAGATCGATATCCCTTCTGCTCGCATTACCTGCTGGATGTTAAATATTTCATTCCAGCGCAAGAGTCTTTTCGCGAAGAGGTGAGCACTGAATTTGCACCATAACAACCTACAAGGGGCACTGCATCAGCAGCACATCCGAATTCCCAGCAGTCATTCAAGCCTATACTGGTGAATTATCACAATGACTTAACTTTTTAAGTCTGGGTTTAAATCCTCACTGGATAGGTATAGGATCCAACTATTAACTCGACCTCTGTGCATCGTGGAGTGTCTCAATGCGAGCATAACTCAGGAGCGGAGATAAACTGCCTTGCCTGCTCGCACTTGATTGTAGAAGTTAAACATTCAACTACACCTTGTAAAAGAGTAGAACACTGTATGCCTTTCCCCTGCTGGGGAAGTAGTGACAAACTATGTAACATTATTTTCCTTGAGTTTAACTGGTAAACTGATCGTCTCCTTCTCAAACAAATAGCACTTTGGATTTGGATGGGAAAGTTATATTTTGCACAACTGCAACAAAGTGAATGACTGGTGAAGTATCACAGTTTGTGAATGAATTCCCTGTGCCAGAAAGGCTGTGCGTTCGTTCTTTGTCCTCCTGGGAACAAATCTGAAGTTCCCCCCTTTGTCTTCTTGAGTGATTGTGCAGAAACATGGCAGATGGTGCCACCTTTTCGCCACCGCACTGCCAATTCATTGCTGCTGCAAGGCACACACACAATGTCGTCTCGTCAATTGTTCTGAATACACTTCAGTACGCTTGCAGTCACATTTTGTTGGGTTCATCGCTCATACCATATGTTTGTTATCACCTGCAGGGAAATCCAAAATGACGTAGGCTTGGCCATGCACAACAGGGTGACCCAGTTTCCTGGACCAAAACCCTTGATGTGCATTCAAATAAGCATCCTTTTGTGATTTTTTTTTGTTTCTCCATTGCTTTTTCAACTGCATCATGTTTATGTTTTGGAGGTTTCCTTGGTGCCCACCTGTAATGATTATGTATATTTTTTCCCCCCCAAATCAAGTCATTCTCATGATGTAGCTGAAAATGGCCCCATGATGAGTGAGCAAAGAAAACCATTGTGGTTGTATCGTCAGTATGGGGAGAGTTTCTTTTCAAACAGCAATCCAGTACACATGATGGCACCCACTGTAGCTGGTGGTAATAAACTTTCATTACTTGTGCTAGTTAAGGAGTTTACTATCGCTGGGTCAGGCAGGGTAGATGGTATAAAGTCAACGTGACAGCCTGAAGGTTTGCTGGACATTGTTCTGAAGAATGCTTGTGCCCACCTCGTATGAGTAAGTCGAGGTTCTTTAGGCCATAGAAGAGATTTATGAGGCCATCTTTAGGCCATGTTATGAGGACGTTATTGAAATGTTTCAGTTGAAGGAGGATGCAGCATTTCACACACGGTCACACGGTCACAATTTGTTTAACCCAAATATGGGGCCATTCAAAAATGACGCAGTGCTTTTTTCTAGGGAGGTGCATACCGTGTGTGCTGACGGGCTTGATTAAGCCTTACTAATATTTTTTATTGGACATTGATTATATTTTTCGGGGTCCCTCATCGTGAGTAACACTCAACCCAAACAAAGCCGATGGAAATCTGATGCAACAAACCCGGGCAGTGTAAAATCAACAGAGGCCAACAGGCCTGATTTCTTCGGCCTGCCAGAAAACCAAGATGGTGGCCATATTATTTGGTCTGGGAGCCATTGTGGGTGGAGTCAAATAACAAATGTGGGTGTGGTCCAGCAGCTCTCTGACCAATGGGTGCATATTTCGAAAAATGGACCCCCAATATGAACCACAACAACAGCAACAACAACCATGCAGAGCTCTTGTAGAGCTACAACACGTGGCAGGTAGAAATGTACAGGAACCGGAAGGCTTTTTATTTTATTTTTGGATCCAACGTCAAGGCTCATGAAAGAGTGAGAACACAGAACTGATTAGGATGCAACAAAACAAAACTAAAAGGAACAGGAGAAAAATTGGGGAAACACCAATAGCATGGTTAAAGGATAATATGGAAGGAAACATGGACAAAAAAGGGAAGGAGGGAGGAAAGAGTGGTAGTGGAAGATGCACAAGATGGATATATACGCAAACTCTCAGGAAGGGAAATTTGGTAAAATCAGAAATTACAAAATCATTACAAATCAGAAATTTGTAATGATGTGGGCTTGGGGTGGAGGGGTTAACGGGAGAGAAAATACCATTTTCTTCGATCGGGGTTTTGGATACAAGTAGATCTAAGATGGTGGTGAACAGCTATCTTGAAGACCTAGAGGGAAGAAGGAGATTGAAGAGAATGTGGAAGTTGATTTCACAGGTGGGAAAAAAAGAGGAACAAATAAGTGTAGATGAGCAGTGATGTTAATTTAGGTAGTTTCACCAAAAGGGGGTTGATGGTGGACCGCATTCACCTTGCAGAAACCTGGGGGGTGGGGACAAAACACGGAAAGAGCAGAGGGTACAAGACCACAGAGGAGGTGGTAAAAGACAGATAGACCACCGACCTGTCTGTGATGGGAAAGTGATTGACCCATTGACTCATCTTCATCACTAGAGATTCTAATAATCTTGAAGGCCTTGATTTGCACCACATCAAGCTAAGCAAGGTGTGAGGCAGGGTGCCACCCAAAGGTGGGAGCAGTACTCCATCAAGCTGCAGGTGAAGGTCTTGTCAGTGGATATAGTTCAGGTGTGCCAAGGAAGGACTTTGTACGATGGAGGATGCCCAGTCGTCAACTGGCTTTGGAGGCCAACTTTGAAATGTGGCTTGCACAAGAAATATCATTGCTGATATTGAGACCCAGGAGTTTGACTGACAACTTCCTCAAGAGGATTGTTAAGAAAGTAGATGGGAGGGTTGCCAGGCGGTCCTTTTGGAGAGAGGTAGTGAGAATGTGAAATTTGTCTGGAATGAAAGACATATTCCAAGTGTTTGACTAGCTTATGATTTTGTCAAGGTCTGAAGAGAGGGAAGCGGCTGCACCCTTCCTGTCTGAATGATGAGGGATATCACAGCAGATGGTGGAGTAATCGCAAATCGATAAATGGGCTTTTCCAGAGAGTCAGAGAGATCATTGATGAATATCAGGAGGACTGAGTGCAGAACACTGCAGTGGGGCTCTCCAGCCTTAACAGGGAGAGTTGATGAAAGGATTACGTTGAGAGCCACCTGTTGGTGACGAAAGTAGAGGAAGTTAGTAAGCCATGTGTGGAGTTTGCCTTGGATGTCATATGCGGAGAGTTTGGAGAGCAAGGTAGGATTCTAGACTGCATCGAAAGCATGAGATCTGTTGAGAGAGATGCCCTGATTTCATGTCTGATATTGAGGGCCTCCATTCATTGTTGCTAGAGTTGAAGCAGCATGGCCAAAGTAGAGTGACCTTGTCTGAAACCAAATTGTAGATCTAAGATGAGGTCATTGGAGAAAAGGAATGATTTCACATCAACTGTGACGATGGATTCCATGACCTGCTGATGATTGGAAGTAAGCGGATAGGTCTGTCGTTAAGGAGATTGGTTTTTGCAGTTGTTATGTAATGTAGTGATGTTGGCTGATTTCCAAGCAGATGGAAGATGGCCTCGAGCAAATGATAGGGTTAAAAGAGCAGAGAGGATGTGCAAGAACAGCAGAGCAGGTTATTCAGACATATAAGCTGATGACGTCCAGTCATGTTCCAGAATCAGTTGGGGGTTGACAGAAACTTCTCCCCCTTCTCAGGTGCAAAAGACACAGAGTCCAGGAGCAGTTGGGTACAAATGGGATGGATTGGTACAGAGAGTGAGGGTATGGGGACACAATATTTGGAAGGAAACACAGATTTGAAGCATTCGGCCTTCTCATGAGTGGAGTTGGCTGTGGTGCCATTTGAAGTGAGGGAAGGGAGGGGAGTGGAACATACACCAGAGACAGACTTAACAAGGTACCACTAGGTTTGAGAGGAGAGAGTGAAGTTTGAAATTTCAATTTTGAAGTTAGACAGATGTTTTTTGGCTCTCCTGTGAGTGGGCACACCCTTGTTTCAGGCTTTTTGGAATGATCTGAGATTGCATTCAATTGGGTGTGCTTTCCATGAAGAGAAAGCAAGTTGTTTCAGAGCAACTGCCTCACCACAGGATAAAAGTTGATCCAAGAGAGAGAGAGAGAGAGAGAGAGAGAGAGAGAGAGAGAGAGAGAGAGAGAGAGAGAGAGAGAGAGATATCATTGTTTGGAGGATGGTACAAGACATGGACAAATAAGAGTTGGGAGTGGAGGGAACATCACAGCCCAAGGGATGTGTAAGATCAGTACACGAATAATGAGAAATTGAGTTATTGATGTAAAGTGCAACTCCACCACCAGGGTGTGGTTAAAGCCTATCAAATCAGAAGAGACAATAGCCACGGAGACACACTGAGGTGTCGGGTATGTCCTGTGGGAGGAAGAATTCGGAACAGATCATGTGGCACTCTAGCTTTAACAGGGAGAGGAGATGAAATGATTACGTTGAGAGCCACATGCCAGTTTCTTGGCACCAGCCTGGATTGAGAGATCTGGACCAAAATATTTCAGAAAAACACTCCGGATATCCGGTTTGGAAAATGTAGGTGGAAGTAGCAGTTTCAGATTCGACTTACAAGTGAAGCAACCCCGAATCGTAGATTGTTCTATTGTTGTATTCTATTGTTTCATTCCTTGGCTATGCAACTCTTTTTACACTGTGTTTTATCGTGCGTTATTTTCGATCAGTCTGGATTTCAATCCGGACATGAATCCAAGAAAAATATCCCATGTTTATTCTTCATCATCCTCTTTTTTTATTTACAGCATGTGAAGGTAACCTCCATCCTGCATCGTTCCTATTTCGTCAACTCCTTTATCTGTACGGTCTTTATTGAGTAACATGCAGTGCATTCCTGGTCATTGATATTTACAACTCTCTGCTGTCAGTTTATGAGGGTACCAAGCCTTTCAGGCTGGGTAACCTATTATTTTTACTTACGAAATCTAAAGATTTCGTAAGTATATTGATGACTTCTGTCCTCTGTTTGTGTGTGTGTTTATTTGTTTGTAGGCACGATAACTTGAGAACTGAAGAAGCTACCAATGTCAAATTACGCCACGTGATTCAGGAGGGTGATGGCTAGCGCTGATTAGATTTTGGTCAAAATCGGTCAAAGGTCAAGGTCACAGTGAGGTCAAACATTCGATTTTTTAATGGTTTGGTACAGAATCGTCGTAGAAACTTCTGGTTTGCATCGCTACCTTCTCTGGAGATAGCTTTTATTAGACAAGGTCAGAGGTCAAGTTGCCAATTTCGTAAGTACCAGTCTATGACTGCTTGTTCTTCTATTTAATTATTATTATTATTATGCTGCCGGCAAATTTGGGGTTTATTCCCTTTTAAATTCATTTTCTCGGCAACTGTTAGTCCGATTGACACAATTTTCACCATAGTTTGTCTTTCATCGTATAATTTTTACGTGATAATTTTGACATCATAGGTAATGTGGTATGGGTGCTATTTATGAAAACCCGAAAAACGTTGGATGTCTACTTCTCTGGAACCGGTCGCTGGAAAAAATTGAAGCATGGCTCGTTGTCAAAATCACCATAAAGTGTATAAGTAGTGTTGACCATGAAGTCATTTGTGCCTTATTATGACGTCATAATTTGACGAGTACAATGCTGTATCTGGAAAATTTTAAGTTTCTTGACTGTCACCTATGCAACAACTTACCGGAAGAAAAAAAAAAGATGTCATAGGTCACGTGGTTCGGCAGCCATATTGTTTTTTTTGGGGGGGGTGGGGGGTTTACCTTAAAAATCCTCTTCTCTGAAACGGTTGAACAGATTTAGGTGAAACTTTACAAACATGTTCCCCATGACATGGGTGTACAAGTTCGTTATTGGCTAATTGATAGGTCACATGGTTTGGTGACCATATTAGATTTACCCTAAAAACCTATTAAAATCCTCTCCAGAACGCAGGACAGATCAAGGTGAAACTTCAAACACACCTTCCTCAAGAATTGGAGATACAAGTTCATTAATGAATAATTGATAGGTCACATGGTTTGGTAGCCATATTGTATTGAAAGAAAATATGAAATAATTTTTCCTCTGGAACCACTTCATTAATCAAAGTGAAACTTCAGAATTATGATCAAGTGGACAAGTGGAACATATGTTTTAAATTTCAAGCCGATTGGCCACATCGTTTGGTAGCCATATTGCATTTAATGAAAATATTAAATTATATTTTCTCTGGAACCGCTTTATAAATCAATGTAGAACTTCACAATTATGATCTAGTGGACATGTGGAATGTAAGTTTAAAATTTAAATCCGATCGGCCACATGGTCTGGCAGCCAGAATTATTTCATTGTTTGAATTGGCGAAAAAAAAAAATTGTTTTGAATTGGGCTCACTTGGCTGCACCTTGATGGGTTTGAGGGCAGAGGAGTATCAATTCAATTGATACTGCCGATGATTCCAGGAAAAAGGGCTAGCTGGATATGTAATAAATAGATGAAACGTGGCCTGTCACCAGGTCCATAATTTGTCATTCCTGCATCGTAGAGAGATGTGTGGAGGATTGTTCGACTCGGATGAGTCTGGTTTACCCTCTGCACCTATGGTATGACATTTATTATTTTGTGTTCAGGTTATTTAAAC
Source organism: Eptatretus burgeri (assembly GCF_056783735.1). Lineage (NCBI taxonomy): Eukaryota > Metazoa > Chordata > Myxini > Myxiniformes > Myxinidae > Eptatretus > Eptatretus burgeri. The sequence goes on along the minus strand of NC_140976.1, from coordinate 33,679,590 downwards.
ACCAATTCAATTGATACCGACGATGTATTCAGGAAAAAGGACTAACTGTTTATGTAATAAAAAGATTGAATGTGGTGTGTTACTCGGTCCATGACTCATCAATCCCACATCGTAGTGAGACGTGTGGGGCCTCATTAGACTCGGGGGAGTCCTGGTTTACCTTGTGGACCCACGGTGTCAACATTTATTACCTCGTGTTCAGGTTATTTAAACGCCAATTCGATTGATACCGACGATGTTCCCAGGAAAAAGCGTTAACTGCCTTCACAATAAATAGATCGAACACTTCGTGTTACTCGGTCCGTAACTCGTCAATCCGATGTTGTATCAAAGCAGAGTTGTGTCAAAGTCGGACATCTTGGTACCCGGTCATCACTGCCAGCAGTAATAAAGTGGCAGTTCTTGTGTATTTTATTTTCTGAATTAGTTGTGTAATGTGAAAGTACTAGGATAGAGATGCGATGAAAGCACAAAAGATCAAATGGTCTTTCGTGTCTCCACAGTATTGTTGTTGCAGTCATTGTCTTCTTAGCACTTTGGATTGTATGATGAAAATGATGTCTTCGCTCCAACACCTCGTTTTTGAAATGTTGACCTGAGAGCAAGTCCGCGATTGCCAGTGTTCCTCCGATGTCACAATAGTTTATTTTTTTCCATGATAAAGGCATCGTTGTGGGGTGAAATGGCAAACACCACCATCTGATAATAAAAAAAAAACTCATTTGTGCATGCAGATTGTTTTTGTTGCACCGTGACATCTGTATCATTGGAAAGTCCATTCGAACGCCATATTTTTGGATTGGATGCATCACTGTGTGTTTTGGGTGCACTGTGGTGTGAATTCGAGTTAAAAATGTCCGATAGTTAATTATGATATGCAATGGAAAAATTGGACAAAAAAAACACTCATGATTTGAGGGTTAGTGTGTGTGTGCATGTGCGCGTGTGTGTCCAATTTTACGAGATAAATACGTATTATGTGGAAACAAAAGGGTCACTAATGGGCAGAAGAAAAATACGTTTCGCAAAAGGAAGGAAGGGGTGTAGAAGTGGAAAGAGAAACAACGGGGAATGCAAAAGAGGAACGCTTTAAATGAAGAAAAGGGAGGGAAATGGGGATCTTTCAGACGTACTGAGAGTCGGGGAAAAGGAGGGACAGATTGCTTAATATCTATAAAGTACTGGATTTGTCTTCAAATTCCCCCATCCCTTCCTTGTTACTCCTCTCTTACCCTTCGCCAAATGCATTAGCCCTTTAGTGGAATCCAATTAGTACCTTACCATCATTACTGGCCCTAACCTTCATCCACAGTATCCTCACCCTCAGTCATTTTTTCTGGTTAATATCATCCCTTGCTAATGATACAAGGCTATCTTTTACTCAGATTGCAAATCTCCCATTTTCACTCCTGTCAAATCGATAACATCATCTCACATAATTTTCTGTTCCAAACGACTGTGTCCATTCAAGCAAGTTTCACTTTCTGAAACTAAATCGCAATCCTCATAAACCTGTTGCAGGTTCAAGCTCCTCCATCTTATTATTTAATCTCCTGACGTTGGTATAGAATACTTTTATATCCTTCCTTCAGTTCTTCTTTCTTTCACACCTGTTCCCTTTTCCAATAAGGTCGGAGATGGGAACATTCAACTGAGCTCTGTCTGTCCGTCCAACCAATCTATCATCCGTCCATGTGCATTTTATTTCAAAAACCGTTATGTTTTTTTTTGGAAACCGAGTCGAGGCTCGTGTAAGAGCTAATACACAGAACGTATAACAAGGCAGGAGACAAGAGTGGTGGGAGAGCGAAACACAAAATATAGGGGAACAAAGACAATAGGATATCTGTGTAAGGGAGAGGGATGTGTAGGGGTACATGGGGTAAACAAGATGGTACTACAGGGACTTTCAGGAAGGAAAGCAGGAAATTTGAAGGAGGTGGGTTTGAGGTGGATTACCAGAGGTTCTAAAGGTCATGGTTTTGGATGGGGGAAGATATGAGGTAGTGGACAGCTTTTTTGAAGACCTGGAGGGAAGAATGGGATTGAATAGAGTAGAGTGAGGGAGTTTATTCCAAAGGAAGGAAAAAAAGAGGAATGAAAGAGTGAAGGTGAGCAGTGATTCTTTATTTTGGTAGTTTGACCAGAAGGGGGATGGTGGCAGACCTTGAGCGCCCTGGGAAAATATAGGGGGGGGGGGGGAAGAGCACAGACAGAATAGTGGGGGCATGGCTGGAGGGCAGATGGTTGAAAACAGAAAGACCACCGACCTGCCTCCAGTGAGAGAGTGAGAGACCCAAAGATTCAGCTTCATCGCGGGAGATACCACTGATCCTAAATGCCTTGGTTTTCACAGCGTGAAATCGAGAATGGTGAGAAGCGGGAGCATGACCCCAGAGGGGAGAGCATTACTCCATCAGATTGTGGATGAAAGCTTTGTAAGTGGTTAGAAGTTCAGGAATGCCAAGGAAGGACTTTGCAGGACATTGGATGCCCAGTCGCCAACTGGCTTTGGAGGCCAGCTTGGAGATGTGGCTTTCCCATGAAAGATCATGGCAGATACTGAGACCCAGAAGCTTGAATGAAAGGACTTCTTCAAGAGGGTTGTTAAGAAAGTAGATGTGGGGGGTGGGGGTGGGGGGTGAGTGGGTTTCCAGACGGTACTCTCGGAGAGATATCGTGAGGGTGTGAGATCTGGCAGGAGTGAAAGACATATTCCAAGTGTTTGACAAGCTTGTGATTTTATCCAGGTCTACAGAGAGTGAAGAGGCTGCTGCTTGCCGATCAGAGGGATAAGAGATAGTACGGCAGAGGGTCGAGTCATCAGCAAAGAGATAAAGAGGATTTTCCAAGGAATCTGAGAGGTCATTGATGAAAACCAGAAAAAGCACAGGGCCCAGAACACTGATTTGAGGAACTCCAGCCTGGAGTGGAAGAGGAGATGAGAGAATTGCATTCAGAGACACCCGTTGACTGTGACAGGAGAGGAAGTCCGTGGGCCATGAGTGGAGATTGTTTTGGAGACCATAAGAAGAGAGTTTAGTGAGCAGTGTGGGATGCCAGACCATATCGAAAGCTCACAATATGTCTCGGGAAATGGCTCTGATCTCATGTTTGGCATTTAGGACCTCCATCCATTGTTGGGAAAGCTAAAGCAGCATGTCCATGGTTGAGTGACCTGGTCTAAATCCATTGGCATTCTCTTGAGGAGACTTTATTCGGATATTTTCTGCAGTCGGTGAATGACTTAATTGTGTAATTGTATTTTTCCGAGGATTGGAGCATGCTTTGGCAGCAGATGTGATTGTTTTGGTCCTCTAGGTCCAGATCCTGGTGGAGTGATACAGTGTATTATTCCTGGGGTGTTTGTGTTTAGGTGGAAAGGCACTATGGCTGGATTTTGAGCTTGGCTTACCACCCCCTCAGGATTATGGAGTGTGTGGTTCAAATGTTGTTGGTCTGGTCCAACTGCGCCTCCCTTCCTGCCTCTACAACCCATCTGCTGCCTCCACCCCCAACCCGGCGATTCTCCTGCCCTTCCTGCTCCGACAGTTCTTCTGCCCACATTCGTGGATTCAGCATTTGCAGTTTCACCATTGACCGCGTATAGAAATGTAATGCTCGTACACACCTTCTGGTGGGTTCAGCTGCAGTAAGTTATTTTTGCCCAAGTTCTTCACGAACCGGCTGTCCATGCCTGATGTTCGACTGAAGGTGGCACAGGAATGTGGAATTTATTTGTTCATGGTTTAGCATTCGCCGTTTCCCCATTGTCTGTTTGCTTTTGAACACTCGAAGGTGCAACACATGCCACAAGGGTTCAAAATGGCGAGGAAAAACAAAACAAGAAAATTGTCTTATCGAGAGGAAGCTCTGACGCTCAAACGGAACAAAGGTAGAGACGTGATGACGCTGACAGGACACAATAACAAGTAAAAAAACACCGAATATTACAGAAATATGAGACAAAGTGCTGAGTTCAGAGAGGAAGAACAGGCCAGAGACGCTGAAGCTCACAGAAAAGGCAGAAACAGAAGAAGCAATGCTGCTACAAATCCCATCCATGCACGGCATTGGTACCTTGCCATAGTGAGCAATGAAAATGAAGCTTGTCCTTTTGAGATGTAATTAACCTAGCAGGACAGCAATCATACTAACGACTCGTCAATGGCAGTCAATGCAAAATGATTGGACCACCCATGATCTGAAATCAGTTGTGTGTGCCCAACAATGCATTATACTGCTCATGTTAAATTAAATTAAGGCAGCCCGTTTGTCCCTCACCAGGCCAATGACATAATGGTAAATGTTCTGCTGCTGAGAGCGAGAAGCAAGTGAGCTGGCTGATTGCATGGTTGACCGATCGCTTGTGCACCAGGCCCGATAACCTCAGTCTTGGATTTAGATCGGCATCTGGAAGCAAATGGAAAACCACTGTTTGGGGCCTGGCAGGATTTTTCTTCTGCTGTCGTAGTACAGCCTGACATTCAAATGTGCTCTTTTGTACAAGCTTAATCATCATGCAGCTGTGCCGATAAGTTTAAAAAATGAAACTGACATTTCATTTAGTATAATTTTTATCATTAACTGAATGCTCTCTTGCAGATAAGTGTTGGAGTTGAGAAGACGGCATCATTTTTTACCTTTACTTTTGTGCTAACTGGGAAATTGCATATATCTTCATTTGGGTATTCATTAATCGAGATGACTATTTTGGATCATCTGCAAGGTCAGCTTAAACCAGGTGCCTTTATTTATGGCTGTTGCTCAGGAGACTTGAATTGAGGTGCAGAAGAACTTTTGGGGGCTGACAGGATGGCTTTGAGATACACACACTCACTTCTAAATTGTCTAGACTGGGTTACAATCTGGACCAAGCTATCAACTGTCATTCGGTGTTTCACAGGCACGGTGGTTAATCATTGTGTCTGCCGTCCCTTGGATGGACGCTATATTGGGCATCCCATCTGCCGGCATCACTTGGTGGACGTTTAAGATCCCATGGTGTCCTTCACGAAGAGTAGGCGAGATATTGCCAGCACCATAAACAAATTCTAAATTCTTAGCCAAACTATTTCTGGGAGAGAATGGCAAACCACCTAGCTCCATGAGCCCTGGCCAATACATTTCTGCAGAACCAATGCTCTGCAACACATCGGATCGGAGAACATTTTTTGGCCTGAATAAAGAAGAAAACAAGAAAAAGAGCAATCAGAGATTGCAGACCCTCACCGGGACTGGTTTTGTGTGGTGCTTGTATACTGGTGTGTTACGTAATTAATAAGACATAACTAGAACTGCCACTTTATCACTGGTGGCAGTGATGACTGGGTACCAAGACATCCTGCTTTGATGCAACACAACTTTGAACGGACACCCGACCCCATCCCATGACGTTTATCATTGTTCAATTGAACTCAGAATGGGCATAAAATAAATTCAATTCAAGTCAAATGGAAGACCAATTATATACAGTCCTGCATTGCAGTTATCAGAAGGAACCCAAACAAGTTAAAAGCAAAGACAAAGTCGTGAGGAGGAAACTGGATAGGATTCAGGTTTCAGATATTACTTCTCTATCCTCAAACCCATCCAGGTGCAGCCAAGTGAGCCTTATTCAAAAAGAATATATATATATATATATATATATATATATATATATATATATATATATATATATATATATATATATATATATATATATATCGTTCATTTGAATTTGAATATATATATATATATATATATATATATATATATATATATATATATATATATATATATATATATATATATATATATATATATATATATATATATATATATATATATATATATATATATATATATCGTTCCTAAGCCTGGTGTTGGCGCAGTGGTAAGGGCAGTGGCTGGGGACCCAAGAGGTCCTGAGTTCAAGCCCCCCTGGGACACTGAATTAATATATGTATGTATATATATATATATATATATATATATATATATATATATATATATATATATATGTATTTATATAATGTGTATATATATATATATATATATATATATATATATATATATATATATATATATATATATATATATATATAAAAATATATATAAAAATATATATAAACCAAGTCGAAAACACCAGGGGGTTGACTCAGCCTGCCATCCTTCCGAGGTCGGCGAAATGAGCACCAGTTGTACTGGGCCCGGTGTATGCCCCGGTTAGAATAGGTGTACCATATCCCTGTGTGTCGTAAGAGGCGACCAGGGTTGCGTCAGGAAGGGCATCCGGCGTAAAAACCTATGCCAAATTATTATGCGGACAACAAAACGAATTTCCATACCGGATCGGTCGAGGCCCGGGTTACCAACGACCGCCACCGGTACCGGTGGTCAGCAGGGTACCAGTGGAAATTGTGCTACTGCTGGGCGAAGGAGGAGAAGGAGACGGGGAAGGCGAGTCCGGAGGCAGTGGGAGAGGGGGAAGGGTAGAAGTGTGGAGGTGAGAGTTGGAACTCTGAATGTTGGGACGATGACTGGCAAAGGGCGAGAGTTGGCTGATATGATGGAGAGAAGAAAGGTGGACATACTGTGTGTACAAGAGACCAAGTGGATGGGGAGTAAGGCGAGGAGCATTGGAGGTGGTTTCAAACTGTTCTACCATGGTGTGGATGGGAGGAGAAATGGTGTCGGGATAATCCTGAAGGAAGATCATGTCAAGAGGGTATTGGAGGTGAGGAGGGTGTCTGACCGAGTGATGAGTGTGAAGTTGGAAATTGAAGGGGTGATGATGAATGTCATCAGTGCATATGCCCCACATATGGGGTGTGAGATGGAATATAAAGAAGATTTCTGGAGTGAGTTAGATGAAGTGGTGGAGAGTGTATCCAAGGATGAAAGAGTGGTGATTGGAGCAGATTTCAATGGTCATGTTGGGGAAGGTAATAAAGAGGATGAGGAGGTGATGGGGAGGTACGGTCTCAACAAGAGAAATGTGGAAGGGCAAATGGTGGTAGAGTTTGCAAAAAGAATGGAAATGGCAGTGGTAAACACGTATTTCAAGAAGACGGAGGAACACAGGGTGACATACAAGAGTGGAGGAAAGTGCACACAGGTGGATTACATCTTAAGTAGGAGATGCAACCTGAAAGAGATTCGTGACTGTAAGGTTGTGGCAGGGGAGAGTGTAGCTCGACAGCATCGATTGGTGGTCTGTAGGATGACTTTCGAGGTGAGGTTGAGGAAGAGAGTGAGGGCTGAACCAAGGACCAGATGGTGGAAGCTGAAGGAGGAAGACTGTTGCGTGAAATTTAGGGAGGAGGTGAAACAGGCGCTGGATGGTGGTAAAGATGGGTGGGATGATTGGGCAACGACAGCAGAAGTTGTGAGGGAGATAGCTCGGAAGGTACTTGGTGTGACATCTGGACAGAGGAAGGAAGATAAGGAGACTTGGTGGTGGAATGAGGAAGTACAGGAAAGTATAAGGAAGAAGGGGTTGGCTAAAAAGAAGTGGGATAGTCAGAGAGATGAAGAAAGTCGGCAGGAGTACAAGGAGTGGCGTCGAAAAGCAAAAAGAGAGGTGGCAAAGGCCAAGGAAAAGGCATATGACGAGCTGTATGAGAAGCTGGATACAAAAGAAGGGGAAAAGGATTTATACCGATTGGCAAGACAGAGGGACCGAGCTGGGAAGGATGTGCTGCAGGTTCGGGTGATAAAGGACGCAAATGGGAATGTGCTGACCAGCGAGGAGAGTGTGTTGAGAAGGTGGATGGAGTACTTTGAGGAGCTGATGAATGAAGAAAATGAGAGAGAGAGAAGGTTGGAAGAGGTGGAGATAGTGAATCTGGAAGTGGGGTGGATCAGTAAGGATGAAGTGAGGACTGCTATGAAGAAGATGAAAAGTGGAAAGGCGGTTGGCCCAGATGGTATACCAGTGGAGGCATGGAAGTGCTTAGGAGAGATGGCAGTGGGGTTGTTAACCAGATTGTTTAATAAAGTCTTGGAAAGTGAGAGGATGCCGGAGGAGTGGAGATTAAGTGTACTGATTCCGATTTTCAAGAATAAGGGTGATGTGCAGAGCTGTGGAAATTACAGAGGGATAAAGTTGTTAAGCCACACCATGAAGTTGTGGGAAAGAGTAGTGGAAGCTCGGTTGAGAGGAGAGGTGACGATCTGTGAGCAGCAATATGGGTTTATGCCAGGAAAGAGCACCACTGATGCGATGTTTGCTTTGAGAATGTTGATGGAGAAGTATAGGGAAGGCCAGAAAGAGTTACATTGTGTGTTTGTGGATTTAGAGAAAGCTTATGATAGGGTGCCAAGAGAGGAGTTGTGGCATTGTATGAGGAAGTCGGGAGTGGTGGAGAAGTATGTGAGGATCGTGCAGGATATGTATGAGGACAGTGTGACAGCGGTGAGGTGTGCGGTAGGAATGACGGACCGGTTTAAGGTTAAAGTGGGATTGCACCAAGGATCGACTCTGAGCCCTTTCCTGTTTGCAATGGTGATGGACAGGTTGACGGACGAGATCAGACTGGAGTCTCCATGGACCATGATGTTCGCAGATGACATCATGATCTGTAGGGAGAGTAGGGAGCAGGCTGAATCGAGCCTTGAGAGGTGGAGGTACGCACTGGAGAGAAGGGGAATGTTCGTCAGTAGGAGTAAGACGGAGTACATGTGCGTAAATGAGAGGGAGGGTGGTGGTATGGTGCAGTTGCAAGGAGTTGAGGTGGGGAAGGTGGATTGGTTTAAATACTTGGGATCAACTGTCCAAAGTAACGGAGAGTGTGGGAGAGAAGTGAAAAAGAGAGTGCAGGCAGGATGGAGTGGGTGGAGAAGAGTTGCAGGAGTGATTTGTGACAGAAGGGTAGCTGCAAGAGTGAAGGGGAAAGTATACAAGACGGTAGTGAGACCAGCTATGTTGTATGGTTTGGAGGCGGTGGCGCAAACAAAAGACAGGAAGCAGAGCTGGAGGTGGCAGAGTTAAAGATGCTGCGATTCTCGTTGGGAGTGACGAGGATGGATAGGATAAGAAATGAGTGTATTAGAGGGACAGCGCAGGTAGGACGGTTTGGAGACAAAGTGAGAGAGGCGAGATTGAGATGGTTTGGACATGTGCACAGGAGGGAAACGGAGTATATCGGGAGAAGGATGTTGAAGATGGAGCCGCCAGGCAGGAGGAGAAGAGGAAGGCCAAAGAAGAGGTTCATGGATGCGGTGAGGGCGGACATGCGGGTGGTTGGAGTGTCAATGGAAGATGTGGAGGATAGAGCAAAATGGAGACAGTTGGTCCGCTGTGGCGACCCCTAGCGGGAGCAAGCCGAAAGAGGAAGAAGATATATATCGTTCCTGTTCTCCATTTGAATACATACATACATACATATATATCAAAAAAAGAAAAATTCTGGCTGTCAGACCATGCATCTGATCAGGTTGACATTTAAAACATGTATTCTCTATCACCACTAAATCATAATTGTGAAGTGTCAGATCAATCAATGAAGCAGTTCCAGAGAAAAAAATTTTTTAAAGATTTTATCTTCATCCAATATGGCTGCCAGATGATGTGACATCAATTATTTGTGAATATCCTGGTATCCCCAAGGCTTGGGGAACATTTGTTTGAAGATTCCCTTCGATCTGTCCAGCCATTCTTGAGGAGAAGATTTTTTTTTAACAGCTTTTTGGGTAAATACATTATGGCTACCAAACCAGGTGACCTATGACATCATATGTGTGAACATTTTGTTCCTCATGGATAGGCGGTTATACTTGTAAAGTTTCGTCTCGATCTGTTCAGCCATTTCGGAGAAAAATTTTGAAGTTAAAAAAAAAAAAATGGCTGCCAAATCACGTGACTAAAAACGTCATCATTTTTTTTTTCTGTGGACTAATTTATGCCTAGATGACCCTTAACATTTTTCATACTCATCGGATGTAGTGTTCTGCATATGCAATTATGACGTCATAACAAATGCACTTATAATGTCATAAAAAATCACATTCCCCATGAGGAGGACTTGCCATTTTCAGAGATACAGAGGTCCAAAGTTTTTCCGTTTTTTCAATATGGCTGCCGCACCACGTGACCTTTGACGTCATGATTTCCATTATAACATTCGACATGAGTAGTCTCTCCCATGGTGAAAATTTTGTCTCGATCAGACAAGCAGTTGCCGAGAAAAACACGAAAGTTCTTTGCGGACAAGAAAACAAACGAACCCAAACGCAATACCCTCTCTTTCGGCGAAGATAAAAAAAAAACCCACAACTCCTCTCATTACCAAGGTAGCTTCATTGCAACTCATTCTACTTAAGATTATCCTGTCAATTATGTGCCCCTACCTTCCCCCTGACCCCCACTCGCCCTACCCCTGACCCCCACCCCCTTGCCAACCTCCCCACGTCCCACTATTACTGGCATGAGCCTTTACGATTAATATTTGACAATGACTTGCTTGTATATAACACAATACAAGTGACAACTTGTGATTGATCAATAAGTTACAACATAGCACACGCCATCCAGAAACTTTCTTTCCAACTCTTCTTATTTGCCTGTTCTCCTTCTGAAATAGGCTAGTTTGAGGCTGTTTGTAAACTATTGATTTATTTACTTCCAATTTTACTAATTAACGTTTTTTAAAATTTTATTTTAGCCTTTGTTGTCAGTACTTTTATTCTTCTCCAAAATCCTTGATATGCACGACAATTAATATTGTGGTGGAGTCGTGTTAACTCTTAATTTGTTTCCTTGTCTTTTGTACTCATGTCAACTTGTTAACTCTTTCTTCAGTCTTTTTGAAGTCTCCCACTGCAGGTAGAGTGGAAAATAAATGTTGAAAAAAACAACAAAGAACTTTTACTTCCATCATGTATCCATCAATTTTATTTAAGTGGATTGAAAAATTGGAAACTCTGAAAGAGGTGGGACTGGGGAGGGTTAATGAGGGTAGAAAATATAATGGGTACCAGTGGGGGATGACTTGAGATGGTGGTGGACAGTTGTCTTGAACCGCAGAAGTGCTGGAGGGAAGAATGAGATTGAAGAGATTAAGGAAGTTGGTTCCACAGCGGGGGAAAAAAGAGGAACAAATTTGTTCCACAACGTTGGTGAGCAGTGAGTCTGGATTCTGGGAGTTCCACTAGAGGGGGTTTAATAGTAGACCGCATGCACTCTGCAGAAACCTGATGGGTAGGGGAGAAAGGGTGCATTATAATCAAGGTGAGGCTTCACAAAATTCCTGTTTAAAATTAATACCACCACCTCTGCAAATTCAACCGAAAATTTATATTTACTTCTCCTTTTCCTGTCTGGGAGATAGATGCATCAATCAGATGGACGTAAAGCTGGATGTCCTATCTGCTAGCATTAGTTAGTGGATTATAACCCAAGCAAGAAACTGCTTCAGCAGAACTGTTGCTTTGTTTAGGGCAATGGGTGCATGAGTACAAGTACTCCTTCCCATGTTGTGCTCACTGCTGCAGCACCATATCCACAACAACCTCTACATCCCTCTTTGCTATCTACAGTATCTTACTTTGAAGCTTGGTGTGATCTGCAAATTTTAACCAAATTTTGATTCACTAAAATGTTTCCTCATCTGATTCCTAATTAATATATCCAATACCATGTAAAACGTACAATTTAGATTTACCTAAAATATTCACCCCTCCCCCCCTCCCATCCCCTCCGTGATGTACTGTAATCCTCGGGTATCCTTCCTGACTCCAGTGAACGAGAAAAGCTGTCTGTGAACATCTCACTTATCTGCTCTGCCACTTCCACTGGCATTTTATCTTGCCATGGAGCTTTATCTTCCTCGCGCTTTCCAAGATGTCGCCTTACTTCCTCCTATCACAGCCCTTTCTCACCAACAAGATAAATCATCCCTGCTCCTGATACATCTCCTAACTGCTTTTGAATAAATATTAAGCAAAATAATAAGCCTGCTATCCCACTTTTATCACAGTCCAATCCTCCCATGCTGTCCCTCAACCGGTCTACACTTAACTTGACCATATCTTTTCACCTTTGATATAAATTGAAAAAGGCTAACATTTCGACTTGCAGAGGTGTAGTCTTTGATCTCTTTATCAGACGTCATTGCTGCCTTTTCACTGCACTGTTATTCTTTCTCTGCTGGGCCCCTGTACTGGGCTTTCCCAGAATAATCAGCCTCAATCGTGCAACATCATGTCCATGCTGGTTGGGACAGTTGGAGGGATGTTATCCATAATCAGGTTTATGGTCTCCATGGTGATGGTTTCTTTCACTGTGCTGGTTAATCATGATGATATTTAAACCAGGACACAAAGTAAACTCACTGACATTTAAAACGTAATGACGTGTTGTAAATGAAGTCTGGTTGATGAAAAATCCTTTCTGGTGTCTCTCCAGCTGTTTATGGTGAAGAGGGATGGATTTCCTCGTACCGAGCCACCACGGCCTCAACGTGGCATGGAATGCAAAAGGCGGAGAGTGCTCGATCGTTGTTGTCGTGGTTTCTCAGCCAAGCAAACAAAATCCACTTTACTCAATGGTCTTGGTGATCTGGAATAAAAGTCACCATTAAATAGTGATGTGTTTAGTGACTCGTGAATAGAATGAAAAAGTCTTCCACGGAAAAGCGCGCTTCTCGTCAAAAACGTGTCGTGAGACGAGCTCTCTGGAGCCTCTCAGCCCCAGTGCCAATTGTCTCTCTGAAAGGACTCCACGGATTGGCCAATGATATTCACACGAGTGCTTTCTTATCGCGACCCAATTTCCACTAGTAGCAAATGTAAAGAAATAAATACATATCTGCAATGATAAAGCGATCGTCAAAGATAAGCCTCCCCTGACGAGGGAAGCTTACACTTGGTGATCGCCCGCGACTTACCCTTGGCCCGTGATCCAATGATGGTCATATTTATTTGGACCACCAAACTATGACCTTGACTTTCAACATTTAGGGATAGAGTGTGAGTTTATAAAATGTGTCCTCGTCTACAATCTATCCATAAAACTCAACATAAAACTTTCCTTCCTGAAAGTCCTTGAAATGTCCATCTTCTCTTCGCCATGTTCCCCGTCCCATCCCCATCCCTCTCCCTTCCACAGTTCACCTAATGTGTCTGTTCCCCACTGTTTTGTCCCTTCAACTCCCACCCCTCTTGTCTCACGCCTCCTTGCTGTGAGTTGTGTGTTAGCTCTCATACGAGCCTCGACCAAGGTATACAAAAAAAAAAAAAAAAAAAAAAAAAAAAACATCATGAAAATCGGAGGAAAATTATTCAAGTTGTGATCAAAAAGGTGTTTTTTGTTAATTAGGTCACTATCTGGAAAAAGTAGGGCAAGGACACAAAACAAATATCAGGTGTACAATTTCATTGCAGGTATGCTTTTATGATGCAATAACATCTTGGAAGGCCAAGTGGTTTTTGAGATTCCACATTGACAAAATTGAGCGATGACAAAAAAATGCTTAATTTTCTTTTTTAGACTGCCATTTGACCTTGACCTTTAACCTGGAGGGGATATGATGTAAATTTTGTGTAAATGTGCCTTATTCCAGGCTATCTAGGGAGGGCAATTTAGTTCTGATTGGACAAACCTTATTCAAGTTATGGTGAAAAATCTATAATTAGGTCATGACCTTAAAATTATCAAAGTCAAATGTTTTTTAGGTCAACCCGCATACTTTTTATTTGCATTATTGATGCACAATTTCATTCCAAAAGGCCCAGCCAGCTCTGAGATACAGCTCGGAAATTTGGAGTGTTGAGACTGCAGAAAGAAATTTTTTTTTATATAAATAGTGGTTTAGTACCTCTCGGGATCGAAGAAACTCTGTAGTACCATTAAAAATTGGTGACACTAATTGTAGAAACAAACCCGACACCAACAATAAGCCTTCGCCTATGCAATCGGGGAAGGCTTAATTAATGAGTCACTGCAGTCTCCTCCAAGCCTGGTGTTGGCTTAGCGGTGAAGGTGGCTAGCTTGGGACCTAAAGGTCCTGAGTTTGAAACCACTCAAAATTAAAATTGGTCACTGGTCCTGTTGGTGTTTTTGTTGAATTAACATCAGGTAGGGTTGACTTAGCCTGTCATCCTTCTGAAGTCGGTGAAATGAGTACCAGTGTACTGGGGTAATAATCATTTGGTGTAACCTGTGTTGGAGTGGAAACCCGTCCAGGGCTGAACTCCTTGCCAATGAAACTGCCTCTTGGCAACCCTATGTGCCTTTATGCAATGAAAGGAATGGTATCATTATTATTACAATCTCCAACAACGACACTGTGACATGGGTGGTTCAAACTTGACTTTGACTTGTGTTTAGAAATTTAAATAGCTGAATAATGTAGGTCGAATAATAATTTCTGAGGGAATTTTTTTGATAGTATTGGTTACCGATACCCTTACTCATGATTCCTGCTTTAGCACCTGTGCTGCTAATCAAGATGGCAAGTAGGATAAGAAAGGATGGAATAGCCAATGATTATAAATTTCTGGTCGCTGACAACATCAAACTTGTTGAACTTAACAGATGATTGGCTTCACAGTATGGTGATGATTACTAACTTGCAAATCCATATTAAAGAACATTGTACTGGTTTCAGTTAAAGCGTAGCTCAGAGGAAACAGTAGTTCTAATTCCACCAGCAAGTGTCAACCATTACATAAAGAAATGTCACGTGCAGGCACAGAGACGGAATCTTGCAACTGCTTCCTGTAATACGACGGTGACAACAAACACAAAAGAAACAAACCACTCAATGTTTGCTAAGCTGCAATCACAATCCCTCCTCCAGTGGGACCATATTCTGTGCAGAGCGTTGGTGCTGCCTAAGCAGTCTCTTTGGTTATTGGACACAATCCTAAAAACAGGTCGCCACTCCGACACATGATACCAGAAAGCTGGTCCTCATTTTGCTGATCTCAGAAGGATGACAGGCAGAGTCAACCTCATCTGAATGTTATTAATTCAACAGCCAAGTGGGATTTGAACTCAAGATCATGGGATCCCAAGCTCACCACCATAACCATTAAGCCAACTCCAGGCATTAATCACAATCCAAATGGAGAAAATAACAATTCACATCACAAAAGAATGGTGAACGTTAAATAACAAGAACCGTTTCGAACGTCAAAATGAAGACATCACTCACCACCCAGAATATGATCGAACAACGACAATAATGTGTTATTACTCACTTGACTGTGAATCTGTGGTGGGTGAAAACAAGAAAGAATTAACAAATATTAAGCAGCAAAGATTGTCACAATGCCACAAGACCCAGGTAGCTCTGGCTATCTGGGCCAAGCAAAAATGCTACAGTTAGAATTATATTATATGAGAGTTGTACTCTCATATACTATAGTTGGTAACAGGTCCTACTACAGTCGTCTGCAGAGAATTATTACAAGAAAGAAATGCTATTTTTGCTGGGTGATTTCTGACCTAAGCTCGCACATCTTTGCACATCGATCATAAAAGACAGACGGTCTCAAAGGGAGGTTTTGAATCCCGTTAATAAAATCATTATAAGGACCACTACAAGCATCTTCGGGGCAAGAGGTGGCCATTTGGTCAAGTGGTTAAAGACTCGTTTTTCTCCACTGGCTGGTATGTGTTCCATTCCTATTGCTACTTGCTCTCACCAACCCACACTTGACCAGTGTAACGAGCATGCAAAACATCTTGAGGTGAGGGAAGCCCCTTCCTACTGAAATAGGCGGCATGAGGTTGGGGTCAGAAATTTCTGCTGAAATCTAAAATATAATAATTGCTTAGTTTAATTTTTACAAGTCTAAAGAAGGTTATTACAAGTACTTTAAGTAGTCAAAACTCAAATTCACCCTCTGGAGGTATAGTTGTCATGAAACATGCCTTAAGAAAAAGGAAGCTGTGGCTGGCTTGTGCAAAACACTTAGACTCTCTGTGGATGCCTCAGCAGTGTTTTTAGAACTGTAAAGTGATGTGTAAATTTAATCCCCCTCCCCCCCACACACTAGACTCCTGTGTTATGTGAGTCACAGTGCCACATGACATTTAACCCTTGGAGGGTTAATGATACAATTGATTTTTATTGTGATATATTTGAACCAGGTTTTGTTTGGTTCATGATAAAAATTTGCTGCAGGCCAGCGGCGAATAGGATTTGCATGTTGCTGGAGAACACTTTTCTCATGGTCGAATCATTGCATAACTCACAGTTGGAATATATACGTACGACTCACGACTACAGATTGATGTCGAGGCCACCTTAATATGAGCATGGTATTTTATCTTTTGTCGTCTTGTTTCTTGATCGACAATGGGACTGCTTTTGTAATAAGAGAAAAAAAAATCCGAGGCCACTAGCGGTGCTGAGCCTTGCATTATTTAGACCAAATAAATAAATAAAATTTTATCATCCACATCTATCTGAAAAATTGCTGCACGAAACAATGTTTCTATATTATTTATTTCCACCTTGTGTTTAAACCGTCTCGAAAAGAATTGTTTCGACTCCTCCAATGGTGCTCTGGAAAAGTAGCTCCGGTGAAGGAGGTCCTGTGGGTTCCATGGAATCATTACGAATTCTGTTTGAAACTCGTGCTTATTCTCTGTACTTGTTGATCTCTTAACTTTGGCATTTGGTTTACTTTCCAAATGATTATGTTTGAATACATCCAACTGGGAATGTCAAATGAACCTGTCAGCCTGATTTTACAAATGATAGCGCATTGTAAATAAAAATAATTTACAGTTATATTTTAAAATAGTCATAAGAAAGTGTTGCGATGGGTTCACAATGCAAGTTATGATCAGAAATGATGACTGTGTGGTACGAGAAATTGTGCTGCTATTTCCATAGACTATGAGCATTGTATCGATCATTTCTTTGTTGGTAATAGCTCACATTGCTTGTAGTCCCAAGAGAGTTTCTCCTCCAATTTTACCTTGTACCTGATTTACGAGTGTTTGTGACAGACCTATTTAAAAGTTGAAGATTGGATTTTTTTTCACATCACCTTGTCGTATTTACTTTCGATCTTGATTGTTGCAAAAACTTCTCTGAGATTTTGTAAATGGTTTCTCAAAATGTTAAGAAAAAGATTGGGACAATCAATTATATGAGCCCCTTTTGACCCACATTTCCTCAAGTGAACTTTTGACCCCAAATGACAAGTTACTGCTCATTTGCTATGATCCTTTATTCACCTTTTGGATGAAAGGAAACCAGTCTTGTCATTCAGCAGTCTTTCAAGCACATTTATCAGAATCTTCAAAAACATGTGATCATAGCAACTCAAAGTTAAACTATGCATTATCAACTAAAACGAAGTGTTGTAGTAGCTAATCGATCACATTTAACAATCAATTGATAACTCGTTGTCAGGTGTTCCTTGTCATTAACACCAGGTACACATCCATTGAGCTAAAAGCCCACTTTTCACAATGAAGAATATAAATCTATCAGGATTAACTATTATGCTCAAACAAAATGGGTAAAATTTCAGTCGAAGAACGCCTTTGAATTGTGTTTCTGCATAACGAAGGAAAAACGTTGGGTGAAACAGCTCGTTTCACTCGATTTTTCAAGGTGTGATATCCCAAAAAAACACCCTGCCGAACAAGGTTAGGGCAATAATTGAAGATTATATTATGAAGGAATAAAAAGAAGACAAGCATTGAGGTGCCAACATAACTGGCAGAAGGATCAGGTGTCGGTGTACATCCATCAACAGTAGGAAGGTCACTTGTGAAGGTCAGATATGGGAGCATGCACCGGAGCAGCACGTTGCTGAGTCCACTTTCTGCCAGTCCTCCAAGGGCCTCCATCCGGCCATCCCCCAGGCAGGTGCCTAGCCCATCCCCATCTCCTTGAGATGCCGATCAACCTGCTGCAACCACGAGGCACGTGGTCAGCCCGTTGACCTCCTCCACCTACAAGGCTCCCTCACTAGCATCGGGAAAAACGAACATGTCCATACAGCTGCAGCTGATGCTCATGGACGATGCAGGTGACAAATCTCATCTGAATCTCTCT
This sequence comes from Eptatretus burgeri, assembly GCF_056783735.1. Lineage (NCBI taxonomy): Eukaryota > Metazoa > Chordata > Myxini > Myxiniformes > Myxinidae > Eptatretus > Eptatretus burgeri. Next base: position 33,661,582 of record NC_140976.1, on the reverse strand, counting down.
CAACAAATGCTCATTAGACACAAAGTCTGACCAGCGATAGCCAAGGATTCTCCGAAAAGACTTGGTGCCTAAGGAGTTAAGTCTCTATCTGAAATACTTGGTCAGAGTCCAAGTCTCACATCAGTAGAGCAACATTGAAAGGACCAATGACTTCGACTGAGACTTCCATCTTCCTGCATAGGTACTGAGAGTGCCACACTCCATTATCCAGTGAATCAATGACTCCCAAGGCCAGACACAGACGTCCATGGACCTCTGCCTCACAACATGCTTAGACATGAATATCACTGCCAAGGTAAGTGAATCTCTATGTGACCTCAACATCTGCGCCACAAACAGGTACATACAAGATAGCAGCATCCAAGATGTCAATGAAAGCCTGGATCTTAGTTTTGATCCAGGAAACCCATAATCCCAGTGGCTCCGACTCCTCATGCAGTGTCTGGAGGGCCCCTATAAGGATATGCAGCATCTCCACAAAAATGACAGTATCATCTACGAAATTAATGTCAGTGAGTCTGACATTCCCAAACGATGCACCGTAGCTTGATCTCTATAACCTCCTCCCCAGAATCCAGTCCATTCAAGTGCTGAAATTTGTGGGGGCCAGTGCACACCCCTGACAAACTCCAGTAACAATTGGAAAGAAGTCAGAGATGGAACCACCACACCTCACAGCACTCTCATTACCACAGCATAGTTCAGAAATCAGATTGATTAGTTTTGGTGGCACCCCACAAATACTGAGCATCATCCATGGGGAATCCCAATTCAATGAATCAAATGCTTTGTGAGATCAGCACAGGCCATGTGCAGCCCCTTTTGAAACCCAAATAGTAAGGACATGGTCAATCATTGATCAGACCTCTTTAATGCAAAGCCCAACTGCTCTGGGTGGTGGTGCTCAAGCAGATGGGGGCAAACGCTATCAAGAATTATCCAAGCAAAGACCTTGCCTGGCACTGAGAGCAGTGTCAACCCTCAGAAGTTGTTGCAATCCTGGCGATCGCCCTTCCCTTTCCAGAGAGGGACAACAAGGCCCCTCTTCCAGTCAGTTGGGATGATGCCTGTGTTCCAGGCAGAGCACAAAACTGCATGCAACGACACAAGTGCAGCATTTCCACCAGCCTTGAGAAGTTCAGCATGGATGCCACAGATCCCTGGAGCTTTACCCCATTTCAACCGGTTCACCGCAGCTTGTGTTTCCACAAGCGAAGGTGGACCACAGTTGATTGGAGGGTCAGCAACAGGGATTGTAACACCCCTGACATCAAACTTGACAGCTCGTGGATCAGCCTGGTACAACCGCTCAAAGTAACCAGCCCAGCGAGCCTTCACTTCGGACTCCTCTGTCAAGAGCCCACCACCCTCTGCTCTCACTGCAGTACACCGAGGGATGGGCTTGGATGAACGCAATGCGCTAATTCCCCTGTAAGTAGGACGAGAATCCTTTGACCACAGGTGATGCTCTACCCCCTCACACATTCCTTGCATATAGGCCTCCTTGTCCACCCTTAGCACACGTACAGTTTTATGCCTCAGCTCCCTGAACAGCGCAGCTCTGCCATTCAGCCTCGCCCTGCGACTCTGGTCAATGGTACCCAGTGTCCCTTGAGAGAAAAAATTCTTCTTTGCCCTATGGTGAGTTCCAAGACATCCACCGGAAAAATCAAGGACAGTGGTCTTGAAGGCACTCCACAACTCTTCTGGACCTCCCAAAGCACCCAGATCCCCCAAATCTCCACTCAGCCTGTTCGCAAACTCCTCAGCTATCCTCTCATCCTTGAGCTTTCCAACATCCCGCCTAGGCTGGGATGGTACCATTCTCCTGGATGTAAGGTGCAACTTGATAGTTGTCACAACAAACCGGTGGCCAGTATTGAGGAACTGAGCACTCCGGTAGACCCTGCAGTTCTGGATAATCCTCCAGCGACCATCAATGAGGACATGGTCACTCTACTTTGCCACACCACCAGCGTTGAAATACCAAGTCCAGCGATGAGCTTGTGGGCGCTGAAACCATGAACCAGCCACCCTAAGTCCATTATTTCTTGCAAAGTCAAGGAACTTAGTGCTATTCAGTTTCACAGTTCCAGACCCATGGGGACCAACACACACCTCATAACCATCCCTATCAGTTCCAGTCGATGCATTGAAATCCCCCAAGACCAGAAGTGTATCTCATCTGGGGCAATGATCAACCACAGACTCGAGCGTGGCATAGAATGCATCCTTCACGGTGAGATCACTCGCCTCAGTCGGAGCATAAACAGAGACCAGGGAAATGACACCTAAGGAGTGACGAATCCTTCGTCTCATAATATGCTCGTTGACTGGTGTTACCTCAATTATCATTGGAGTCAGCTTATTGGACACAGCTACAGCAACTCCTTGGGTATGGTAACCAACAGAGCGACCAGACCAATCATAGGTGTAACCACCCACCATTATCTCGCCGCAATCCGGTCTCCGAACCTCAGAGAGAGCTGCAATCCCGATGTCCAAACGCTTGAGTTCAGATGATACCAGAGACAGGTGATCATCCTCTCTTAGGGATAGGACATTGCAGGCACCCACCCGAAGGGACCGCCTCAGGTTAACCCAATGAGACCGCCGTCTGGTGGACGACACCTCAGTACCACTCCGACACTCTCCCGCAATCTGACCCGGGAATATTACCCTGTGGTTTCCCTCCTATCATCAAAGATTGGGGGTCCCGAAGGCTTTGCCTCAATCCTGTCATCCGGTGAGCTGCCCTGCGAAGGGAAGCTGCACAGGATGTACTCCCACGGAGTGGGTTTTCAGATTTCTTTGCGTTTTTGTGTTTTGCGGAATGAAGGGTTTTACGGTGGCCGGAGTGCAAATCCTGCCACCAACCTCCTAATAAGAAGTAACCCAACTTCAGGAGGACGTCCGCAGACACAGTTGGGCACTAGATATGGATGGCCATTGGCTCACACGTAGCTCCTCCACCCTTTGACAGGTTTTGTTTTTAATCCTGCTGGGTGTCCATATTCAAACACCCTCCTCACCAAAAAACCTGGTGGGGGAGACGGATTAGTCACCCACAACCCAACCATGGAACAGGTTAGTACAGGTATACATGATACCTGTAGCAAGTCACAGATCTAATCTGGCCTGACCTTACACCTGACAATGGTGAAGAACACTTTAAAAATTGAAATATTCTCGTATTCATATCGGGATTTGGATCTTCACCAAAATCTAATCAGTTCATCCTTGTTTCACACCCTACATGTCCACCAAATTTCATCCGAATCCGACTACAACTTTTTGAGATATCATGTGCACAGCCAAACAAACAAACACAGGTGAAAACATAACCTCCGTCCACCTTCGGTGGCAGAGGTAATAAAAACATTCATTATAACAGCATAATATTCATGGTATTACAAGCAATATTACTACTAATAATATCCCTTCTCCTCAATGGATTTTTTCCTCATCAGACAATTTTTTTTTTTTTGTATACCTTGGTCGAGGCTCGTATGAGAGCTAACACACAATTCACAGCAAGGAGGCATGAGACAAGAGGGGCGGGAGTGGAAGGGACAAAACGGTGGGGAACAGACACATTAGGTGAACTGTGGAAGGGAGAGGGATGGGGATGGGACGGGGAACATGGAGAAGAGAAGATGGACATTTCAGGGACTTTCAGGAAGGAAAGCAGGAGAAATGAAGGAAGTGGGCCTGGGTGGATTATCGAGGGTAGAAAAGATCGAGGATTTGGATGGGGGAAGATAAGAGGGGGAACAGCTGTTTTGAAAGCCTGGAGGGAAGAATGGGAAAGAATAGAGTGAGGAAGTTTATTCCAAAGGCGGGAAAAAAGAGGAATGAAAGAGTGAAGATGAGCAGTGATTCGTGATTTTGGTAGTTTTACCAGAAGGGGGTTGTTGGCGGACCTTGAGCGCCCTGTGGAAATGTGGTGGGGACAAATCGCAGACAGAGCAGGGGGGGCAAGGCTGGAGAGGAGTCGGTAGAAGACAGAAAGACCACCGACCAACCTGCGGTGATTGAGTGAGAGGCCCAAAGACTCAGCTTCATTGCGGGAGATGCCGATGATCTTAAATGCCCTGGTTTCGACAGCGTTAAGCCGAGAAAGGTGGGAGGCAGGAGCACCAGCCCAGAGGGGAGAGCAGTACTCCATCAGGCTATGGACAAAAGCTTTGTAAGTGGTCAGGAGCTCAAGAGGGCGGAGGAAGGACTTAGCACGACGGAGGATTCCCAGTTGGCGACTGGCTTTTGAGGCGAGGTTGGAAATGTGACTTTCCCAGGAAAGGTCATGGCAGATAGTGAGACCTAGAAGCTTGAAAGAAAAGACTTCTTCCAGAGGATTGTTGAGAAAGTGGATGGGGGGGTTTGTAAACGGTCCTTTCGAAGAGACATAGTGAGAGTGTGAGATTTGTCTGGATTGAAAGACATGTTCCACGTGTTGGACCAGTTTGTGATTTTATCCAGATCTGCAGTGAGTGAAGAAGCTGCTGCTTGCCGGTCTGAGGGATGACAGATGGTACGGCAGAGGGTGGAGTCTTCGGCAAAGAGAAATAGAGGATTTTCCAGAGAGTCCGAGAGATCATTGATGAATGCCATGTTAATGTGAATAAAATAGCTTATCTTGGCGTTCCATGGAGCAAGCCTACCAGAAGTAATAATATTATAAACCACCAACACTTCTGATTACCTTTTTAAACAGTCTCTACTGCTGTATAACACTAAACAGAAAGGAAGGAAGCCTGATATTCTTGACCCGATCCATTGGGACACATCCTCTGTCATCTTTCTACCCCATGGACGATAATAACATGACCCTTCTTGCCGCTCCCATGGGGAATGGGTATTCTCGTAAAGTAAATTACATTCTGGTCGAGTGGCAGAAGGGGCAACGGCTTGTTGAACAAGCTGTCCATATCTGGATGCATGCCAGCTTTACAAGCATCATTCCAAAAGTCCTGTCACTCCACTTACATAACAGACATAGTACTGTTGATGAACTTTATTCATATCATGTCACATTATTCCACCCCATACATCATCTACATCTTCAATGAACTTGATCCAGTGGTCAAACTTTTTAATCTCAGCACACAAGCCTTCCCTCTAAAGTTTCTTTAATGCAGCATATGTAGCTGTTTTCACGTCTTCATCAGATGTTGAATGTCTTCCCCACAGGCCATTTTTCATTTTGAAGAACAAGTAACAGTCATATGGACTTATAATCTGGTGTATATTGTGGGTGAAGGAAAGGAGAAAAAAATTATCTCTCCATTGAATATAACAGCTTTTCATCATTGCATTTCACAAGTGGCATCGTGATAGCATTATCATGGAGGACGGTGGCTTCGTTAAGAAGAGCGCTGGATGCTTTCTTGTGCACTGCATGTATGAAATGATCATGTAAATAATGTGGTAGTCTCATGTGGTCGTTAAAAATCATGCGAACCACCTTGATGCTCCTTTGTTGATGTTTGGCCCTGTTTGGATACAGAGAAGTTGGCCCTTTCCACTCTGATGTTCGAGACTTCAGTTCTGGCTTGCAGTTGTGCCACTAGGATTCATCTCCAGCAATGATGTGTTCCAATCAAGTGTGACCTTCTCAACACAATTATCCAAATTGCTCTTGACACAGAACAAGCCTGTTCAGCATCTGTTCTTTATTGATGACGTTTGGCACTCATTTTGTCACCATCTTCCTTTTTCCCAAATCCTCAGTGGCAACGTGATGCATTGTTGACATGGAATATTTCTGACTCTGTTGACTGTCCTTGAATTTTGACACGTCAATCTTGAAGCAAGAGTTTGTTTTTATTCATGGATCTAATTAAGGCTCATAGTGGAGCTTGTACACAAATCACCTGCAGACAAAGACATTGGGACACATTAGTGCACTTTAATGTTAATAATGAAGATATCAGTATATAATTGGATTCAAACCTGGATTCTCAGCATCACAAACTCGCAGTTCAACTGAAATACCACTGTATCACATGAAGCAGTGCTTCTGTTATGATCGTGTAATTGAAAAATAAGTGTCTATAACCACATTTCCAAGCGCACCTTCCATGGGAGCTTCAGAGCTTTAACCGATAAAACATCAAAAGAATGAGAACCAATGGCCGAGAGTCTGGGGACCACCGAGACCCACAGCAGGATCCAAAGGCAGCGTCCTGTTCGGGGTCCTCATGGTGAAGCCCCCAGCAATCTTTTATCTTTTTTTAGGGTTAGGATTTTTGAGGCGTAGGGATAGCTATTCTGAGTTGCTTTTTGTGCATCAAAATCATGACAAAACTGGCGCACCAGGTGTACGGTACCACATAATTTATTGGTGAAAATAATGAAAATTTTAACCAAATCATCACTGCCACTTAGGTTGATGCTTCAAAAGTATCTTTTCACTGTCAAATATTACTTTACATCACAGAATCTCAGTAAAAAAAAACAGAATATCAGTGGATATAGAACCTAAGTGAATACAACGACATTACCTATATTTTTCTGGCGCCGACTGTTGTGCTCCTTGGTTGCACACTTTGCCTTCACAAGGATTTATTTACTTGTCTCCCATTTGTAATATGGCTCTTATGGTTATGGGTTGGCTAGTTTAAGTCAGAAGTGAAGTCAAGATTCCATCAATTGACAAGTCAGTTTTGTTATTCCGCAACATGCTGAAAAACCTCTCCTTACCAGCATTGAAGTGTGGCATAAGCAAGATCAGTTGAGCCACCTGTGCAATGTGTGAGAATATGTCTCCCAATATGACAATTTCTTTTAACCAAGGTAGCCCTAGATTAAGTCCATTCTGGGTGTTTGGTCGCCTCTGTCCTTACTTAAGTGGATGACGGCACTCTGCTGTATATCCTGTGGGATGTCAATCTCTCCCAGCAATTGGTACTCGGTGAATTCCTCTTGTAGTTTCTCCACTTACTTAGTCTGGTGAGTGACAGTTCAAGGCTGAGCCAACAACTGGATGAAAAACTCTGTGTCATTAAATGTGCATGATGTTCTTGACTTGAAGTATACAAACGATGCATGCTTCGGCAGAATATGGCAGTCTTTTGGAATGTCTTTCTTTCCTGTCGCCATCATTCTCTGGTTTTGTCAGCTTTGCTCATTGTAAGTCCAACAAATATGGCCTTGTCTGCAAGCTGATTGTCTAGGGGCTTAAAGTCGACATCTGGTAAGTCTCCATTGGCACTTCTGTTGGTATCAATCTGCACAACCTTTCCAGAAAGGTGTCTGAGAAATGCATGCATTTGTTCATCTTTGTGCTACAGAAACTGGTAAAAGTTTAATTGTAACCAGTGACAGTGCTGATTGGGAGAAGACAGGAAAACTTCTGTTGTTGGATCATTGAAGATTTTATCCAAATGTCTGAATCTGGCTTCGCTTTCGTTTGTTGAATGGAAGTAGCTTTTGCCACCATCAAAACTTTGTAGGTTTCTATTAATGGCTGTCTCTAGGCTTCGCCATCTGGTGTTGACATGTTTTATTACCTGTCGCTTTGTCAAATCAGAACATGTGCAGAACTCAACAATACATTATTTCCTCTTTGTGGAGTTATCAAACCAATAGGACATGTCAACACAAAAATCTTCTATATCAAAGTATTTCACATCAAAGTATAGTGGAGGCCCTCACTATCAGACATGAGATCAGGGCTGTCTCTATGGACGTATCTCGAACTTTTGATACAGTCTTGCATCCTGCACTGCTCTCCAAACTGTCTGCCTATGGAACCCAAGGCCAACTCCACTCTTGGATTACTGACTTCCTCCCCTCTCGTAGACAACGTGTGGCTCTCAATGGAACCCTTTCATCTCCTCTCCCTGTAAAGGCTGGACTACCCCAAGGCAGTGTTCTAGGTCCCATATTATTCCTAATCTTCATCAATGATCTCACTGACTCTCTGGAAAATCCTTTTTATCTCTTTGCTGATGAATCCACTCTCTGCCGTGACATCTCTCATCCTTCTGACAGACAGGCAGCAGCCTCTTCCCTCTCCTCAGACCTTGACAAAATAACAAACTGGTCAAACACAGTTTTGCTTTTGTATCCATATTGTCCACCCTTTGCATTTTCCCTTTCACCTCATCATTACCTGCATCCCTTGTTTATCCATCTCCGTCTACTTTCTCCCTCCGCACTGTTGTGTTGCTTTCCCTTTTTCTTGCTGTTCCCTTTGTTATGTTGTGTCCTCATTTGCTCTGTCATTGCTCTTCCACAAGCCGAGACCATGTAAAATGTGTATATATATATATATATATATATATATATATATATATATATATATATATATATATATATATATATATATATATATATATATATATATATATATAACAACATGACTGCTAACAAGCAAGCTTTGCTTGCTGACTTGGTGTGCTCAAATTTACATGGTGCCATTGTTGACGTTGTCATGCCAAATCAGGATGGAATTGTTCAACAACATCGTGATTAACAAAGGACTTTCTTTTCATTTTTGGCATTCTTTGGGCTTGTATAATGAGTAGATATAATTATATATTTGTTACTAAAAAAAAAAAAATCATAATAACTCAATAATATAATTAAGTTTAAATAGGCGACTTAGCTGTCGCCTGCAATCACGCCAGCAATGTTGATTAACTTTGCAGTCAAGACAAAGGGAATACAGTGTTACTTCAATAATTGTCACGTTACAATAAAGAAATCTAGGCAAATTCATTACAGCCTGTGAGCAGTCATCAGAAGTGGTTTTTGAAATAATGTACCACTTGTCATTGAGTCATGAATAATACACCACTTTAAAACCGAACGTTGATGCTTGCAGATAAGCCCGTCAAAATCACAGACGATCTTTCTGTACTTTCACTCTAATCAGCCTTGAAAACTCATGCTAAAACCGAAATTATGTATAAAAAAAAACACAAAAAAACCTTCATCTATTACACAAATCACTCATCTCCTTATTTGGGCGGTGTAGCAACAGTTGATGGGTTGTGATCAAAATGCAGCTTTCTTTCATGACAGATGACATGTGTTCAGTTTTAACGTGTTGTTCAGTTGAATTAACTCGTTGTAATTGTACGAAAGATTTCTGTGGGTGGTGTCTAGTAGACCACTGCCTCGATCACTCCCCAAAAAAATCACATGCATTACCTCATTTCTTCTGCATGGATTGTGATCGAAACGTACCTTTCTTGCCTCAAAACATACCTTTATTTCATGACAGAAAATATGTTGTTCAGTCTTCAAATGTACACCAGAGGCATGAATCCTATACATATTGACTAAAACGGCGATTATCAGGTTACAATTGTGGGTGAGACAGGCCAGCTGTCCAATCAATTGGTGGAAAGAGAGAAAAAGATGGAGAAATCCGGCTACTTTAACATAGAGATTTTTTGTTTGTTTGTTTGTTTGTTTGTTTGTTTTTGTTTCCCTTGTCGAGGCTCGTATGAGAGCGAACAAACAATGCGCAGCAAGGGGGCATGAGACACGAGGGGAGGGAGTGGGAAGGACAAAAGAGTGGGGAACAGAGACATGAGGAGATCTGTGGAAGGGAGAGGGATTGGGCAGGGAACATGGGGAATACAAGATGGATATTACAGGGACTTTCAGGAAGGAAAGCAGGGAATTTGAAGGAGGTGGGTTTGGGGTGGATTATTGGGGGTAGAAAAGATCGAGGATTTGGATGGGAGATACGATTTGGATCGAGGATAAGAGATGGTGGTGAACAGCTGTTTTGAAGGCCTGGAGGGAAGATTGGGATTGAATCGAGTGAGGGAGTTTATTCCAAAGGCGGGAAAAAATGAGGAATGAAAGAGTGAAGGTGAGCAGTGATTCGTGATTTTGGTAGTTTTACCAGAAGGGGGTTTTTGGTGGACCTTGAGCGCCCTGCAGAAATGTGGTGGGGACAAATCACAGGGAGAGCAAGGGGGGGCGAGGCTGGGGAGGAGATGGTAGAAGACAGAAAGACCAACGAACAGCCTGCAGTGAGAGAGTGAGAGGCCCAAAGACTCGGCCTCATCGCGGGAGATGCCAATGATCCGAAATGCCTTGGTTTCCACAGCATGAAGCCGAGAAAGGTGGGAGGCAGGAGCACCAGCCCAGAGGAGAAAGCAGTGCTCCATCAGGCTGTGGAGGAAAGCTTTGTAAGTGGTCAGGAGCACGTGATATATCCAGGGATACGGCTCGGATTTCCTGTCTGGCATTGAGGACCTCCATCCATTGTTGGGAGAGCGGAAGCAGCATATCCAGGGTAGAGTGACCTGGTCTGAAACCAAATTGAAGATTGGAAATCAAGCCATTGGAGAAGAGGAAGGATTTAATGTCTGAAGCTATGATGGATTCCATAACCTTGCTGATGATTGGGAGAAGGCTGATTGGTCTGTAGTTGCAGGGATATGTTTTTGCACCTTTTTTATGCAGGGCAGCGATGTTAGCAGATTTCCAAGCAGATGGCAGATGACCTTGAGCAAATGAGAGGGTGAATCGAACAGAGAGAGGGTGAGCAAGAGCAGAAGAGCGGGCTTTGAGGACACGTGGGCTGATACCGTCTGGACCGGTTGCAGAATCTGACTTGAGGGTTTGACAGCAAGCTCTCCACCTTGTGAGGAGAAAAGGACACAGAGTCCAGGGACAGTTGGGTGTGACTGGGTAAGGTGGGTAGAGAAAGCGATGGGTTTTGGATACAAGATTTAGCTGCAAACACCGAGTTTATGCATTCAGCTTTTTCACATGTGGTATCACCAGTGCGGCCATTTGAGGTAAGGGAGGGGATGGAGGGGGAACATACACCAGAAACAGATTTGATTAGATGACACCAGGATTTTGAGGAGGGAGCGAGGTTTTAAAGTTCGGAGTTGAGCTTATAAAGATGTTGCTTTCTTGCTCTCCTGAGGGTAGATACACACTTGTTCTGAGCTTTATGGAAGGAACTGAGATTACGCTCAGTTGGGTTTGATTTCCATGAGGCAAAGGCAAGTTGTTTCACGACAACTGCGTCACCACAAGCTTCAGTGAACCAAGGGCGGGAGGAAGGGGAGGACAACTGAAGACGAGAGGGGATAAATCTGTGCATGAGGAAGAGCAAGTTTCTTTGAAAGATTTTCCAGGATGAGTTGATGTTGGAGGAAGTCACGATAGGAGACAAGTCTATAAGTTTGATAGCTGCTTGGAGACCTTGCCAGTTGGCTTGAGTGAAATCCCAGACTCGACGGCGGTGAGGTGGTTCTCTGATAATATCCAGATAAAGTGTCCACCTTGATGAGGACATGGTCAGAAGAACTGATTGGAGCAGAGTAAGAGCAGCATATATTGTCAGGGAAATTTGTCAAAATCAGATCCAGAAGAGATGGAGTACCATTGTTTGAGATCTGGGTAGGGAAGTTCACCGATTGAGTCAGTCCCAATGAGTCGCAGAAAGCTTTTGCTGAAGTCCCATGCCGGTGAGAGAGCTACCCACACCTAGCCAACTGGCATGATGATAATTGAAGTCGCCACATATGAGGAAGAGAGAGTTTGGATGAGAAGATAGAAGTTGGTCCATGTTTTCGGATAGTGAGGTGTAGATAGAGTCATCACTGTTTGGCGGACGGCACAGTACACATATAAACATGAGGTGGGAGTGGAGGGGAAGCCGTAGCCAGAGGTATTCCTGGGGCTGTGGGGGAGTGAGGCAGGTGCATGGAGAGTGAGGAATAGAGTCTTTGATGAAGAGAGCAACTCCTCCACCAGGATGAGGCTCAGGTCTGTCAAACCTGAGGAGGGAGTAACCAGGGAGAGATACTTGGGAGTCAGACACGTCTTGGGGGAGGAAAGTTTCTGTTAGACAGATTATGTCTGGTTTGTCAGTGGCAGCCTGTATGGAAAGATCTTAAAGGTTTGAGCGAAGGCCCCAGATATTTGAGGTCCACACTGTTAATGAAGAGGGAGGGGAGGAGGCTTTGGGTGCAGGGGTGGGAGGGGAGGGGGAGGGTAGGACAAGGGACGAGGGGGGGTAAGGAGGGTTGTTGAAAGAGTGTGGGAGATTGCAGAAAAGCTTGGGGAGGGGGCCAGATGAGGAGGAGAAAAGTCTTTGTGGTGCTGGGGGAGAGGGTGGACAAGAGAGGGACAGAAGGCAGTTGAGGATTTGAGGAGGTGGAGTGAAGAGATGGAGGTGAGAGGGCAGTGGAAGGAGGCAGCTTTGTGTATGAGGGGGGCAACTTTGAGATGGGTGAGTGAGGGGGGTGAATTGTGGGAGAAGGGTGAGTGGGGAGAGTTGAGGGAGAAAGATGAGGGCGAGTTTTTGAGAGAGGTGGGAGGGAGGCTTGGTGAGAGAAGAGTGGGATGGTTGCTTTGAGAGTGAGAGGGGTGAGAGGGGTGAGTTGGCACTGAAAATGGAAAAAAAAAAGAATTGTTGATGGAAAGCAAACATTCATAGCAAACTGGGTTTTTTTTTAGTTTTAGGTCAGAGATGCGATTAAACACGTTTCTTGATGGATGCAATGAAGGCGAATCCAGACAATGGAGAGAAGAAACGCTGTAACAGTTGGATTTTTAGGCAAGGTATGAGGGAAAGGTCGAATTGAGAGCATTCTGTTTAAATAGCAGAAGAGTAGTGCATTATGATACAGTAAAGAGTACCACACATGTGAAAGAGGAAGATGAAGCATTATCAGAGATCGTTGTTGTTATTATTATTATCTTGCCAAAACGAAGTTTTTGCAAGATATGTTACTCAGCTTGTATGTTTTTTGTTTTTTTTGTTTGTTTGTTTGTTTGTCTGTAATCACGTATAAAAAATTCTGCAGAGCACAGTTATCATTGGAAATTTTTGTAACTTCGCATATCAGAGGCCTATAGAGGTCCCTTTCAGCGCATAAAAATTTGAAGGTCAAAGGTCAAGGTCACTTTGTCGCAAATCAGGGGAATCGACGAAACCCTTATTTTTTGAGTAATTTTGATCGGATCGTCTTAAAACTTCATGGAAATATAGTTCATGGTCTGGCCCTCAGCTGATTAATTTTTGGTGGTGATTGGCCTTGACCTTCATGGTTAGCACCTAAGGTAAAACATATTTGACCCCAAGGTCAAATTTTCAAGTTTTGGGAACCATATCGTGTAGTACCTCAAATTGAACACCTCGATGAGTGCTTTCTAGATATGTCAAGCTTGAGACATTATGACATCATTTGGTGACGTTATGAGGCAAACGCATATTTATCATGGTTACTCTGTAGAACTATTCTCATCGGAATCTCTTGTAGGCAGATATTCCTCAAGGAGTCGCTCCTGGTGGATAGCAGCTCTGTTCACCTTAGTGTGACCTTAAATAAGTCATGCGTGGTCACCTTTTGGCAAGATACGGGTCACCCTGCGGGTGACATTGGTTTATTTTTATTGTTTGAGAGAGTTTTCATCAGATTACGTCATGGAAGTGTTGTGGAAAAAATTGTGAGGTGAATGGTGAAAATTGGATCGGTAAACGGGTGTAAGCAGATCACGTGGTTACGGGAGAAGCACTTGGCTCTGGGAGGTGTATCGTCAAAGTGAAATTATTTATTTTAAATAAAGATTGCGTAACATTCGAAAAAGGGAAGGTTGAAGTAAAATCGTGGAAGTGTGTGTTGAATTTGGAATGGTAAACGCAGTGTGAAGCTGCTGGGTTGATGAAAAGTACCAGGAAGAGGAGACAGACACGTGGTTACAGGAAGTGTCGAGATCGAAAGGATACAAGGAAGATTCTTATTTTTTGATGTATTTTTCAAGAACAGGTAAGATTCGGGAATAGAAGGTTGTCGGAAGAAGTTGTGAAGGTAATGGCGAGAGAGCGTCAGCTCAGTCGAATAAAGATGGTGTGCCGGTTGGAGGAAGAAGAATAAGTATAAGAAGAAGAAGAAGGATCGAGACTCATGAGTATGCAAGGAGAAAGGTTTTTTTTTTTTTTTGATTTAAGACAAGAAATAGTGTTTAGTTGTGAGGGATGGGGGACATTGGGAAAGTGGGGAAGATAGAAATTGAAGTTAATGGGGAGAAAATACAAATAAACACGATCGTGCACCGAGGGGAGGGATGGGTAGTCCTCAAGTACCCGGTAAGACAAGATCGACGAAAACTCACAAAATAGCACGATTTTTGAAACAAAACCGAACTCAAAACACACAGTAACATGTCGGTGAGAAGATAAACAGTTAAAACAGGACAGATAACGACCGAAAACTTAACTTTGAGATTATCAGCAGAGAGTCCTGAAGGAGACCTGCCGACGCTCCAAACCCAGAACCGGAAATTACATTATTATACTTTATTATATAGATTACAAACTCTCCAGCAGCACCTCAAGACTGACCAACATGTCAAACTGAGATAGTGAACAAAATGGCTGAGTTTACCACTTTGAGTGGCTTTATAACAATGCACCTGATTGGCTGCTGGTCTATGAAAGGCCGCTTTCCTGACTGCACATGCACCGCATGAGTTGCAAACATTGTTCTTGATGCTGTAAATAAAAATATAGAGCCATTTTGTTCAAACCTTGCAAAAGGACCTCGGATCATGATGGTATATTTTATGATGATATATGATGATAGGACCACACATGATGGTATATTTATGTCCGTCTTTTTTTTTTCACGATTCAAACAACGATGGCCGACTGGTGGCCATTTCAGTTGTAAAAACCAGATGTTGAACACGTCCTCAACCATTTCTCGGACATGCATTCACCGTTCAGGTTGAAAATTGGCACACAGATAACGAATGATAGCTTATACATGCTTGTCATTTGTTTTCGAGATCAGATCCAAGATGGCCGACGAGCACCCATCTTGTTACTTAAACATGTCCCCAACCATTTCTCAGATATGCATGGTCCGATTTTGTTCAAACTTGGCAGTAGCACAGCACACTCTTGCATACACAGGTACCTCACTTTATTTTGCGATCTTATCAAAGATGGTAGACTGGAAGTCATTTTAGTTGTAAAAAAACAAAAAACAACTGGTACTGAACACTTCCTCAACCTTTTCATAGAAATGCATTTGCCAATCTTGTTCAAACCTGTTTTGTTATATTTTTCATACCAATATCTTGAAGCATTTCATGAAAAAAAAAATTTAATTCTGATTACCGGTACTCTTTTCGATTTCACCCCAACCACCTTCAAGTACAGTTTTCAAAAACTGATCAGACAGCATTTTCAACTGAATGATAATTTTCTATTGTCTACAGTTATATAATTTATTTTATTCATAAATAAATATTATGAAATGCTCGACTGTTTTTGTAATTCAGAATGTCTTCCCAAAATATATATGAACATTGAATCCCTTCTGTGCAAAACCTGCATTCCCAATCGAAAACATCATACATGTCATGTGACCAACTATCTTACACAATATAACTACGCCACCCACGTCATTAATATTATTGACCGAATAAACCAATCATACGCAATCTTCCATGTCACATGACCACTCAAGTCAGTTGCATCAACACATAGATCTTGTAAATATGTGCTATCCCCTAAACGCCAAATCACAAAATTACGAACACCACGGGGTCTATCATATTTTGTCTTTTTCTCTTTATTTTTGACGACCTTTGTTTGAAAGCATGAGAAAATTGTTGGTGAGCATAAGAGTGTGAGAACATAACTGAATGCATGAATCTCATGCCCATTGCATGACAGTTGAAAGGTCAGGAGCTTTTGTGAAGGATGTAACGTGATTGGGTTTGTTGGGGCATCTGGGGTCTTTAGATGGAATGTGGGGGCTATGAGCAAGTGGATCTTTTCATGCTTGGGTGGAGACACCGACAGGCTCGAGTGCCCGTTGTCTTGTATCATGCAGGCTTGATGCATTGCTTCTATCCAGAAGCAGCAAAGTCGTACATGCACATCCTATCATGCATCGCCTTCAAGGCAAATCTCCAGTTGATTTTATCTTTTTCCACAATGGGGCTGATCTGGAAGCTTGGCAGTGCAATGGCACCCAATGTGTTGTACTATTTTGTGTCTTCATAGAAGAACAAATGGTAATAACAAAGAACGAAACAACGCTTCTTCCACAGCTTCAGACCCTTGCTGTTCTGTTTACCTAACCATTCTTGCATGACAACCAGGGCACTGTGGTTCCTGTGAATGCTGTTCAAGCACTTCCCAAAGCAAAGCAAGTTCTTGCCAACTCTTGCCTTTGCAGGTGGATTGCAAGTTTTATCTTCAGTGGCCACCATACTTGTTGAAGACTGATATTTACTGGATTTGGGCTCCTGATTCAATGCTTGACTCAAGGGCTCTTTGGCTGCTTGGCTGACTCATCGAGAATGCACTCTGCTTGACGACAGACTGGCCAGTCGGATAGCTCAAGCCTTGACCAGTTGGCACGCTGATCAAATGATTGGCTGGCTTGCAGCTGTCCACCTTCTTGAATGTTCCAGCAGGCTGCTGCTTACATAGCTCACTCGTGTTTGGTTCAGGGTAGCCTTTGGCATCCTGCATCCCATTTCTGTTTTACGACCTTGTACTTCAGCATATTAATGGTTGCTTTGTTCTCCTTACCACCGGTTGTCAGAATCACTAAAAGGCGTTGAGGGGAACCTGAAGTGTGCGAGAAAGGTGGAAGGGGTTCACTGAAAAGGATATTTCATCACAGCGACATTGTTCTCACGTCATCGACGACAAGGCTTGACTCAATATGGTCCATTGTCCATATCCATTTCTCCTTCCAGGAAGCTGAACTTATTTCTGACCAGTTTCAAGTGCAGACAAGTGTAATAAAAAATTGAAATATATATATATATATATATATATATATATATATATATATATATATATATATATATATATATATATATATATATATATATATATATGGGTTGATTTCCTGTGCATTTATCTCCTACGTCACAAACAATGTAACAAGAGTTTGAATGTCTTCTTTGCTGAAGCTTTCTTCCACAGTCACGTTCCTGGTACATGTATTATTATTTTAATTTCTGAAACAAAACAAAAAATTGTGAGATAGTTGATATTTATTGGAGGCATCACTGGATAATGAGCCTGGTTTTGGCTCAACCGTTAAGGTGGCGAGCTTAAGATCTTAGGGTGTTGAGTTTGAGCTTCTGTTGAAAGAACAACAGGTGGGTTGAGTCAGCCTGTCATCATCTCAAAGTTGGCAAAATAAGTACCAGCTTACTGGAAAGGAGCACTCCATCAGTGGTACAGTGAAGCTTCCAGAAAATGATGCAACCAGCAGCCACAGGCTTCACATGAAACAACAACTGGATACTGAGAAAGTGTACTTGTGATTTTGCCATCACTTACACCTTTGTACTCAAAAAGTTGTGAGCGGGGTGTCAAAACCTTGGGATGATCCTCATACATATTCCCAAAGAATGGCATACACCGAGATGCAGCCCCCCCGCCCTTGTTGATGTTGCATCAGAACAGCCGTTTCCAGTAAAGTCCAACCTTGTCAATGATAAAAACAATATACCTGAGAGCTCATTGGGTGAGTGTGTTACCGGCTGAGCTATCCTGTCACACCTCTGCAGTTATTTTGATTTCTGCGCACCTTGCACTCCTATAGTTTGTGTTTTTTGTCCTTCCATGAAGCCTTGTCCAAGGAATTTTATTTGCTGCAGAACATAACTTTCCTTGAGAAAATGTTTCGATTGTTTTTGTTGGACCTTGCTGTGCATGCACAATGTTGCAAAACGGATCTCGTTAATTTGAGCGTTTCACGGCTCACAGCACTCGACGATGCCAAGTGTTCATTCCAACATGAATTTTTCTGCCTGGATTCCTTTTGTTGGTAACACTTCATTGGACAATTTTAATTTCATTCTCATTACTTCCTTTTACCTTTCCACTCATTGGTGTCTGTGTATATAGTTAATTGCTAATGACCATATTTGTACTGCCTTGTCCATGCATGAAAGAGCAAAAGTTCTAAAGCAGGATAGAAAAGCTAAAGCGGAATTGAGGGTCAGGTGGAGGAGGAAGTATATGGGGCAAAAACAAAAATATGGGAAGAAATTATGGGGGAGGGGGTGGAAAGGGATGGGGGTTGATTAAAAAAAAAACTGTTTGCATCAGATGGAAAAGATGGTGTCGGTATGCTTGATGGCACAATGGACTGATTACAGTAATATTTCCACAGGGACGCTGGCTTTCTTCACTTTTCACTTGGATAACCACCACTTACGAGCAGCACAACTCCATCTGCCTGTTTCTTACCAACTGCTCGACACAAAGATGGCCTTCCTACTCCGTTTGCTTAATCATAATGAGCCAATCAACCAAAGCCTCATTTCACATGAACAGCCTTTCACCATATTGACCGGCGGTAAGAGGCCGGCTGTTCGGGCCAGTGTGGGTCCGTTCTCGTCCTTGCAGCTCGTTCCCAGCTCACGAGAAACCTGGCAAAGTGAGCATTCTTTTGCAACCAATGAATATCCGCGCAGCCTCGGGGCATTTATTCTTGAAGAAAATGTATTTTCTCAGCATCCAGAGCTTCGTGTGCTCTTTCATCTTACTGCCGGTGAGGCAGGCCCCATTGAGGCGTCATGCGTTTTCCTCATGGCCATTCATGGAACAGAGTTTGTTCGGACATCATGTCGCCCCTCAGGACATACTGAAGCATGCCTTGCTCAACTTACTTTACCACAATATTGGTTTGAACATTCTGGATTAGTAGCTACTAACCCCGGTAGCCAGCCCAGTGAGGTAGAAGTTTATTACTTGGCACAAGAGGGTTTGGAAGGAAATGACAAGGTGAGCCATGCTTTGGAAGACTGCACACATTCCCTGCAGAACCTTCCTCAGAGTACTGGGCATGACAGTTGGACATCTCTTGGGAGGGCGTTGCTCCTTCGCGGCCGGGCACCAGAGCCATTCATCATTGTGAAGCTCGGCCATGGCTTGGTTGCCCACATTCCATATCACCCCTCCAATACCCAGGAGGTGTTCATGATTTCCATCATCACTTCATCTAACTCCTCTATTGACCAATTCACTTTGAGGTCAGTTTATCATTTGCCTTCGCACATTCAAAAATATTTATAAATGCTTTGTTATGATCCTTTCTTTTTTACATCAGCATTAGATGTTGGACAATGAGCCTTTATTAGTTTTTTGTATGACAACGATGATGCCATCCCACATTGGTCAATAT
Source organism: Eptatretus burgeri (assembly GCF_056783735.1). NCBI lineage: Eukaryota > Metazoa > Chordata > Myxini > Myxiniformes > Myxinidae > Eptatretus > Eptatretus burgeri. The sequence continues at coordinate 33,642,425 of NC_140976.1, read as the reverse complement.
AGATTCCTATGTTGGGAAAAGCACTACTCAAACCATTTTACAAAACCGACAGTTTCAACTGGTCCAAAATTTCCTTTGCCATGGAGATTTCTGTTTGCTGCACCGAAAGCCAGATTCTGAAAGTCACATGTCCCACATGTTCTAGGTTTGTTTATGCTATGCTTTCTGTAGATTAGGAACATGTTTTGGTGTTTAGGTGCTGCTGAGGTCTCGAATAGTTTCTCTACTCCAGAAAATGGTTCAATGATATATCAACTGGTATTTTTTGTTGTTTTTTTATCAGTTGAAAATGTTAAAGGACACTAATTACAGGATACAACCATCCCAAGTCCATGCAGTGTCAACGATCATGTTTGAAAATCGATGCAAGTCACTGCAAATACAATTGCTGTACCACATCGTACAATGTCACAGGTTTTGGTGCCAATTTTGTTTTGTTTTTGTCATCTCTGCTGTGACTACCAATCTATGATGCAAAATCCTCATATAATGCTTCCATATAATGCTCTTTGAGATTGATTCCAGTTATCGAAGGTGGACGGAGGTTATGTTTTCACTACTGTCTGTTTGTCTGTGAACAGGATGTCTCAAAATTTGTTGAAGGTTTTGGACTAAATTTGGCAGAGAGGTTGGATGTGTGACAAGTATGAATTTGTTGGATTTTGGTGAAGATCTGGATCCGGATTCGGATACTATAATTTTTAACATAATTCTTCACCATTGAGATATGGGGCCAAAAACGATATGTATATCATGCTATCTAAAAAGTTGTGGATGGAATATGACAAAACTCTGTGCATGAGTTGGGTAGGTGACAACAACAAGGTGATTTGATTTTCGTTTGTGACAAGGACTAACGGTCTGGATGCAGATCCAGCCTATGAGTGGGATAAAATGTAAACGGTTCAGTCTGGCTGAGGTATGTGCTCGACCAAGTGCCATTGTTATTTTTGGATTAGTGTACAGAGTGATTGTCAATGTGGATCACGTGTGCAATATTGTTAGATTATGCATCATAAAATCATATGGGAGTGTAAAACTTGGAAAAAAATCTGGTGAAAAATGTATCAAGATAAATTATACCATGTCAGCTTCCAAAGTCAATACGTATAGACCCAGCAGCATGAAGAAACCTGAAGAATACTGATTGTTGTAAAGCAAGTGTTGTGGTGCAACTCAACAATGTGGCTACGCAAATACATAGAACTTTGATGCAGGAGGAGGTCATTTGAGCCATCATGCCTGAACCCAACCCTGGGCTCCCTGGAGAAATATCCGGCCTCTCAGGTATATGGAGGTTTGAATAGCGGCTGGTAAAATGGCCGCTAGGGTTCAAAGGGTTCAGGACATCACCAGCATGATATATTATATACATACAGAAAATTATTTAAAATTAATATGGGGGGTGGGGAGTCGGAGAGATGAATACAGTTGTGCGATGAGGAATAAACTACCACAACAACATTTTCACCTACCTCGGTATACAATCACCCATGCATACATACTAGCTACTTACCACATTTCCTTGCCAATATCCATGTTCCCTTATTTACCATCCCCCAAAGTAATATTAGCAATCTAACTCTCTGCTTTACTCTAAAACTATGGCCCCTGATCCATTTCATTCTGCTGGAAAACTCTTCTGTATTTATTTTGTTTGTCCACCCATCCATCCATTGGGACCATGCCCTGTGCAGAACATTGGTGCTGCATAAGCAGTCTCCTTGGCTATTGGGTACAATCCGGGACAGGTCACCACTCCGACACAGGATACCAGCAAGCTGGCACTATTTTTGCTGACCTCGGAAGGATGACAGGCAGAGTCAACCCCACCTGGAATTAATTCAACAGCCAAGGGGGATTTGAACTCAGGATCCTAGGATCTCAAGCACACCACCCTTCCCATTAAGCCAACATCAGGCATATTTTGTTTTTACCCTTCATTATCTTAAACATCTCTGTCATATCCCTTCATAATCACCTCCTTTCTCATGTAAAAAGTCCTGCCTTGTTCAGCCACTCTTCCTAACTCAGTACAGCTAGCCCAGGAATCAATGTAGTCACTCACTATACATTGAACCCTCTATGTGATAGCTGTATGTCCTTTCTCAGGTGTGGTGACCAAAACTGCACAACATATTCGAGGTAAGGCCTCACTAATTCCTATACAGTGTTGACATTGCATTTGCCAATCTTTTGCCCAATCCATGAAAGTATCTCGACTTTCCTGAATCGAACGACCTCCCACACCCCCTCCTCTGCTCCACATTTTACTCCCAAGCTTCATGTGATATGCAGATTCGGAAACCCACTGTCCATGTCATTGATGTAAATTGTAAATAATAATGGTGCTAACACTGATCTCTGAGGTGCCCCACAACTTACAAACTGCCAGCCATACATCTTCCCTTTCACAGCCATTCTTTGCTTCCTATCACTAAACCAGTTTCTAATCAAGTTAGCTACCTGACCAGCCACTCCACAAGCCCTCACCTTACTGAACAGCCTTATATGTGGTACCTTATCAAATGCCTTCTGAAAGTCCAGGTATGCCACTTGCACTGCACGTCCCTCATCCACCAAATCAAATTCCTTCATAAAACTCCAATACATTTGTTACATTTCCTTTCTGTTTAGCTTCTATTTCTCCACCTTCTTATTATTCTCATTATATGTATCATATTTCACAATATTTCTTTATTTCTGTCTCTTTATATTTTTATAATCACAAATCCATAAATTTTTTTAAAGAAATGTAAATTTTATAATTTTTTTAAATTCAGATTCCTCCACTATTCTGATAGTAGTATGTGTTTGATTGATTCAAGAGTGGAAATATAATGGACTGAACTGAGTTACTCAAATCCTCCGGTCCCGTTCTGACTCCAATGACCTGTTCAAGTTATCGGCGAACATTCGCTATCTGCTCTACCACCCCCCGCAATACTCTTGGATGAACATTATCTTCTCTCAGCTTTGCTCACAGTTTCTTTACTTCCTCTTCTACCTGGAACTCCTCTAAAAGCCCTTGCTCACCTCATTGAAAGATTTTCTCACTTACTGGTAATTCCCCTGACTTTTTGTGTCAATGTTTAAGCAAAGTAACTATTTTAAAAGCATGCCATCTCACTTTCATCACTAACCAATCTCCATGTAAATTCTCTCAATGGTCCCACACTTGTCTTAACCTGCTCTTTACCCACTGTTTACTTAATGCCTTCTTTTATGTTTAAGTACAAAATGGGTCATCCCCAATTTGTTGTTTGCAGCTGGAGCAAAAATTTACTCAGCACTGTAACATTCCAATAATGGGCCAAGTGGCTTCCTTCTTTCATTGTTTAAGGTCGTACAGAACTGTGCGACCACTGGTTACACTCAGTGTAGTCCCGCGGAGATTTTGGTCCAGTTGCATATTGATTTTCATTCTGCACACTAAAAAATAAAGATTTAAATGCCATTGGTTTGATTCCATCCGGACGGAGAATCAAACTTCAAATGCAGAGGTGCCAATGCACAAGTGAAGCACCATCCAAATCCACACCGACCCAAAGGGGTACCTGACATATGGTGCTCAATCAGCCAAAGCATCATTATTATTTTTTAATTTTTTATTTTTTACAGCAATTTAATTAAGAATGGAAAGTTTTAATTGTGACATTAACCTTCCGCATGTGAAAACTAAGCGAGTCAGTAAATTTTGGGGAAATTGGTCCAGGTGTTTGGAAACGTATAAGAAACAAACTCACAATCTATATAAATAAATAGACTTCAAGGATACCAGAGGGCTGGCCTGTGCCTCGGTGCAGTCTTTCATCATGCTTCGTTATGGAGACCTGCCCACTATCGTTTAAGACCATGCCTGCTTTCTCCTCTTTGTGTATGAGCGTATTAGTGCATGTGGTGCCATAGGTTTCTCCATTTACGTATTAAGCATATTGGTTTTGGAGTTCTGAAAAGTGTGCATTTATCTCTTTATTCATTGTTTGTGTCTACCTTTCATACCAGGATTCTTTGTTTGTGTTGTCTTGTTTGTTAAATAAACTTATTATTTATTAAGAGATGTGTCACCCGATTCTCACCTTCTCATGAATGCATTATGCATACCATTTTATCAGTGATTGGTATATCCCGAGGGTAAATATAAATTGGTTAAAAACTCGTTTTAACATAATGGCAGGATACAGTTCCCGTATGGGGGGGGGGGGTCACGTTGTGTCTCGAGCAGTGGCCCGCCTACCATGGACCGGTCACTGCATGTAGTCACCGATCCATGGTACAACCAGGCTCGTGGGGATGGATCCCTCCTATAAGACGTGTTTACTACATCTCAGAAGGGGGTCACCCAAAGACACGGGTCCTACTCCCCTCCCACAGAATATCTCCACGGTGCCTGCGATCCACTGCATGTGGCATGACCCTCTCAGGGGAGTCTGTGGAGGTTGGCGACGGGCATTCCGTTGACAACGTCAGATTCCTGACCTGGGTTTGTCTAGCAGTGTGTGGTTAACTGCTGGGTCCTTGCGTGCCTTGTGCTGCCGACCCAACAATTTCAGTGGGCACACTTTTCCGGGCAGATGGTCTTGCCCGCCATGCCAGTTGTGCAAACCCAATTGACTGGATCTGGGTGCTGGGTCGGCATTTGTCGCAGGGGACCTCAAGTGAACCAATATTGGCATGAATCGCAGTCCCATACTGCCACCGACATCCACCCCGGTGGTCCGGAGCTTCAGTCAATGGTCTCTGCACAATGGTGGCCAAACCTGACACCTGGTGGAGTGCATCGGAGAGGGGGTGAGGAGGGAGGACAATGGGCCAGGGCAGTTAAACCCTGGTAGGGGAGGTATCGAGGCAGCGCTGACTACTCCCCATGGCTCCATCCTTTTGAAGAAGTTCTGTCATACCTTGGGTCTCACTATGAGCCACGTTATTTATTGAGCAAACCACATTTCAAAGTTGGCCTCCAAAGCCAGTCGCCAACTGGACATCATTCCTTGACACACCTGAATGCGTATCCACCTACAAGGCCTTCATTGGCAGCTTGATGGAATACTGCTTTCCCCTCTGGGCTGCACGATTGCCTCACATCTTGCTCAGCTTGACGCCGTGGAAATGAAGGCCTTAAAGATCATTGGAATATCCTGCGATGAAGCTGAGTATATGGGTCTATCACTTCGCCATCGCTGACAGGATGGTGGTCTGTCTTTTTCCGCCTCCTTTCTAGTCTCGCACCCTCTGCCCTCTCCATGCTTTGTCCCCTCCCCTCCCCCCAAGTACTGGTATCTGTAGGATGCACGTGGTCATCCAGCACCTCCTCGTAGTAAAACTACCAAAATCCAGAATATCTGCTTCCCTCCACTCATTTGTTCCTCATTTTTCCAACTGTTCCATTCTTCCACATTTTCTTCAATGTCTTACTTCCCTCCAGGTATTCAAGACAGCTGTTCACCACCATCTCAGATCATCCCTGCATCCAAAACCATGACATTGTCCACATCTGTTCAACAACTCTCCACCCCTTCTCCCAATATTTTGCTTCTGTATCCATCTTGTCTACCCCCATATCCTCCCATACATCTCATTCTTTTCCACATCCCTTGTTTTTCTGTCTACGTCTATTTTCTCCATCAGCCCTGCTGTTGGCATTTTCCCTCTTCTCTTTCTGCTGTTCCTTTTGTTATGTTACGTTCTGATCCTTTCTGTGTTCTAGCTCTTTCCTGAGCCTTGACTATGTATGTGTATACAAAAAAGTGGTCTGTAACTCTGAGGGAAGTAAGTAGTAGTAACTGAATTTGAGGTGTTTTGACAAAAGCACAGGTGTGCCAGCACTTCCATGAGCATTCATAAGTTATCAGTTGGAGGTCAGAGAGTAAGGATCCTTTAACCATAGAATTATACAAATACCTTTCCTTTTTATAGGAAATGAGGGAGCGGAATAAATGAGGTAGTTTCAGGATCATTCTGTAAAAAGTTGAAGTTTCTCCAAGTTATTCTGTTTTTCAGGGTACTCAAATGATAACTCGATGCGAGTAGAATTCCTTGTTCGGTCTTTGGCTCAGAAAGTTGTAAGGTCATTAATGTTGCATTGTTGAAGGCCAGTGCAGTGGCCACAATGGAATGGGATAGTCAGACATAAATAATTTACACATTTCGGCAGACTTTGATATGAAGGCATTCATCGCTGTACAGACAGTGGAGCCTACGGAACTGAGAAAAGGAAAGTTTTAATATTTGTTTTACATTTTAATTATGCGTTAAGAAAAGTTTTCATTTGCAAAGAGTGAGATGATGAACATAAATAACTGCGTGAATTGGTCAACTTGTCAGGAACAATGATGACCAGGTCATTGCCTTTGTCACTTTTCTTGACATGATTGTTCCAGTCAATGATTTAGTTGTCAAAAACAGAGATGAAAGTCAGCGTGATCTACACATGCTCAAAGTTGACTGCACACAGGGAACTGGAATCAAATTCAGTGATGACTGTAATTAAGTCCCCTGCATGCAGACTGTGAGATACAGCTTTTTGGCAATCGAATGTTCTCGGCAAAAACTTAGTTACATATGATGAATGGTGGCTGATGATCCAATCAATATTCCTTATCAACAGGTGTTTCAATGACTATCACAGACACTTCATCCAATCCATGGTTTTGGAGGTACATTGATGTCTTTATCGAGACAGTCTTCCTTTGAATTATTATTCGCAGTCTGTTTCGTGACAAACCCTATCCTATTTTGCCAATTAAAGTAAGATACAGGCAGGAAACATTGGCATTGTTCCAACATTTCATTTTGTGGAAATAGAAGAACACCATATAAGGAAAAGCAGGAAAACTTAAACAAGGGGGATCATGCCTGTATCATCCACACTCTCTCCTCTCCCCAAATCGACCTCCCAACCCCCCATTCTCAGCACTCCAACTTCCTACAAGAAGTTTTCAAGCCATTTTCTATTTTACTAAGGCATTATAAGATCTCTCATCCCCATTTGATGGATGGCATGTTCTGAGATGTAGCACCTGCTGGTTGTATTGCACCTCGGTTTTCAATCAGGTCAACTCATCATGGCTCGAAGAACTGGCCTAAGAGCCTAATGGTGACCAAGACACTTAGCAGAGTAATCTTCCGATATAATATTATTGTCTGACAAGTCTCGTTTCAGTCTGTGCTTCCACGGTGGCACATTGAGGGTGTCGAGTGCTTCTTCCACTAGGACAGCACCTTGAAACAAATGTATTGAGGCTCACTGATTGCAGTTGCTGTCATTATTACTATGCACAATAACAATAAACAAATGGTCAACGAAAAATGTCACCACGATATTCTCCCACAACTGTTGTGTAATTTTTCAACACGCTGAACAAATAAAAAAATTCCTATTCTGGATACTGCTGGCAAGGCACTGGCAAACTACCCATTGCAATATTTTACAAGAGACGGTTGTGGTTGAACTGGACTTTGCTTCAAGCAGACCACTGTAAGAGAGATTAAACAATTGAAACAAAAACAGTTGAACAAAACTTGGGACTGACATAGAAGTACAACTTACAAATGGCCTCTCACTTTTCACAACTAGTCAAGAAGCATCTGAAGTCCCTAAGTAGAGTACTGCTTTCACTCAAATAAACTTGGAGTATTCATTCCGATAAATTCTGACATTTATCGACAGGTCTGCATGGAAGTCTTTGTTGATAGATGTTACAGCATTATAACAAACCATAGGTTTTCTCCAGGCTTAGTATTTAAGAGTACAATATAGTGTTACAACTCTAGCAGTGTTCACATTTGCACAAGTATACCAGATAGTTCATTGGGACATGCCATCGTCTTCTCCCTCCTCCTCCTCACCCTCCTCTTCCTCATGCACTAGGTTCACTTGCTCCATGTTGTAGTGTGCCTCTCCAATGAGGGAACAGTCACAGATGCCAGTGCTGCTGAACCCTGCTTTCCGACAGGTGTATCTTGCTGATTGGAATCTCGTCTTGACGCAGCTTTACTTCACCAAGTAGAGTCCAGACTTTGATGCTGGAGGTAGCATGGTTATGACAGGAACCCACTCTTTCCATTTTAATTTCCAGCCATAATCTTGTCACAACTGGATCTCAGGGTGCCAATGTGCCATGGTGTCGTTATTCCAGATAATGGCCTGGGAGTGAGCCCTTAGTATTGCCTCATGTAGTGCATCTTGTATAGGTGGTCACCTTTCTGATTGTACCTCGGTGAACAGCCACCACCTCAACATCTCCACCGATGAGATAATTTTATTTTTTGTACACAAAGTAAAGATTAGTGGAAGAGCGAGAAGACATAATGGATCAGAACGCAACAAAGAAAAAAGAACAGCAGAAAGAGAGGGGAAGGGGAGGACATCAACAGCAGGGTTGAAAGTGATATCCCCAGAGACTCTGCTTGATCTTGGGAGATGACAATGATCTTGAAGGCCTTTTTTACATGACATCAAGCTCCAAGGTGTGAGGCAAGGCTGCCAGCACTGAGGGGAGAGCAGTACTCCATCAAACTGTGGATGAAAGCCTTGTAGGTAGATAAGGGTTGAGGTGTACAAGGGAAGGATTTGGCGTAACAGAGGATGCCCAGTCGGCGACTGGCTTTGGAGGCCAACTTAGAGATGTGGTTTGCCCAAGAAAGAACGTGGCTGATAGTGAGACCCAAAGTGTGACTGTACTTCTTCAAGAGGATTCATGAGAAATTGTATGGGAGGCTGTGCTGGACAGTCCTTTTGGAGAGAGAAAGTAAGAGTGTAAGATTTGTCAGGATTGAAAGACATATTCCAAGTGTTTGACGAGCTGGTGATTCTATCAAGGTCTGAAGAGAAGGAAGAGGTTGCTGCCGGCCTATCTGAGGATGAGAGATGTCATGTCAGAAGGTCATAAGAAAATAAATAGGAATATTTTCCAAACTGGCGGAGAGATCATTGATGAAGATTGGGAATAGGACGTTGCCCAAAACACTACTGTGGGGACACTCCAGCCTTCACAGGGAGAGGAGAGTGAGAGGATCTCGTTGAGAGCCACGTGTCTATGAGAGTAGAGGAAGTCAGTCAGTTATGTTAGGAGTTGGCCTTGGATGCCAGAGGCAGATAGCTTTGAGATGAAGGTGGGATGCCAGACAATATGGAATGCATGAGGTATGTCAAGAGAGAAGGCCCTGAACTCAATGTCTGACATTGAGATCCTCTTTCCATTGTTGGGCGAGTATAAGTATACATCATGTCTCGGGTAGAGTGATCTGATCTGAATCACAATTGATGATCTGAGAGGAGGTCGTTGGAGGAAAGGAAGAATTTTTGTCAACTGAGATGATGGATTCAATGACCTTGACTGATGATTGGAAGTAAACTGATAGTTATGTAGTTATGGGGGTCGTTTTTTGCACCTTCTTTATGTGATGCGGTGATGTTGGCAAACTTTGAAGAACATGGAAGATTTTTCAAATTATAGGGTGGAAAGAGCAAAAAGAAGATGTGCAAGAGCAGCAGAGCAGGTTTGGAAGAAATATGAGCTGATGCCGTCTTGTCCAATTGCCGAGTCAGTGTTGAGGTTTGTCAGAAACTTCTCCACATTCTCATTTGCAATCGACAGAGAGTTCAGGAGAAGTTGGTTGTGACTGGATAGGGTGGATACAGAGAGCGAGTGGTTTGGGACACAATATTTGGAAGCAAATATAGAATTGAGGCATTCGGCCTTCTCACGAGCGGAGTCGGCTTTGGAGATATTTGATGTGAGCGAAGAGATTGTGGAGGAGCGTACTCCAGAGAGAGACTAACCAAGGTGCTATCAAGTTTTAGAGGAGGGAGACAAGTTTGAAAGTTCATGCATGAGGTTGGACAGGTGTCATTTTCTGGCTCTCCTAAGAGTCGATACACACTTGTTGCGAGCTTTGTCGAATGATCTGAGATTGCCTTCAGTCAGATTTGCCTTCCAGAAGAGAAGGCAAATTAATTCAAAGCAACAGCCTTACAACAGGATTTACTGTTCCATGGGCTGGAAGAGGGGTCATATAACTGAAGATGAGATGGGATGAATCTGTGCATAAGAGAGAGAGCAGCTTACTGTGGAAAAAAAATCCCATGCTGAGTTAATATCAGAGGAGGTAGATAAAGGAGACCAGTCCTGAAATGAAATGGCTGTTTGCAGTTCCTGCCAATCTGCGTTAGTGAACTGTTAGAGGGGCATTGAGGGGCAGCTCTCGGAGATTAGCCAGAGAAATGTTCACTCTCACCAGCACATGATCAGATGAACTAATTGGAGCGAAAGAAGAGCAGAAGACATTTGCAAAGAAGTTAGTCATCACCAAGTCCAGAAGGGAGGATTTTCCATTGGGGGGAAAACGTGGTAAGAAAGTTTACAGACTGACTCAATCCCATGGAGTGACACAAGTCCTTAGGTGAAGTGCCATGGCTGAGTTTGAAGTACAGATTAACTAATTAACATTTACAGATTAACTGCTCTATAACAGCAAATGTGTCATCAGTCGCACTGAGGTTATGCCAAGGCTTGCAAAGTTCAGTTGTTATGTCATCACTGGCATTTTGAAAACCCTTTGAGAAAGCAAGTTTTCCCTTTCCTACAAAACTGCTTGTTGTGTTGGAACTTGCAAGTTCTGGTGAGAAGAGGAAGAACTTGGAATGTGCATGCAGGGTGATACCTATGATTCCACCAGCTACTTTGATTGAGCAGTTGATATGCTCAAAGACATGATCAGCTCCAATGGCACAGACCTACACCTGTTGCCATGCAGAAACTCCTGATAGATGTTAGTGTCTGACTCCTTTGGTAATTCAATGTCTGCTTGGTTAAGTTTGCATAAAAAAAAATGAGGGGAAAATGCACAAATCAAGTGTTTTCTGCAGTGACCGATCACCATGACCAGAGCAGATTCCTCGACTGGCAACAAGTGTTTTTTTTTTTTTAATTGTTCTTTGGGGTCCCCTCAAAACACCTACACCAGTGGCTTGCTGTCATCACAAAATTCCCATGGGACTTTATTTCACAGAAGATTCTCCCAAATGAAAACTCAAACTGACTTTCTGCATTTTTATTTCCCATAGTCCTTTTCACATTTCTATTCCAAAGCCCAACATCATTCAGGAATATAACCAATGAGTGTGCAACAATGCCTCTACTCCCAACTTCCACTGTATAACACACGACGGACCAATCCTGCCATTCATATTCTGCACGTATAACCTCGTAATGCAGTTTTCCTTCATGGGCTACATCAATCCCTTTATGTTCATTTTCCTGCAAGGGCCTGTTTTTTTCCTGTCTGCACTGTAATCAAAACCTTTTAGCTAAATTATATACTTAGCCTCAGTACCTCACTTCATGTATGCCATTCTTACCTTTACTTGCTTCTATTTTTGTCTCTCTTTCTCTCTCACAACAAAACCAGCAGAACACTGAAGTGTGGAATAAAATCACACTTTAGAAACTTTAAGTGGTTCCGATTGTACCCTCAACAATGGGACACATATTTTGTTAATTTTATCAGAAGATACTGTTGTGGGGGGTTGGAGGGGAGGGGAGAAATTAAGCTATTTTCTCAACCGATTGTTAACTCTCCCCTCAAATGTGTCCACTCTGTCCAGAACTCTGTCTTACATCATGAGTGGTCATCAAATCCTTGGAAACAACCTATTATGGTAATAGCACAACTTGAATTAATCTGTTAGCTCACTTCTGGACCTTTTTCGAACTACTGAACCTTTTACATCCAACTGTCTCACATGAAAACTCTACTCCTGTTGGAATTCTCTCTCTCTCTCTCTCTCTCTCTCTCTATCTCTATCTCTATCTCTATCTCTATCTCTATCTCTATCTCTATCTCTATCTCTATCTCTATCTCTATCTCTCTCTCTCTCTCTCTCTCTCTCTCTCTCTCTCTCTTCTCTCTCTCTCTCTCTCTCTCTCTCTCTCTCTCTCTCTCTCTCTCTCTCTCTCTCTCTCTCTCTCTCTCTCTCTCTCTCTCTCTCTCTCTCTCTCTCTCTCTCTCTCTCTCTCTCTCTCTCTCTCTCTCTCTCTCTCTCTCTCTCTCTCTCTCTCTCTCTCTCTCTCTCTCTCTCTCTCTCTCTCTCTCTCTCTCTCTCTCTCTCTCTCTCTCTCTCTCTCTCTCTCTCTCTCTCTCTCTCTCTCTCTCTCTCTCTCTCTCTCTCTCTCTCTCTCTCTCTCTCTCTCTCTCTCTCTCTCTCTCTCTCTCTCTCTCTCTCTCTCTCTCTCTCTCTCTCTCTCTCTCTCTCTCTCTCTCTCTCTCTCTCTCTCTCTCTCTCTCTCTCTCTCTCTCTCTCTCTCTCTCTCTCTCTCTCTCTCTCTCTCTCTCTCTCTCTCTCTCTCTCTCTCTCTCTCTCTCTCTCTCTCTCTCTCTCTCTCTCTCTCTCTCTCTCTCTCTCTCTCTCTCTCTCTCTCTCTCTCTCTCTCTCTCTCTCTCTCTCTCTCTCTCTCTCTCTCTCTCTCTCTCTCTCTCTCTCTCTCTCTCTCTCTCTCTCTCTCTCTCTCTCTCTCTCTCTCTCTCTCTCTCTCTCTCTCTCTCTCTCTCTCTCTCTCTCTCTCTCTCTCTCTCTCTCTCTCTCTCTCTCTCTCTCTCTCTCTCTCTCTCTCTCTCTCTCGTACCAAACTCTTCGTAGAGCGGCGGTGCCGCCGAAGCAGCTTTCTGAGCAAAGATTATGCTTGGTGGTTTGCCATGACCTTCCCAGCAGTAGTTAGGGCAAGAATTTGGTATTTGTTCAGGGTGCCAGTGATAGCTCACCAACTCTTTGCAAACGACACCATGGGGTCTTTAACACCCACTGACTAATGCAGGCAGACGGGACGCCTGCTTAATGTCCATCCGAGGGACTGCACACACATTGATGAATCGCCCTGCCTGTGAAACACTGGGATGACAGTTTACAGCTTGGTCTGGATTCAAACCCAGGCTACAAAGCTTAGCTAGACAGCTTAGAGGTGAGTGTGCTTACCTATAGACCATCCTGTCAGCCTGGAATTCTCTACTCAGCTACAAAAAGACAACCCAATTCGTTTTGCTTTCTTTTGCATGAGACATGTGTTTTTAACTTCACATTTAACCTCATTCTGCATCAATCGGACCTTTTCCAAAGTTTCCTGAACAATGTTGGAGTTTGTTCAACACCACTCAGGAAGTGTATCCTCAGACTCTTCCATCAGGGTTCAGTCATCCATAAAGACCCCCGATTGTGGCATCAGCCAATCTCCTGTTGTTACCCTTATCACTCCTTGACTGACAAATTTCCTGATTCATCAACATCTCCATCACCAGGACAAATTAAACTGGAGAAACTGTGTGGCCAATTGGAATGCCCTTTTCAGGTCTTCCCATGGATTGTATCGAGATTTTATAAAATGCTCATCGTCACTGGGGACCCAAAATAATTGCAATGCTGTCTCGATCAGCTCTAATTGGGACGAAGCCACATTAGGTAGTTCCAGCTCTACCATTGAGAAATTTGGTTGATTATTTTGAGCCTCTTGAATGTTGTTCCACATGATAGCCTTGTGTTACACACAACCTGAGGATACGAGAATGCCAAGCTACTGTACAGATGTGTTGATCAATTAATTAGCAGTCAGCGGCACAGCCGTGCTCCCATAAATGATGCAAACCAGCAGCTACAGGCTGCACACCAAATTGATGAATGAATTAATTAGAGAAAACCTGGAAGCTGACTTACCATCGCTGCAAAAATGATATCGATCCCCTCTCATTTAACTGGGTTTTTTTTAATTCGTTTGTTTGCATTTTGAAATGTAAATGTCATCTGCTCCTCACCAGGAACACACTTACAATAATCACTGGAGTTTACTGGCTCCATCATGAGTCTTGACCTCTGGATGGAGAAATTTGTTTTGATTGCTCTCACAGCAGTTTTTCCAGTGCAGATGATGTGCACAGGGAACAAGCAACACACTTTTGGACGTGCACCTACGTGCCAATAGAACAATGACATTAGATATGAGTGAGAGCACAGTGGTCATTTTGCACATGAGAAGATGGCCGATGGCCCAAAACCCAGGACCGAACTTCACATGTCCAGAGCAAAGGCAAAAGCTCAAGGTGACGTCTTTATGCTGTTTGCTTGCATTGCCATCAGTAATTGTCTTGAAGTTTGGTGAAGTCACACACATGATTATTTTGCTGGGTAACATGTTCATTTCCTTGACTCTCCTGAGCTACTGAGAATAACTTGGGGAACTCGCATAACATTATTATTTCATATGCAGCCTGTGGCTGCTGTTTGCATCACTGCTGGGATGCAGTGCCCCCCCCCCCTGTTTCCAGTAAGCTGGTACTCATTTTGCCAACCTCAGAAGGATGACGGCCGAGTCAATCCACCTGGTTTCATTTCATGGAATGACAGGGTCTCACACTCAAGATCCGAAGATCTTAAGCCAGCACCAAGCTTACTCTCATAACAGAATAACAGGCATGTGGTACGGCCGTTAAAAAACATTTTCTGATGAGACATTGTTGGTGCAATTAAAATAAAATAAAGACTGCACTTTCCCCATGATAATTATCTCTTTAGTCCTTCCATCTCTTGCCTGTTTTACGGCCAACTTTGCAATTGCATTGCAGTTACTTTTCCCCCCGTGTTGAGATAAGTCTGTCATTGTGCTTCAATGCAACCTCTCCTTATCTTTCCTTCGTCTTTCATGTGCCCTCGCATGAACTTTCCCGCCATCTTTTCCTTTTAATTTGATTTCTACCCTTCCATTCTTTTTCTTTGCACCTTTCCTTGGTGTGCCTCTCGAAACAATTTACGAGGAGCATTCAAAATGTTCTTGGAGTGAGACACTCACTCTCGTGCAAAAGATGCCAAGATTATTATATTTTAAATGTACAAGTACATACATATACTGAAACGCAAAAGAAACTTACCACCTTTTAAACCTTCAAATATCAACAAGAACACTGCGTGTAGCAAATGTGTGAACTTATTTGTGGACAATAGTGTCCTCACTGTCAGACAAAACGGTCACGGATGGTCACTTGAACCTTCAATGGTCACTTCATAGCACAGCTGTTGAACAGCCGTTTTGACTGTCAGTGATTAGCCAAGGGGTACGGGATGATTTTAATGAGCTGCACGTGATGTCTTGATATTGGCTTTAAAAAGGCCAGTGCAAAATGGGCATTTCAATCAACATGCCACGATTGTCAAGGGATCAACGGCAGTGTGTCTTGGGCATACTGCAAGGCGGATTGAGCTACCGTGAGGTGGCACGTAGCCTTGGCTGTTCACACCAGACGATATCAGCCCTGGTGGACAGAGACACCCTCCACAACTCTGCAGATGACAGACCTCGATCAGGGAGGCCAAGAGTCACCACTGCAAGGCAGGACAGGCAGATGGTCCTAAGTCAGATGGCTTCAGACATTGAGGACTGAGTGGGACAGAATCCAGCAGCAATCCATCCAAAGACTGGTAGGCAGTATGCGCCGACAATGCACTGCCTGTGTCCAAAACAATGGTGGCCACACACGCTATTGAAAGGGGACTGACATTGCACCCTGTGCTGTTCTGTACTGTAGAACAAACTTATGAGATGGTGTATCTTGGTCAAAAACTTGACATGTCATCAATAAAATGCCAATGTTTCAATTAGCAATTGTTGGTTTGTTTTATTTTGAACTGTTACAATTTTATTACATTTCAAACAAGTGGTAAGTTTCTTTTGCGTTTCAGTATATATATATATATATATATATATATATATATATATATATATATATATATATATATATATATATATATATATATATATATATATATATATATATATATATATATATATATATATATATATATATATATATATATGTATATTGTTGCGGATTTCGCGCCCGCCGGCGTGCGGACGGCCACGTAACTCGAATCGCGGCACGTCACCCACCGGACGGACAATCCAGTCGTGACCCTCTCGGACTAACGCCGGGAACCAGTCACGGGTGGACCTTTCGGTCTCACCGCGATCGAGCCAATCAGCCCCCGCGTGGGATAGGGTTGCTCACCAAATTCGACCTACCTAAGTACCCACACGGAGGGTAGACCGGGCGATCGCACCTCGCCGCAGGTCGACTTCGGACACGGGCCACTTAAGCGACCCGTTCCGTACTATCGGGATAACCGAGCGGTGTTATTCGTCGACCTCGACGGTTCGATTAATTATCGGGCGTATTCAGCCCACTACCAACCCTTTACGTGAAGCAAGATGAGGATTCAATGAGAGAAATGACGAAGCGAAGCGGGAAACAGTTCAACACAAAGCACATTTATTCGCGATGAACGGAAAGCGCACATATACAATTCCACCAAAAGCACATAGAAAAGGAAAACACAATGCAATTTACACAAAAAGCAAATGCGACAATGCAGATCTAATACCGATTACGCGAGCACACGGCAACACTTATACAATTTTACTTCACAGACGGCGCCGACAACACATATCCAAAACCAAGAAAAAGAATAGAGAACCCTCAAAGATGAGGCGGGCCTGAAGCCGAGACCGGGTCGGGCCTACCCGTCTGGTGATGAGACGCGGAGCGGCGATGGTGCCTCAACTCCGCGGGCCTCGCGGGCAGTGTCTGGTAGGGGGTGGGAAAGGGGCCCCCTTGGTCGCACTATCTCAGCGCGGGGAGAAACAGGAGGGGGTTGCTGATGCTCGGGGTATAGAGGATTTCCACTCTGCCTCGAGTCCCGCGACGAGCGTCTCCACCTTGGCCAGGTCGCGCCGTCGGCCTCCCTGGTGTGCACCTCCCTGCACGACGCGAGCACCCCCTCGTCTGCCCTCGCCGCCTCTCCACAGCTCCGTCCCCTCCGTTCCGACTCCAACGCACACGACGTCGACCAACTCCTTCTGGCTTCTTCTTCCCAACTCCACCGCCCGCGAAGTCTTAACTCCTTGTCCTCTTGACTGACGAACGCGGTCACTTATATCAGCCCCGTGGCTTCGCTCTCTCATCTTTGACCCCCTCCCTTCGACCTTTCACCTCGCTCCCCATTGGCCCGAGAAAAAGTGGGCGTGAATGCTTTTTGATCCATAAATTTGCATATATCGATCGCCCTCCAACGCCCTGGGGGCGGGGCCAAATCGCCCCTCGCTCACCGATTGGACGGAACAAAAGTGGGCGTGTGTCGTTTTTGATCCGTTTTTGAAGTGGAAAATCCGTGGTCTTGTACACGCTGTTCGGCGCGCGTCCTGCACGAGTCCAACACCGGTACCCACAAGCGGCGCAAGAACGGTGGCGATGCGACGGTTGCGAGGTGTGACGTGAAGCGGCGCCGCGGTGGGTGGTTGATGTTGTGGTTGTGACAATGGCGGTTGGTCCAAATTAAAGATAGCAAAAGAAAAACGGCTATCCTGAAGAGTCGCAGCACGCATAAATGACATGTATTCCCACTAGACAACGGGTTTGGGCCTAACTACACATGTACTTACCGAGATATCTCACCTAAGGGACCTGAATGGTGGTTTGCGAATTTGGTAACCACAACAATATATATATATATATATATATATATATATATATATATATATATATATATATATATATATATATATATATATATATATATATATATATATATATATATATATATATATATATATAGAGTTGGGATAATTTCTTTCTGTTTTGCCTTCATCACATCTTCAGCAACTGCATCTCGTGCCTTCTCTATATCTTCTCTTTCATATGCAGCATGAGGTTGCCTGTTGCATAAATTTTTCGGGGCACAACTGCACCTGAGTAGAAGCAGGAATTTGTAACATGTTCAGCGTCCCGGCGAGAACTCACCTACTCTTTGCAAAGGTCACCTTGGGGTATTTAATGCCCACCAACTAATACCAACAGACGGGCCACCCAGTTTGGCATCAATCTGAGGGGCCACACATATTCATGCCTCGCCCTCCCTGCAAAACACAAGGATGCAGTTCATACCTGGGCCGGGATTCAAACTCAGGCGAGGCAGCTGATAGTCGAGTGTGCGTACCAATACGATATCCTGCCAGCTCCCTCCCCATCTGAACTTCTCAAGCACTCTGTTCTCTCGTACTTGTTGTAAATGGACACTAGTTTAATCTTCAAGTTTCCTCTAATTCTCTTCTCTGATGGAAAGTGTTTGAAAGTTTTCAGAAATTAATGTGACCCCCAATTAATATATGATACCCCTCCAAAGATAGCGGTTTTGTATTATGTCGTCAGTAGCCAAGCAAACAATAGAGATCATCAGTCGGTGTCAGGCCATGGGTGCTTTGCATTTTGAGAATCCAGCATATTTATCGTTTTTGGTCCTCTTATTTACAACAAGTTGGATCACCTGATCAAGATCGGAATACTTTGATTTTATTAATCAGAATACCCTCCCCCCACCCAGGTTTCTACAGGGTGCACATGGTTTATCAGCTACCCCCTAAATCAAGGATCACTGCTCAACTCCACTCATTCGTTCCATTGTTTTCCCCTCTGTGGAACCAACTTCCACATTCTTTTCAATCTCATTCTTGCCTTCAGATCTTCAAGACATCTGTTCATCACAATCTCAGATCTTCACCAATCCAAAACCATGACCTTTTTCTTCCCTTGTTTGTTCGATATACGTAACTTTCTGATGGCTTGGGTTTATCGTAAAATTTTGTATTGCTGTCAAAGCCAGTGACCAATTGCAAATTAATAATGTGATGATTATATAATATGTATTTAGTACCCCCTCCATTCCCCACTCGTCACCCACTTATTCCCCACAGAAGTTCTGGAATCTGATTTTTCCAGTCTGCCATTTTTTCTCCGTCCCTGGGTCCGTGCTGGTGAAAACCACAGGATGTATTTGTCTGAACTGAACATCATGAATATTTATCGCGCTGAGTGGGATGTATTGCAATAGACACTTCAAACGTTTTCTTCATGTTTGTTCTTTGTCACAATCCTTTTTCTGAATCCTTTCCACTTAATGCTGATCACCTTTCCCCACTTTGTGTGCTCCTAATAAATGAGTCTTACGTACAATTGTGCTTGCAATCACCAGGCCAAAATCTTAATTTGAACCATTGTCTGAAGGCAGAAGGCTGAATTCTGATGCATGGTACAGTGTCATAGTGAGTTGGTCTGTGATGCAATGAGATATTGACTCTGATGTAATGTTTCTTGTTATTACACTTCATTCTTCCACATACCTTTCCCACCTCGCTCTTCCCACACACTCATAACATAAACCTCAGTTCTTTTATCATCTACATTTTCACTGTCTTCCTGTGTAAGTTAGCATGTTTGCTTTTTAACCTGCATAGTCTCTGCAGGGCTGTATGTGCAGTGCTTGGTGGAAGTATGGTTTTACCTTTTATTTCATGATGTTGAATCCCATTGGGAAGGACGTTGATATTAATTTCCTCATCAGTGATTGAGGATCAGGATTTTATAAGCATGCACATTGGATATGATGTTAAAATCGATGGAGCAATTGCCATGAATGTGCTTTATACTGATACGGAACCATGAATTTTTTTTTTTGAACAACACTTGCACACAATGGCCGAATCCTGAAAAATATGTGAATTGTCTTTTAATATTGGAATCTGAATTCATGCAAAACAGCCTCCTTAACATTTCTTTCCATGATATACAGTAGTTTGGTAACTCATGAGCGCCATGGAAGTATCGAATGCATCCAAATGGCTGGGTGTCCTTGTTAATGCAGAGGTCGTGTTAGCTTAGAATGGAAGGATCATAACAAAGACAATCAATTGTCTTCTTAAATAAACAGTTCAACAAGAACAGAATTAGGGTGATGCAGTGGCTAATATCTGGGAGTGGTTTCATCAAAATTTAATGTGAATCACGCCGCATCACTCAAACGTCCCATGAATCCAGAGGAATGATCGATGATTGAGAAAATAGTCGTTTACAGTGGGTAAGGTTAATGCCAGAAAATAACCTCCCTACTGATCTCCGTGCCCTAAGCCATGGGAGAAATAAAGTTGAAATAAGACAAGTGAAGGAAATAAATAAAAGCCAGAAGTAGACATTAAGAGTAGAGATATCATAAACAATTACTCTTTAATAGGAAATTAAATAACCAAAAAGAAGATAAATTTTGCTGAAAAAGAGGCCGAATGGTCAGGTTATTTATACTCCGCTGCAAGATTGGCAAGTCAGTAAAATAAACCGCTGATGTGTTTTAAATTCAAATAGAGCTTCTCGGTAATTTTTGTTTGCGTGTGATGTTATAAAGGTTGCATATGTACTCGACAAACAGACGTCAGTGTTGTGGCATTAAGTAATGTGTGTTGATTGAAAATGCAGTTGGGTATTTTGGTGGCACTGTAGCTCATCGGCTGGCATGCCCACCTCTGATGTATCTGGTTTTCATCAGTACCGTGCTAATTGGGGGGTGGGGGGGGCATTGCAATGTCGAATCTGCTGGCCTTCAGAGAGGATGTAAAGTTAGCGCCCCCATCCACAATCATTTCAACAACAAATAGCACTGTATCATTTCCTCCTCGAGCTCTTTTTGATGGCATCATGCTCACATGGATTTTGGCAATTATTTAATATGGATGCTACATTAATGCAATGACAATTTAAATAAATTATTGTCATTAGTCCGTCCTCTGCGCAATGGGGGACCGGGTTTTGCAGCAACGTGTGTGTGTGTGTGTGTGTGTGTGTGTGTGTGTGTGTGTGTGTGTGTGTGTGTGTGTGTGTGTGTGTGTGTGTGTGTGTGTGTGTGTGTGTGTGTGTGTGTGTGTGTGTGTGTGTGTGTGTGTGTCATTGGTTGTTATCTCCATATGGGGGTTTCGGAAGGTAGAACAGAGTCCTACCAGGTCTCACAATATCCACCTCTGTTTCAGTAAGGGATCATTATTTATGGACCAGGCTGTGAACTTTTTTGTTCTCAAAGTTTTGTTCTGAGGGATCGCTTCAGGATCATCCCTGAGCCCTGGATAGCTTCCAACTGTCGTTCGTGTGTAGTAATATTCCCACGGATAGTTTTTAAGATCTCCATGAACTTCTTATTTATTATTCCCATTCCTCAAATTATTAATGGTACAATATCGACACTCAATCGATATTGTACCAGTTTGCTCAGATTCTAAGATTCTAAGATCAGATCAGTTTCTAAGATCGTTTGCCTTCATTTTTTTTATGTCTTGGAATTTGGTAGTTTTCTTGGTTTCTGCATTTTTAGGCCAAAATTGCTGGGTACTGACAGCTCAATGAGCAATACTGTGCATTAATTTATTTTTTGTACGTGAGGACAATATATCCGATCACAATGCTTTGTTTTGTATGTTCACATTTCATGGGATCATCAGGTTGTACATGAGTGTTACTTCCTTGTTTTGAATTATTGCTTTTGGTTCATGTTTCCCTGAGTTTTCAAGAACTGGGATATTGAAATTTTTGCACATGTGCCGGTGGATTACTCTACAGGGTGGTCACAAAGCGGCGGATAAATTCAATAACATTCAGTTATATTTGTCCATATGAATACCGCCGATATTGAAGCACACTTGAATGTCTTCTTTCATAATTCACACTTGCATGTCTTCTTTCACAACTTTCTGCATTGTGCTTCTGACAGTGCCCAGTTCTACCAAGTGCTTATACCGGTTAACTTATTTGGAGATCGATCAGTGGAGGTCTCAAGAATCTGAACATGTTTCAAGTGGGATGCAGATCAACCACAATAGTGAGAAGTTTCCATAATTTGATATCTAGTTTTTTGATTTCTGATTGTGGCCAGTTTATTATTCCGCAGCTCTATTGGAAAACTGTTAATGTGAGTTGGTTTGTGGCTTTGATTTTGTTCCTTGGAGAAAGGTATGTTTTCAGGATCAGCCGCCTCTTTCTACACAGGTATTCTTTGGTAATTGTCTAGGACACAGGTCCCATCAAAAACGCAACATCTAATGAACGACACAGGTTGATTTTGGAAGCATTGCACGTGAAGAGCCGGGAGGGTGGTCTGACTGGGGAGATGGTGGACATATCCACACAATACACACGTCTGATGCAAATGGAAAAAACTGTATGGTGCAAATGGCTGGATAAGGTGAGCAACAAACAACATGCAATCCCAAACACCACATCCACATGTGCACAACACCCAACGACAACATCAACACTCACACAACCAACACCTCCAGTCCAGTCAAAATGTTGGATGACCTCACACAAATTGCAACAAAAGCAAACTCAACATATTTTGATTCCTGGATATGTCCTTAGTGACAGAAAAAAGTCCTAAGGGATCCTCTGGGGGGAAAGTCCTGAAATCATGGAAATCCAATATGGCCGCCACCCGGCTTCGGGGAAAATGAGAAAATTGTCAAGATTGATAATTTAAAATGTAAATATATGTTTTTCTGCATTCTAATTGTTTCTAGTTATGGTCAGTATATTGATATACAAGAATAATTATAAAAAAGTGAAATGTATTGAGGGTAAAATAAAAAATTATAGCTTTTTTGTCCAAAAATGTCAATTTTTGGTCCCGAAAAAAAATATATTTACCTGATACTGATTTTGGCTCCTGGACAAAAAAAAAAGAAACGTTGAAGACACAAGATGAAATCAAGTCAATGACAATACAAAATAATTATGTAAATCATTGAAACATGACAAAATTCACAATTCCACTCGGGGCAATCACATCTGCCTGACGAAGGTTTCGAAATGAAAATGAAATTTTGCATTAAACTCAGAAACTACATCCATTATAAACTTACGATACTTGTTGAGAAAAATCAAGCATATTAAAGTTAGAACTCGACAATGTCATCATCATCCTCATCATTGTCACATGGAGTGTTTGTGCAGCCAAGAGCCCCTGCAGTTTCCACAAGCTGGAGTGCACTCAATGTTGTGCTTCTTGCATGTGCATCTCATGGTGCTACATTCAGCCTGGCAGTTGCACCTAATGACACGTAACATCTTTCAGGAGCTGGAGCTCTTGATGTCTGAAGTGGCACAAAACCCTCGTCACACTTCTGCCAACCCCAGTCTGTCTGAAGAAGTTCATCTGCACATCCCTTCCATTCTTGGACTTGCAGATACACGCGCAGGCTGTGATACTTTGATGCTTCTGATATTGGTGGTAACGTCTGTGGTTGCATGTGAGAGGAGCTCCAAGCCACCTTGTCCCAGTACCGCTGATACTGGAGGGTGTCCAGGGTGTCAGTTGACTTTCTTTTGTAGATTATCACCAATGTTTTTTCTCCTGCATCTGCCACATCACATACGGAAGCTGGATATGTATCAAAAACCTTGGCCTGCTCACGGAATGTGTTGTTTGCCTTGAACTTTTTGAGGGAAGCTCCCTTTCCAATCCCATGAAGACGAGATGTCGTGTCGCACCCAAGAACTGCATGTAGAAACAGTATGTGCTTTTATATGTCTGTACCAATCATTTTCTTTGTAGCCTTGATGTTACAGATGTGAGGCTTCTTCGTGTTCTTCTTTGGCTCGGGACAAAAGAAGAGGTCATGGGATTCTAAGCTTGCATGGTAGCATAGGAGGACGAGGTCTGTGTCATCACCAACTAGCACAGTGTTGGTGACAGTAGCAGACTGCACGGCCTTCAGTACAATCAGGAGATCAGCATCCCCTGAGGCATGGTGTGTCTCACAGTTCTTCTGAAGCTCTTCACTCAACATAAAAATGAATCACTGTTTATTCTGACTATTGGAAAGAAACTGTTCCTTCTTCATTGTGAGACGCATGTCAGCTGTAAATGTCACAGTAGTGCCAGCATTCCCTTTAGACCATCTCTGGTGTGTCATGTCCTTCGTGTTGGTACTCTCATAACCATCAAACACGACTATGGCATCTCCGTACTTCTTCGTTACATAATCAATGTACTGGTGGTATATGTCTCTGTATGTAGATCCACGAGACCATGGAATGCATTGAACAAGTGCCCCGCCATCCAAAACGTACAGTTGCCCATCATTGGGGATATCGGCTGGGACATCGGATCCAAGAAGATCCCAGATGGCATCAGCAAATACTGGCTTGTGTGCTTCTTGGAGCTGAAGAGAGGAATCAAAGAGGGCTGGTGGATAGCTGCACAGTTCATATTTGAAGGCCGACTCCAGTTCTTCTGCTGTCTGTGCAACACTGATCAGTCTCTGGAAGAGGAGTTGTGGGTCAACCTGCACTTGCTCTCCATCAATCTTGACAGATGACTTCATGCCGAGGGTGACAACTTGGTCTTTCCTCTTAAATGTGTACTCGGCAGGTGTTTTCCCATCCATAGATTTCAATATTTTGGCTCATACAGCATGTGCTGTATCGGCGTTGACGGTGGGGTGTGTATGACCTCCAGTGGCAATGTTCTTCAGACGTGGATCACTACTGAATGGATTCCGTTCCTGTAAATACTGAAGAGCTGATAGTGTGTCCTTCCAGTCACGAGATTGTCTTGCCTTGGTCATGTCCTTCTTCTGCTCTCCAGTGTTGTAGTTCACACCTGTGAGCTCTTACATTGCCTGGTTTATTTCTGCACAGGCAGGCATTGATAGTAGCCATACCAGCCGTTGTTGCTCTGTCATTCCTCGCCCTTGTGTGAGCCCCCCGCTGGTCTTCAAACTTCTCATCAGAACTTGTTCGATGATCAGGTCAGATCAAAGACCTGCCCACGATCACTTCGTCAAACCACATGGAACCCCTTCTCAAAACGTTGTTGGACATTGGGATGTTGAGTTTTGAGGTTGGACATCTGCTGCAGATACACCCTCGCAGATTTGGCATACAGGTTGTGGCCCGAGGCTGCCAGGTAAAGCAGCATTTCCTGGATGGCCTGTAGATGTAGTGCCCAGTTCCCAGTGTGCTCTGCCCCGATGTATTTGCGTAGAATGTCTAGCATATCCATATACTGAACCCAGAGCTCCCAAGTTCTGGAAGATATCTTTGCAGACTCGGCATGCTTCTGAAGGTGGTGTTTGATTCGTTTCAAGACGTCAGACTTGCATACTTCTTCCACAGACAGTGTCCCAGCCATCAGCTTCTCATAGACGGTACAAGCTTTGTTGAAGTCTGGATTATTGCTTAGATCTGTATGCAGGTCATGTAGCGGCCTTGCAGCTGCTTCGGCTAACTCCGGATCTTCATTCCCATTGGCGTCTGATGTTTCAGGTAGGCATGGTAGAGGCACATTGAGCACATTTGTCAACAGCAAGGCATTGAGGGCTGCATCAACAATTAGGTGTGCGCGAACTGTGTGGGCAATGGCCTTGCCACTAAACATATGAATCACTGCATTGTGGGCATATATCAACTCCATCAGTTCTTGAAGCCCGGATGACACCATCAGGTGTCCAATACATCCGAGGAAACTCATCTCTGCGTGGAAGCCACCCAAGCGTAGGTCATCCTTTCAGATCACTTCCCATAGACTTCTAGTTGATGATCATGAGGGCCTTCCACCAGAGGGGCTGACCAAAAGTGATTACTGGAGTGACACCGTGGCGTCGTGCATGTTCACTGACAAACATCAGGGTCGAGTATATGCATGTGCTGTCACTCGAGTTCATGTCTATCATGGGCAGAAACATGATATCCGCCTTGCCAGGGTGGTCACCCTTGTGTATGAATTGCATCATTCCTGACCATGCAGGTCTGGGGGACCCAAACAATATGGATGTCTTCCACAGAACATCAAGATTTTCAGAGCAGTTCTGGGCTTTTTGGTTGACAAGTTTCTGGTACGTCACTGCTGTCATCCCGTGACTTTGTTCCTTGTGGCACCGTATCTGCACCCTTCCAACCATTGTGACATCACGAGACGTCACCTCAGCCCTGGGTATTGGCCGGCCTGATCTGGTTCCAGCGGTGACGGCGGAAACCATCCCCATGCCATGGAATGTGCCATGGCCATCCAGTGTGCGAATGTTATGGTCCACATTGTCAGCTGCATACTGCACAAACTCTGTTGTCAGGTTAGGGATGTCTGCTCCATGTGACTGAGCAGCATTTCGTTCAAACTGATGCACCTCTTCATATGAACAGCAGAACCCGTGATGATGAAGGGAGTCAATGAGAAATCGTGATGCGAAGTGGTGATATAGCTGCATACCCAACCCAACCTGAAGTGGTGCCAGTAAGACTCTGGGTCAAGTTGCCTGCACTATGGCTTGCCCAATTGAAGCCACTTTAACACCATCTTTCTTTCCCACAAACAGTCCTTCAAGCAGTACCAGCAGAGTATCTGGTAAGTATTTAATGCCAGCGTCTTGCAATTGCAGGTCATCACCACATGGGTAGACTTCATGGGATGTTTCAATGGTTTTAATGTCTTCTTTGATGAGTTTGGCAGCGGCCTGTACAAGCTTGATTTTCTCTTTAGTAGTGTCTTTTTCCTGCTGCTGGTTGTTGTAATATTCCTGAAGCACTGCCCTGGC
>NC_140976.1:33558487-33610987 GCF_056783735.1 Eptatretus burgeri | reverse complement strand
GGTTGGTAGTGGGCTGAATACGCCCGATAATTAATCGAACCGTCGAGGTCGACGATAACACCGCTCGGTTATTCTGATAGTACGGAACGGGTCGCTTAAGTGGCCCGTGTCCGAAGTCGACCTGCGGCGAGGTGCGATCGCCCGGTCTACCCTCCGCGTGGGTACTTAGGTAGGTCGAATTTGGCGAGCAACCCTATCCCACGCGGGGGCTGATTGGCTCGATCGCGGTGAGACCGAAAGGTCCACCCGTGACTGGTTCCCGGCGTTAGTCCGAGAGGGTCACGACTGGATTGTCCGTCCGGTGGGCGACGTGCCGCGATTCGAGTTACGTGGCCGTCAGCACGCCGGCGGGCGCGAAAATCTGCAACACTGGTGTCAGGTCGTGCGATACAAATTCATCGCCCTCCTCACGGCACTGGTAACGGAGAACAGGAAAACGGGCTCTCCTGTCTCCAGCTAAATTCACGGGAATCGGTCCAGGGGTGAGAGAAGCGACCCCCGATTCCCTCCAAATTACGAGCGAGCGAAATTAACCCTTCACGAGAAGCAAGATGGCGTCTCAAGGCGAGCGGGAGCCGGGGGTATTAGAAATGGATGTAGAATGTGTGGAATCCATGGTCCAGGATGGAATCCCCGAGCAGGAAATGTTGATTGTGCAGGAACACGGACTCGCCCAACTGAACCCAGGGCCCGAGGTGGGTGCGGCAGCGGCCGCGGTGTATGACACCTCCCCCCCCCTCTCCACCAAGACCCTTCCCCAACCCCTGCCGAAACGGCTCACTCAAGCGCACCCGACATGGCCCAGCTATGCGCCATGCTGGCGGCAATGACAAATGAAATGAAAAACGAAATGAAAGGCATGAACAAACAAATGATCGAAAAAATGGATGCGAATATGAAAAACGAAATGAAAGGAATGAACGAAAAGATGGATGCGAATACACAAAAAATGGATGAAAAGATGGATGCAAACACAACTGAATTTATAAACGGAATAAAAAGCATGAACGAAAAGATGAATGCGAATACACAGCAAATGAAGGAAGAAACGAAAAAGCTGCGGGGTGAGACGCAGAACATGGGCCGATGCCTGCAGGCGGGCATGAAGGCCGTGACAAAGGAAATAATAATAGTTGAGACAAGGGAGGTAAAGGGTGAAGAGGTGACCGAGTTGGCAGAGACACGGGAGACAGAAAAAATAGAGGAGAGACTGCACGATGAAGACGGGGTAAGTGACGCACACACACACACACGGAGGTAGTGGAGGATAATGGGGGTGAGCTCGCGGAGCGTGTGGAGACCCAGTGCGAGCACCTGGATGGCCTCCTCCAGGAACGAGGGGAGGGAGTATGCCCCCTTGAGGTGAGTCACGACCAGGTGAGTTCGGTCGTGCTTTGCGAGGTTGAGGGGAGGAGTGCTGTGGACAGGTGCACGGAGAGCTTGGGGTGTATAGAGGCCCCGGAGACCCTTGTGGGGACACGAATCCCCAGGGTGGTTGTCCCTGTGTGTGTGGTGCAAGGTGTGAGTGCGTCCCCGTGTGTGGAAGCGACCCCGTGTGTGAGTGGTGTGGTGGCGATGGTGCCGGAGTGCGTGCTTCCCAGCACGCCGTGTGTGGATGAGGCACCGCGGGTGAGTGCCCCCGCGTGTGTGAGTGAGGCACGGAGTGTGGATGAGGCACCGCGGGTGAGTGCCCCCGCGTGTGTAAGTAGTATGGTTTGTGTGAGGAAAATGGCAAACGTGAGTGAACGGCCGAATGCAAGGGAGACCGTGTGTGTGAGAGAGCGGTATGTAAGGGAGATGTCGGTTGGCATGCGGGAGCACGCAGCCGCGTCTCCCTGTGTGAGTTTAATGGTGTGGACTGTGTGCGTCGTAACACGTGGGAGTGCGTGTGTGGAATGGAGACGGAGACGGCGACAGAGGAGAGAAAGCCGAGTAGCGGCTGTAGTTGTTTCGGGGACCGTGCCGGGTTCACCCAGCAGTGAGCACGAGGTTCGTGCTGTGCAACGCACGAGGCCACCACGTGCTCGCTTGCGAGAGTGAAGTCCCGGTCCGGAAACGCACGCGGTGGATTTGCCGATCCCGCGGACGGACAAAGTTTAGGCAGGATTTCGGATTTGGACCGGACGGGTTCTCCACGCGATCGTGTGTGTTAAGCTCCAACGGGCAAAGCACATGTGTTCGCGTGGGGAACCCCTCGAGACGTGGGGCTTGTGTTTTTTTTTTATGCGCACGGTGACGTCATGGCTGAACGTGTGGTTGGAATCCGGCAGGAGGGGTATCCCGGCCGGATGGTACCGTCCAAGGAGGAACGAGGTACACGTGCAGCTGCATGACGTCACGGGCAGGTGTAAAGTGCGCGAGCTCTGAGTTTCCGCACTGGTGCTGCGCATGTAGAAAAAAAAAAAAAGCAAGCCTCACTTTCGGGTGCAAAGGATTCCTGGGCAAGGGGTGAAAGACCCCCTTACCTGGGCACAGGATGGAAACTAGTTAGGGGGAAGGGTTAGCTTAGCTAGACCGGCTCCATGGGGCAGGGGTAAGTCCTCATGGAGTCCGTGGAATGGATTAGTTAGAGGGATTGTAGCCAGATTTAGGATGGGAAAATGGGAAATGATTTTTGATGATTTGAGGACATGGACAGACTTGTGAATGTGTAGTGGGGACGTAGCTTAGCTACGTAGGTTAAAGGGAACGTGCTATAGTGTAAGGGACGACGTGGGAGCACGAGTTAGTTAGGGGATGTAGTCAGAAGAATGGCAGAGTTCAGCGGTGTGTGTGTTGAAGAGTTGGTGAGTTATGAGGTGAAGACATGTTGAGTGAGGTGGAAGCATGTGCTTGGTGAGTGAGTGAGGCCAGCGGGTCTGTGTGTGTGGAGTGAATGGGGAATGCATGGTGCGATGAGTGATTGGGGGGAGGAGTGACTCCCGCCCAAGGGACCCCGGGGTCAGAGTAAAGTGAGTTAGCTGGGTTAGTCAAATTGAAAAATGGAGGTCGTTTTGCTGTTGGTGGGAATGTAGGCTCGAGACCCATTTGGAGGGGTGCAGGAGCCCTGTTGACGGGTTGGGAGCGTGGCTGCGAAAGGTGAGTATCGCTGAGTGGGTACCCCGGGCACCAGGCTAGTCGGCCGCGGTAGGCCATGGGCCCATGGGGGGCCGGGATAGAGTAGTGGGCACGGGTGCGCCTGCTTGGTGCGGGGGCCCGGGGCGCCATTAGCCGCGTGGGCAGTGTTGTGGGCACGGGTGACCCTCGGAAAGGGGCCCGGGAGGCCGGCCTGCCACGTGTGCGTTTCAGGGGAGGTGCCATGGGGGGCACTCCCCGGTGTTAGGGAGCTGGTAGGCTCGGAGGCAGTGTAGTGCCCGGGGGTGCCATAGCGAGAGATTCGGCAGAGGGTCGTGCCTGCCAAAGGGAGCCACGTGTCCCAGCCAGGAGACCGTGTGAGGGCACGGAGAGAAATTGGGGGTCGAGGCCCGAAATTGTGAGGACACCAACACAGGCGACGGGAATCTGGGTTGTTAGAACCAATAGTTTAAGCGAGAGGCGCTTGTTGAAAGCCCCGGGGTAGTTTAGCAGTTAAATGGTTAGGGTAGATTAGGAGATGTACCCCTCCGCACCATCCATCCCCTCGCTCTCGTTGTGGGCCGCTGGACCCACTTTGGGTTAGATCGCCGAACTCTGGGGAGGCCATTCTGAGGCTTCGTTGGGCCTCGACACAGGACGTTAGCTCTCCCTTATTCCCCTCCGGGAAGGGAACGTAGGGGTTGGGAGTAGGCTAGGTGACAGGATAGGTTAGCCGAACAAGGACGATAAAGGGGGTTAGGGGACGATTTATAGTGGGGAAGTAAAAATAAAAACAACAAAAAAATAAGTTGGGGCTAAATTGGGGTTTGACAAATTAAGGGAGTGGGTATGTACAGTGACAGGCAAAGGCGATAGTTGGGAGGGAGACAGGTAGGTAGGTCCGAGCCCGCCTTCCAAGTGGCCAGCACCACCGCACTCCCTCCACCAACCTCCATTGAACGGCAAAGGCTGGCCAACTTCATCGGCTGGCCGTGTTTTGCTTCAAGGCGGAGGCCGGCCAAGTTCATCTGCAGCTGCTGTGCTGCAAGGCCTGTGCCGGCTGGATCGTCTGCAGCTGCTGTGCTGCAAGGCCTGTGCCGGCCAGTTCATCTGCTGGCTGTTTTTCTTCAAGGCCCGTGCCGGCCAGTTCTTCTGCCGGCTGTGTTTGCCTGCAGCGGCCTTCTTCTGCAGGCTGTGTTTGCCTGCTACCTTTGCCATGCCATGCCCACTGCCCACGTTCACCAGCCCCGTTCAATTTTGCTTTGCCCCCCCCCCCCTGTTCATTGCCATGTGCGCCAGGATCGTAAAAGCAACAGTTTGCAAGCTGCAAGAACTGCCCTGTTGGCAGCTACAACACGGGCCTGCAGTGGCGGCCCGTGCACCGTGTTTGTGTTCACCCATCCATTCGTTGTGCTCATTGCGTGTGCC
Source organism: Eptatretus burgeri (assembly GCF_056783735.1). Lineage (NCBI taxonomy): Eukaryota > Metazoa > Chordata > Myxini > Myxiniformes > Myxinidae > Eptatretus > Eptatretus burgeri. The sequence goes on along the minus strand of NC_140976.1, from coordinate 33,606,505 downwards.
ACTTGAGCGGTCACGGAGACTGCGTTGTGCAGCCCATGCACCGTTGTGGTTCACTGCGTTCAGTTCAAAAGGGAAGGCCTTGGACTGCGTGTGAGCAGCCAGCCACGTTCCCTGTCACCTGCATTGTTTGAGCCAGAGACTGCATGTGGGCAGCCTGGCTCCCTGCTAACTGCTTTTCTTTTGCAGAGTTCATTGATCCTGGGCCATGGTTTAGTGTAAAATTTGTAAGTTAAGGTTAAGATGTACTGTAAATATGAGTGCGCCCCCGGCATGTCTGTCTAGCGCCGGCAATTTTATTTAAGTCGTCCGTGTGAGTGAGTTTGTTTAGGTAGTTACGCAGCCCTCAGGTTATTTATTTTGGGGACACGAATACCATGAATGTCGCACTCAGGGATCCGTAGGTAAAATGTACTAGGGGAAAACTACACATGATGGCACACGAAAATTTGACGACTCGGGACGAGTCTGTAAAAAGGGGAGGGGGTAGTGTTGTGGTTACCAAATTCGCAAACCACCATTCAGGTCCCTTAGGTGAGGTATCTCGGTAAGTGCATGTGTAGTTAGGCCCAAACCCATTGTCTAGTGGGAATACATGTCATTTATGCGTGCTGCGACTCTTCAGGATAGCCGTTTTTCTTTTACTATCTTTATTTTGGACCAACCGCCATGATTACCACCACAACCACAACATCAACCACCAACCACAACGCCGCTTCACCACAACCGCCACGACCTTCACGTCACACCTCGCAGCCGTCGCATCGCCACCGTTCTTGCGCCGCCTGTGGGTACCGGTGTTGGACTCGTGCAGGGCGCGCGCCGAACAGCGTGTACACAATCACGGATTTTGTGCTTCAAAAACGGATCAAAAACGACACACGCCCACTTTTTGCCGTCCAATCGGTGAGCGAGGGGCGAATTGGCCCCGCCCCCAGGGCGATCGATATATGCAAATTTATGGATCAAAAAGCCTTCACGCCCACTTTTTCTCGGGCCAATGGGGAGCGAGGTGAAAGGTCGAAGGGAGGGGGTCAAAGATGAGAGGGCGAAGTTACAGGGCGGATAAAAGGACCGTGTTCGTCAGTCCAAGAGAGTCCAACGGGGAGAGTCGAGAGTCCAGAGGCGGAGAGTAGGAGAGTAGGAGAGTCGGAAACAGAGAGTCAAGACTTCGCGGGCGGTGGAGCTGCTCGTCGTGTGCGTTGGAGTCGGAACGGAGGGGACGGAGCTGTGGAAAGGCGGCGACACCAGACGAGGGGGTGCTCGCGTCGTGCAGGGAGCTGCACCCGAGGGAGGCCGACAGCGCGACCTGGCCGAGGTGGAGACACTCGTTGCGGGGCAATAAAAAATCCTCTATACCCCGAGCATCAGCAACCCCCTCCTGTTTCCCCCCGCGCTGAGATAGTGCGACCAAGGGGGCCCCTTTCCCACCCCCTACCAGATACCGTCCGCGAGGCCCGCGGAGTTGAGGCGCCATCGCCGCTCCTCGTCTCATCACCAGACGGGTAGGCGCTACCCGGTCTCGGCCTCAGGCCCGCCTCATCCTTGAGGGTATTCTTTTCCTTGGTTTTGGGTATGTGTTGTTGGCGCCGTCTGTGAAGTAAAATTGTATAAGTGTTGCCGTGTGCTCGGTAGTCGGTATTAGCTCTGCATTGTGTCTTCTCTTTTATATTTGCTTTTTGTGTAAATTGAATTGTGTTTTTCTTTTCTGTGTGCTTTTGGTGGAATTGAATATGTGTGCTTCCCGTGTGCCGCGAATAAATGTGCTTTGTGTTGAACTGTTTCCCGCTTCGCTTCGTCATTTCTCCCATTGAATCCTCATCTTGCTTCATGTAAAGGGTTGGTAGTGGGCTGAATACGCCCGATAATTAATCGAACCGTCGAGGTCGACGATAACACCGCTCGGTTATTCTGATAGTACGGAACGGGTCGCTTAAGTGGCCCGTGTCCGAAGTCGACCTGCGGCGAGGTGCGATCGCCCGGTCTACCCTCCGCGTGGGTACTTAGGTAGGTCGAATTTGGCGAGCAACCCTATCCCACGTGGGGGCTGATTGGTTCGATCGCGGTGAGACCGAAAGGTCCACCCGTGACTGGTTCCCGGCGTTAGTCCGAGAGGGTCACGACTGGATTGTCCGTCCGGTGGGCGACGTGCCGCGATTCGAGTTACGTGGCCGTCAGCACGCCGGCGGGCGCGAAAACCGCAACAATATATATATATATATATATATATATATATATATATATATATATATATATATATATATATATATACATACATACATACATATACACATTTCGAGAGACAATTCGGAGCTCAAAGCACGTTTTTCATTGCAAAACTTTCTCTCTTTATTCACGAGTCACTCAACACCTCAATATTTAATCGTGACTTTTGATCTGCACCACTAAGACCATTGAGTGAAGTGGATTTTGTTTGTTTGGCTGAACGATCACGATGAAAATGAAAGAGTCCTCTCTGCCTTTTTGCATTCCGCACTGTTGTTCGACGCCAAGAAATTCTTCCTTCTTCACCAAACGGAGTAAATATCAACTGGACTTCATTTACAACACGTCATTGTGTTTTAACTGTGAGTGAGATTTATTTTGTTTTAGTTTAAATATCCTTATCACATGGTTTAAACACCATCATTTTCAACCAGCACACTGAAAGGAATCATCACCACAGGCCTATTTTTTAAGGCCCGTGACTTCTGCCTCTCTCGCAGCTTTATCTCAACTCTAATTTGACATCTGATTTCATTTTCCACAGTTGCTCAGATGATTTAAGAGTCGGTTGTAGCAAACGGGAGGGAAATCAGATGAAAATCTATATTTTAAAAGGAAAAAGACATTTTAACAGCCATTTTGAATGTACATAGTTGGGTGTGATGCTTTTTGATGCTATCATGGTTTCGCTCATTGATCAGAGCTGTGTTCTTCAAAGTTATGTGATATGTTGATGTTGGAGAACGTGTTGCGATGATCGACCAGAAGGAAATGCGAGTGGCAAGAGTGAAGAAGTAGAGTGAGGAAAGCGTTCTTTGCCAAGAATTATGCTGCAGACACAAAAAATACCAGAATACTAAGATTGCCATATAATGACGAGCAATGATAAGAAAGTTATTACCCTCGCCGAAGGAGAGCGTATTGCATTTGTGTCAGGGTGTTATCTTGCCAAAACGAAGTTTTTGCAAGATCTGTTACTTGGTAAGTTTTTTTTGTTTGTTTGTTTGTTTGTCTGTAATCATTGGATTTTTCACCTTTATATCACTCTGTAGAGCACAATTCTCATCGGAAACTCTTGTGGGTACACATATCGTAGTATTATTACAATACCCTTCAGCACACATTAAGGTCAAGGTCAAGGTCAAAGGTCAAGGTCACTTTGTCGCAAATCAGAGGAGTCGACGAAACCCTTATTTTTTGAGTAATTTTGATTGGATCGTCTTCATACTTCATGGGAATATAGTTCATGGTCTGGCGCTCAGCTGATTAATTTTTGGTGGCGATTGGCCTTGACCTTCATTGTTAGCGGCTAAGGTCAAACATATTTGACCCCAAGGTCAAATTTTCAACTTTTAGGAACCATATCGTGTAGTACCTCAAATTGAACACCTCTGAGTGCTTTCTAGATATGTCAACCTTGAGACATTATGACGTCATTTGGTGATGTTATGAGGCAAAAGCATATTTTTCATGGTTACTCTGTAGAACGATTCTCATCGGAATCTCTCGTAGGCAGATATTCCTCAAGGAGTCGCTCCTGGTGGATAGCAGCTCTGTTCACCTCAGTGTGACCTTAAAGAAGTCACACGTGGTCACCTTTTGGCAAGATACGGGTCACCCTGCGGGTGACATTGGTTTATTTGTTTGTTTGTTTGTCTATCTGCATCGAATTTTAGTGTTTTTTTTCTCCACAACCTCTTGTCAGATTCAGAGGAAATTTTCACCATTGGTTTGTGGACTTTGGACCTCTGTATCTCTGAAACTGCACCAAGGGAAAATTGAAACTTGGCAAATGGCAAGTACTCCTCATGAGGAATAAGTGTGATTTGTATGACATATAGGTGCCTTCGTTATGACGTCACAATTGCATATGTAGAACGCCACATCAGATCAATATGAAAAATTTTAATTGTCATCTCGGGATAAAAAGTTCCACAGAAAAAAAAAAAGATGATGTCATTGGTCACGTGACTTGGCCGCCATATTGTTTTAAACAAGAAAATCCCCAAAAATCTTCTTCTCTGAAGTGGCTGAACATATCAAGGCAAAACTTTACATGTGGAACTTTACATGCCTATCCATGTGGAACAAAATGTTCATACATATGATTTTCGTAGGCCACATGGTTTGATAGCCTCATTGGATTTACCCTAAAACCGATAAAAAAAAATCTTCTACAGAATGACTGGACAGATCGAGGGGAAACTTAACAAAAATGTTCCCTAAGCTGTGGGTGTACAAGTTTGTTAAGGAATAATTGAAAAATCACATGGTTTGGCAGCCATATTGGAATGAAGAACATATTAATTAATATTTTCTCTGGAAGCGCTTAATCAATCTGCATGAAACTTCACAATGATCATCTCGTAGTGATGGGGAATATATATTTTGAATTTGAACTTGATGAGATGCATGGTCTGGCGGCCAGAATTATTTTCTATATTTGATCGGGGTTCTTTTTATTTTATTTTATTTAAATAAGGCTCACTTAGCTGTGCCTGGATGGGTTTGAGGGTGGAGCAGTAGCAGCTGAAATGTGAGTGGTATAACTTGTAGACCCCTTCGGTGTTATCAGATAATATGATAGAGGGCAAAGTCACAATTTTTACAATGTGTGACAGGACATTGTGGCCACCCTGTACATGAATAAAAAAATTTTATTCAAAATTTTTACGATAAAAAATGTGTTAAATTGAGTGTTTAAATTGTCTGTTTAAGCCAAAAAGGTAATATTATAGGTGAAAATGATGACGTCCCCCCACCGAGCCCTATTCCATTACTGTATTTTTTACAGGAAAAATTTATTCAATTTAAGTCGCTCTTCTCAAGAACACAACCTAGACGTAAATCGAGGTATCCCTGTACTCGTATACGGAGTAGATCAGGAGGCAACAGTGCAAAATGACCAGCAGAGAGAGGGAAGGAACACCAACAGCAGAGCCAAAGGCCAAGATGGAAATAGGCGTGACAAACGATGGGTTTGGGGACGAATGGGGGAGGGGGAGAGCATGCATGGGGTGGACAAGACCGATACAGAAGGGAACTCTCATGAGGGAAAACTGGAAATTTGGAAGGAGGGGGGATTGGGGAGGGGTGATGTTTAATGAAGTATAGAAAAGATCAGATCATGGTTTTGGATCAGGCACAATCTGAGATGGTGGTGAATAGCAGTCCTTTGGGACTGAGGATAGGTACTTTCATTGTGTAAAATGAACCAAGGGACCAGTATGAACTGAGGATCGGTACTTTCATTGTGTAAAATGAACAAAGGTGCTAAATGAACAGAGGATCGGTATTTTCATTGTGTAAAATGAATCAATGAACAAATTTAACCCGTCGATGTGTTGCGATATCTTTGCCCTTAAGACTTATCACTTTGGAATTTGACACGACTCTATGGATTATTACAATAGGCGAATGCTGTTCAACTGTCTGTCTTTCTGTCTGTCACTCCTCCCCCTTCTCCCCCCTCCCCCCAACCCACATTTTCCTCTTGAAACATGAAAATACTCCCTGGAGAGAAAAAAATATAAAGTAAAAGTTGCTTCAAATTAATCCAAACCTACAAGAAAATTATAATATAAAAAACAAAGTTGACACAAGAAATTGCATCCTCAAGCATATAAAGTGCAGGTAGCGAAACCTTTCTAACCCAAAACTTCCCCAGTAGATGGATTGGATGTGGTGGGGCTGTCCCCTGGCCTCCACAGTCTCCCAATGTGATGCCCTTTGACTTCTTCTTGTCGGGGTATGTCAAGGATTATTTTCCAAACCTCTTTTGCTGACATCAAAACATGTTGTGTTTGGATAACCAATTGCATCAGCAGTGTGATGAGAGATATGTTGGCAAACACGTATATTGAAGTGGATTATAACTTGGATGTGCTATTTTCCACTAAAGGTGCAAATTTTGAGGTGTTTTGAAGAACAAAATAAACTTTATGAATTATTTGATACAATGCTATCTAAAAAAAACCCTATCATTTTATCTCTTTTCATTTGGTTGTAATAATTGTTTAAAACTGGAACAAGACTTTGTGGACAGCCTTACTTCGTTCTTAAGCCTAAAATTATCTTCATACTTGTCTAAAAGCCCATCAAAAATAACAGGTTGGAATTATTTTATTCTAAATATTCAAGGAGACTGGAAGATATGATGTTTGTAGCAAGAAGCATTATTTTAAAACACGACATGTACAAATGTGATCCTATTTTCTTTATCTTCTGGGAGTTTCATTTTGATGGTACAGCCTTGTGAGCATGCCAAATTCTGAAGCCTCAGTCTATCTGCAGTTGTGATTATATCTTCGTTATTTGTTAGACATCCTCTGGACATAAATGAACACTCGTTTTACTCTGCGAACGTTACACATCACGTACAGCAGATTTCACCTCCATGTGCCTTGTATTTATTGTTATTTTTAAAACGTTTCTGTACACCGCCCTTGAGGCTCAGTTTGAAAGTCACCATCTAAAATGCCAATGAAAGAGACATAATTACTCTTTTATGGAAAATGTTTTTCGAATTTTTAAATCATGAAAAATAGACCGTTGTGAACACACAGTCGTGTTGAAAGATTGGCCTTTAAAACCCTTCTTAAATCGTCCTTATGAATGAGGACAGACAAATACGCAAACACACAAATACACCCTGTGTTTTATATAGGTAGATAATCCATATAATAGTAAGTTTACCCAATCAATTTTTTTTGAATAAATTAACAAGTTGTAAAACTCCTTTTACTCTCTTATTTTCTTGAAGTGTGAGGTGCAACTCTAGACATTCCTCATTGAACTTCCCATTTTGAGCTCTTGCAACCAGCACAAGAATAAAAGGATTTCTTTTTTTTAATTTCAATTATCTCATGGTATTTTTTACCATGGGTTCCTGCGAGTTATAATTGCACTCCATTTTGTAGTTGAACTCTAGTACCTATAATGTACTATACTATAGTTGTACTGCAGTAAAATTGGATGGTATGATTCTCTACTGCTAAATTGGAAAAAATTTAGTTGGACTTCCTTTATACTGTTGTGGGCCGGGGGTCGGTGGCGAGAATGACCACTATGTGGGGAAAGCTATGTCGTCTCCACCAGATTCCCCGGAATTGTAGGCTGTCGCTCCGGATAATTCCGTGATGCGGCGGGTTGCTGAACCGACCGTGGTCACCAATATTTCAACCGCGTAGCGTAGGGTCTATTTGTCTATAACCAATTTACGTAATTAAATACGTGATTTTGACTAACGGGGAAACCATGCCCTCAGCACATCTTGCTCAAACCGGGTCACTCTACCAACTGCGGTAGAGTTACAACTACCGACTACCAACTCCGGTTCGGGTGCAGCTGAGTGGAAACTGCCAAAGCCGTGCCTGCTGGGATGAATGGATTATCGGGTATAAAACCCCGCCCAAACTCAGATCCGAACCATGCTGGACCAATTCAAGAAGGGACGGAAATGGACTGGGAACATTTCTGTGATGATTTATTTACAGTAAATGAAGACACAAAGCAAGACTTAATGCGAATATGCAAGCAAGGAATATTTACAATGATCCAAAAACACTTATTCAGTTCTACTTAAAGACGGGCCCACACGCAGACACACACAGAAATGAAAAGAAACCCAGAGTTATTTATTGGACCCTCGCAGCCGAGGAGAGAGAAGCTGGGGGTCAGAGTTCGGATGGGTACCTGGCCGTCAGGGAAAGGGGGTACTCCGTGCTGCAGCACCTGACAATGGTCGCTGGTTTGGTCCCCAGTCGCATGTGTGGGACTCGAGGTTCGTGGCGGAGCTCGGGTGGTGAATGGCTGAGGACCACGGAGGGGGGTCGATGTCGCTCTTTCCTTCCTTGTAGAGGGCTAGCAGAGACACGTTCGCCACCTCGACTACCTTCTGCTCAACCCTAGTGACGGCCCTCATAACAACCACTGTTTCCACCCCTTCGTAACCTCTTCGTAACAGCAAAAACCCCTTTCGTGACAATAAAAACCCACCAAAACTCTCCTCTCAGGGAGTGCTCGGGGATTTTTTTAACCTCCCTCAACGGGGAGGGGACCTTGGTGAAACACACCTCGCTGTCCGCATTTGATTGGACAGGGTCCTATGGCCCACCCTTCCAGGGCGGGGCCTTGGCCCCTGACGGGAAACCCCAGTCACTCTTCTACGTGGGTTCATACTTGACGAGTAACAGTGTCAACGTTGCAACGGCCCCTGCCGGGAAACCCCATCCATTCTTTCACGCGGGTTCATACTTGACGAGTAACAGTGTCAACGTTGCAAAAAGGTCGTCGTGAAAGAGTTACAACATTTGTGGAAGGAACGTTTGTGGAAGCGAGAAACCGGAACCACGAGATCTTGCCTTGGCACGTCAGAGTGCGAGAAGGCAGCTGGTTGGTCGTGGATCGTGATGGGCCGAGGGGTCATGCGGATGGGATGGTTGTTAGATGGCTTATTAGATGTAATAACCTAACTAAAAGAAATCGCAATGCAAGTCTTTGATTCTCCCACTAGACAAAAGGAAGGGGATCTGACTACACACATACTTAACGACATAACTGACTTTTGGGACATCTGTATGTTTAATGCATATGGTTTCCAGATCCATAACAATACGATAGTATACTCTATAAAATGGCAACACACTTCATTGCAATACAATACAACTATTGATCACTACAGTACCACTGTAGACATATATTTTTGTGAACGAAGGTACCACTATAATCTTACTTCACCTCACTACAGTATCACTGCATATTCACTCACCTCACTACACTACTTTTTTACCACCTAAAATCTCCCCAAGCACAGCCCCAGTCCAACCACCAATTTTCAACTCATTCTGTCCAGCGGTTTCAGAGTGCATACAAGTCAAACCACAAACAAATAAATCCACAAGTTCAATTTTATATACTGCAGTATGATGCCATATTATTTTCATGTGTTCTTACTGCAGTCAAAAGTCGACTCCAGTCACAACAAAACTTGTTTAGCAGTGCATAACTATGGTTAAGCATTACAACAAGTTACTTTATTTAATGTAGAGTTACTAGGATCTTACGACTGTGTCGCTCTTGCCTGGGTGGAGACTTCTTTGATAAATGGAATTTTGTATTTGCTGGGAAAGAGCTGTGCTCAGGCTGTCGTGAAGAGAACCTGTCAATACGCAACTTTTTAAAAGACGTATGAATGCTGACATGGCCTTTTGCGGATGCGCTGTGTGCGTTTCCAGTGACTCGGTTCTGCTCACTGGGCACATTTAACCTGCCGTTGCTCGCACAAAATCTGTGATTCAAATCGTCTTTTAAACCTAATTTTCAGCATTGATGAGAGAGTGGCAATTTCAAAATGGTTAACCATAATTGTTTGGTTCCTAAATGCAGATAGGACTCGCAGAAATAAAGGAAATACGAGAAATATCCGTGGATAAGGGGTGTTGAGTTCCAATAATTTCCTGTTTGTACAAGTGAGCGGTGGCAGTGGATATAACACACATGCACACATATGGATGGACGCTTCTCTTTTTACCAATAGATGCAAAAATCCAAAATAATTTCTCTTGTGGCTCCATAATAAAAGAAAAACATGAACATCTCAAAACAGCTGTTCACCACCATCTCTTATCTTCCCCCATCCAAAACCATGATATTTTCTACCCCCATTATTCCACCTCAAACCCATCTCCTTCAAATTCCCTGCTTTCCTTCAAGAATGTCCCTGGAGTGTAAGGACCTAAAATGCCCTGTAGTGTCCACTTGTGTACTCCGTGTACCCCGCCCTGTCCATCTCCCATCCACAGATCTCCTCATGTCTTTGTTCCCCACTGTTTTCTGCTTCCCTCTCCCACTCCTCTTGTCTCCTGCTCCCCTTGTTCTGTGTGTTAGCTCTTGTATGAGCCTTGACATTGTATTAAAAAATATATATATATATATATATATATATATATATATATATATATATATATATATATATATATATATATATATATATATATATAGATAGATACGAGGTCCGTCTAAAAAGTAATGGGACTGACTTCACAGAAATTTTATTCCAAAAAATATATTGAAATCACAGCTTGTCCCCTTCAAAATAGTTTACCTCCAGTCTCACACACTTGTCCATCCTCTTCTTCAATGCTTCGATGCACCCCCGGAAGGCTTCTTCTGGAATCCTCCGGAGCTCCGTCGTCACAGCCCTTTTGATGGCCTCCACATCAGGAAATCGGGTCCCCTTGATCACCCCCTTGAGCTTGGGGAATAGGAAAAACCACAAGGGTCCAAGTCTGGCGAATACGGGGGTTGCTCCAGAATTGGCACGTTTCTCTCCTCCAGAAACTGTCCGATGCTCAGGGCATTGTGAGCAGGACGTTGTCATGGTGGAGCACCCAGGCGTTGTTCGCCCACAGATCCCTCCTCTTGTCCCGGACTGATCTCATGAGGCGCCGGAGGATCTCCTTGTACATGTATTGATTCATTGTTTGACCCTGTGGTATAAAGTCGAAGTGGACGATGCCCTTGATGTCAAAAAACGTGATGAGCATCAACTTGACCTTTGACTTCGACATCCTTGCTTTATATGGTCTTGGTGATGCCGGACTTTTTCACTGACGACTCTGCCGTTTGGTCTCGGGATCCTATTCAGATATCCACGATTCATCACCAGTAATGACTCTCCCGAGCAGGTCTTGATCGTCCTCGAGGCGCTCGATAATGTCTTGACAGACAGTGACTCTTTGCTGTTTCTGGTCCTCAGACAACAACTTGGGGACCATCTTTGCGCACACCTTGTGCATTTTGAGATTTTCAGTAATGATGCTCCAGACAGTGTCCTTGTTGATGGAACGTTCCTCAGCAATCATCTGCTCCATGAGTCGATGATCTGCACGCACCATCTGCTTCACATGCTCGATGTTGTCTGCCGTTCTGCTCGTTGAAGGTCTTCCAGACCGTGGATCGTCTTCAATCTCATCCCTCTTTGAACCTCTTGTGCCATTCAAATGCACGTGTACATGACATCCTCTCTTCCCCGTAGACTTGCTGCAGTGTGGTGAAGGATTCAGAAGGTGTTTTGCCACGCTTGGCAAGAAACTTCAGATTGGCTCTCTGTTCATGACTCATAGCGCAACGGCTCAGACAAGACAACGTGTAAAGCACAACCTGTAAAAAATGACACAATGAGCGCAGTCACCCATCACCAATCATATATATTGCTGGAATCTTGCAAAAGACTGTGATGCAACCCGTTCATTCAAGTTGTGTAAGTTGAGCACACAGCAGGCTCTCCCGTTACTTTTTAGATGGATCTCGTATATATATATATATATATATATATATATATATATATATATATATATATATATATATATATATATATATATATATATATATATATATATATATATATATATATATATATATATATATATATATATATATATATATATATATACACATATATATATATATATATATATATATATATATATATATATATATATATATATATATATATATATATATATATATATATATATATATATATATATATATATATATATATATATATATATATATATATATCAGCCCCTGCAGCTCCCACGCCTACCTGCCATTGCAGGTAGGAGTGGGAGCTGTACCCTTCTCTCCGCTCTCTCCTCCCAAATGTGATTATTAACAAATATCATCATTTTAAACTGACCCTGTGCATTGAACCCTGTGCTTTGACAAGCCCCAGATATGACCTTACCATTGGTGTTAAGAAGCAACCAAACCAGATACAGTGTATCCCTATGGGTGATCTGCCTGAATGTTGGGAATGACAGTATCTGCTTTCCAAGAGCAGATGTCCATTAAATAAATCACCAAGCCTGCCATGTTGACAGGAGGTAATCCTACAAGGTTCAAAGTCCACTCATTGGCAGCGATGGTTGAAGGTTTGGGTGGAATGCACCCATCGCCAACCTTCAGGCTTTGCACCGGTCCACATCCTCAGGAGTTTGCAATATGAGGAGATACAAGCTATCAGCTATTTGGGAAAGTTCAAAAAGTTATCCAACTCTTTCATTGTGGAGAAGCACATCGCTTTATAGGCATTACGTTTCCAAGTGTTTTCAACTTCTTTTAGAAGCTTTGTAGGCAATTTTAGGGAACAAAACCAAACCTTACACACGATATACGTTCGACTGCACTGATGACCCCCATTGCTAGATTAATATGAGATTTCACAATCTCATAAGCATTGTCATCCATTCAAAAGAAGATTAATGTAAATTTGCTCAATTGCCTCGCGAAAAGAACTGCAAAATTTCAGCAGGAGCATGGCTTGTAGGTAAAACTGGACAGAGATTCACTCTCTTTATTACTGAAAATTTAAACTTAAGTCGAACATTTCTGACAATAGATGTTTATCTTACTCGATATCTATAACAAGGCTGTTTTCATAGGAAGTTTTTCTTCCCAACAAATATCTGTGCCAGTGCCAAAGCTTGAAAGGCGATGGTTGACGCATCTGTTTCCAAAGTGATGAATACAGTCCAAGTACAGATGACAATTAAGAAGGAACATTCAATTGTGCTGCATTCTCTGCTCCTGGTGCAGGTATTTTAAGGCGCTCCTTTTGCATGGACAATGCTAATGGCAGAAGCCTTATTTCGGAGAATACATTCAGAACGTATCTTACAACTAAGCTTCTTTAGTTGTACATCGCTCCTTCCCAATACAATATCCAGGTGATGCATGACGTCATCGCCGGGTTCTGCAACTGCATGACGTCATCGCCGGGTTCTGCAACTGCATGACGTCATCGCCAGGCACCGAAGGAAGGGAGTACTCAGTTTTTACTCCGTTTGTTTGTTTTCTTTCTTGTTTTCTTGTTTGTTTGTCCAGGCAGTAGCTCAGCCATCCTTTGAGCAAGGAAGCTGAAATTTGGGGACAAAAGTGAAGATGTGCTTTGGCAAAAACATTTTTCATTTTTTGATTTATCAATTAATTGATTAATTTCTTAATTATTATGGATTTATTAATTACTTATTTATTTTACTTTTCATCCTGGCAATATCTCAGGCACCTTTTGAGAGAGGAAGCTGATATTTGACATGACAGTGACCAAGTAATTTAGCTATAAAAGTATTTTTGATCAATTGATTAATCAATTAATTGATTATTTACTTAATTATTATCGATTTATTAACTACTTATTTATTTTATTTCTCATCCTGGCAACATCTCAGGCACCTTTTGAGCTGGGAAGCTGATATATGGACATGATAGTGACCAAGTGATTTGGCTACAGAGTATTTTTGATTTATTGATTCATCAAATAATCAATTTTTTTCTTTCTTGCTTCCCAAGAGAGATCTCAGGCATTCTTTGAGCGAGGAAGCCGAAACTTAGGGACAAAAGTGAAGATGTTCTTTGGCAAAAATGTTTTCTTTTTTTCATTAATTACTTAATTATTAGCGATTTATTAATTATTTATTTGTTTTTATTTCTCATCTGAGAAATATCTCAGGCACCTTTTGAGCATGGAAGCTGATATTTGGACACAACAGTGAACAAGTGATTTGGCAGAAAGGGTATTTTTCATTTAATTTATTAATAAATTAATTGATTAATTATTTTCTTTCTTGTTTGTCCGGGTGATATCTTGGCCATCCTTTGAGCAAGGAAGCTGAAATTTGGGGCCAAAAGTAAAGATGTGCTTTGGCGAAAAAAAAAAAAGTATTTCTTATTTCTTGAAAAATCAAATTTTTTATTAATTACATAATTGTTATCAATTTATTAATTACTCATTTATTTTCTTTCTCATATGGGCAATATCTCAGGCAACTTGCACAGTGTATTTTTGGTTTATTAGTTAATTAATTAATTATTTAATTTTTCAATTTATTACTTCATTTTCAAAGAGTTAAAGATTCAGATGAAACAGTGCTGGTTTAGGTATGCTATCAGCCAATTGATTAATAAATTATTTTACTATTATTATTTATTTATTTTAACTGAACTGCATGTTCCCTCCTTCCTCTATGCATGCACTCATGGCGTTTAAATGCCATGATGCATCGATCGGGTCCGAAGGGCCATATGTATTTTGGTTTATATATATATATATATATATATATATATATATATATATATATATATATATATATATATATATATATATATATATATATATATATATATATATATATATATATATATGCCTGGTGTTGGCTTAATGGCTAGGGTGATGAGCTTGGGATCCTCGAATCCTGAAAATTCAAATCCCACTTGGCTGTTGAATGAATTTCCAGGTGGGGTTGACTCTGCCTGTCATTTTTCTGACGTCAGCAAAATGAGTGTCAGCTTGCTGGTATCCTGTGTCGGAATGTCAACCCATCCAGGATTGTGCCCAATAGCCAAGGATACTGCTTTGGCAGAACCAATGCTCTGCACAGTGAATGGTCCCCATCTGTGGAAATTGAGAATCTGTGGAAGGACTTGAAGATTGCTTTTCACCGACACTCCCCATCCAACTTGACAGAGCTTGAGCAAATCTACAAGGAAGAATGGGAGAAATTCCCCAAACCCAGATGGCCAAAGCTGATACAGACATACCCAAGAAAACTTGAAGCTATAATCACTGTCAAAGGCGCTTCGACAAAATATTAACTCGTGGGTTGAATACTTATTGATGTAAGACATTTCAGCTTTTCATTTTGAATTTTTTTTATTTTATTTCTGAAAACATCTTTTCACTTTGTCATTATGGATGGGGTATTTTGTGTCGATCGGTGACAATTTGTTTTTATTTAATCCATTTTAAATTCAGGCTGTAACACGATAAAACATAAAAAGTCCAGGGGTGTGGATACTTTCTGAAGGCACTGGATATTATATACACACACACACACACACACACACACACACACACACACACACACACACACACACACACACACACACACACACACACACACACACGAAAAGTGGGTACTCCAAGGACTAGAATGCTTCCCAAAGCACCTTGCTCCAGTCACCTGAAGTGCCCAATGTGGTTATAAAATGAACAAATGAGAGAAGGAAGGAGGGAATAACACGGCATCACATGCAAGCCTTGCTGTTCCCTCCTTCCGTCTTTTATTTGTCCATTTTGCAATGCGTGGACTTGCAGAACATCCACGCATTGTATAATGTGACATTAAGTCCTCAACTCCCCCCCCCCCCACCAACAACCCCAAGTCATGAACTCCCCCCCACCCCCAACCCAAACCCTAAGTCCACTCCCTCCCTAACCTCACCCCCTCCTACCAAAAGTCCTAAACCTCTGTACCCCCAGAAAGCCTCAAATTCCCTCTCCCCCTAGCAGCTCTGTCCCATATTTGCTCTCCCATCCCCTCTCAACCCCAACTCTCTGTTTGCTTATGTCCAGGCAATTTTATTTATTGTTCTTATTTTTATTATTTATTTCTCATTTTAGGTGTTGCAGAAACTGTTGACATCATGAAGACAATGTTTGCCTCATTGCCTGATAAATCTTCAGTTGCCTCTGTGTTTGTGAGAACAACTCATGTGATGTGTGTACACTTTAAAAACAAACTCACAAGTTGTTTAGATAGTCAGCAAAATATATAATCATCCCAAGCCGATTACACTGACACGGTTTACCATGAAAACACAGATCTTCACCGTTTGTGGTTTTTCACACGAGGATTGAGCGAAACCAACAAATTTGACCTGCTTCCTTTGAGAAACAAATAAACAAAATAAAAACAACATTATCTGTCATGTACTTTCAAGGAAATTCGATTGCAATGGGAAAGTAGCTTTGGAAAGACATTTCGAGTAAACCCTGTTGTGCAAAGTTGAACAAAGAATTGAAAATGCCGACAGGTTTCAATGTTAGCATTTCATACTGTGCAACTGTGCCAATTGTTTTGGGGGAAGAATCATCTTGTACTCAAACACAATATCACTTTGCAATCTGGAAAGACAACTTGGTTCATTTTAAAGGCATCTTGGGATTGAATTTTTGGTGTGGCCCGTCAGTGCTTGTGCGATGGAATGGAGGCCGGTTATAATTACTTGAGTGTTGGCCGAGATCCCTATTGCCAGGTGCTGCTGACTCCGAGAAACAACAATTTGCACCGACAGCCATTGTCACACCACCACTTCCTCACAAGGCTAAGCCCTTGCTCCCCTCACACAGCAGAAAAAAAAAAATTACAGCAATTCCACATCTGCTCCATTAGCCTGCCAGCTGCACAGCTTCTGAGGTTGTATGTGGAGCACAGTTAAATGAGGAGATAATAATGACTTTGGCACAGTCAATATTTACTACTCTGTGACATTCTGCGGGAAGCAGGCCATTCGTTTGCCATTTGTGCGCATTATGCTGTGGTAGTGGGTTCGGGTGGCATTCCAGAAAATGATGCCAGTGTTGTATCTCAATATCTTCTTTTCAACACAACTGAAGAAATCAAGTACCTTGTGGTGTCGCGTGAAAAGTTATTGATAAGGCTGGAAAGTGTGTCCGGATGTTAATCCCTTGAAGTTGGGAAGTGTGTGGGTGATGGTGATGGCAATGTTCAGAGATGCATGTCCTATATCATCAAATTGATGCAGTGAGATTGGAGCTTTGGGTGTTTTGTGATGAAAACCGATTGACCGATTTCTGTCGGTAAGAGATCGTGCCAATCTTCCAAAACATTATTTCAGTTTGTTATGATATAACTTTCATGCATAACTGATCATAGCAATCATGAACCACAGATACTCCTTTCTTATTTTTGGTTTCAAAATACAGGCTGATGGAAGAAGTAAGTGATGAAGAAACGGGGGTCAATTGGCAATACACTGGTATTCAGACATGGTGGAGCAACAGGCTGAAACAAGAAGTAAGGTATTAATTAGCAGGAAGATGAAAGAGAGAGCGTGTGAGGAAATATTCTGCTGCTAAGAGTAGTGCGCTGAAAAGGGGTTAATAGCATGAAGAAACAAAATATCGGAAACGGATAAGGGTGGGGGGATGACATGAGATGATGGTGCACCCCCAACTTGAGGCCCTGGAGGGAAGAGTGGGGTTTAATTGACTCAATAAGATGGTTCCACAAGGTGAGAAAAGAATATCAAAGGAATGGAAGTGGGCATTTTAGCCTGGATTTTGTCGAAAGGTGACGCCATTGTTGTGAAGTCGCTTGTACTCACAGTGCCCTGGGAAGTGACGGCACTTACCCCAAGCTCAGTGGCTGTTTGTCTCATCTAACAGTCCTGTGTTGTCTCGTGTATTCCTTGTGTTTAAGGTGTGTGTGGCAGCTCCACTATGAACTTTATATCCTGTTTTTTTTTTTAAGGAGTGGAAGTGGTTATTAAGCCTGAATTTTACCACTTTCATTAGGAGGGGATTACTTGACAAATAAAGGCTTCCTCGAGGGAGTGGGAAGGTTCAAAGGGCTGGAAGATGAGAATGAGCAAGACCAATTACTTCTGTAATTCTTACTGACAACTTACTAAGTGGCAGATCATTGACATTTCATAGGTCACATTAACAAACAAAAGACACCATCCAAGAATTGCCGCTTCCATTTGTGGAAACCATGTAATACCAAAAACAAAGATTTTGAAAAACGCAAAATAATCAGGTTTGTGAAACAAAAAATATATATATAAACACAAACAAAAAAGTATAGCAAGACAGGCGGGGAGAGTCAACTTCAACCCAACAGGAACTGAGACAAGGACAGTCATTTTACCACCATCATGTCCATCAGTTTGGAAACTGGAGGCACATTAATGTGTCTGGAAGCATTTTTGTTTTTTCTTTGAAGAATCAAACGACAGCCATCATGAGAGACCGAAAATGCAGCTGTAATTGAAAAACTGAATGCATGTTCTCAGTCTCAGAATGCAGGTATTGGTCATGAGGATTCATTTTCCTCAAATAAACAAGGAAAAAAGACATAAAATGGCATAGCCCCCATTGTTTCGTAATTTTGCTGCATGCGGTTAAAGGGCTAGCCCATATTTACATACAACTAAAATGGCTACCAGTCTACCAGTAGGCCATCGTTGATCAAATCGAAAAAATAAAGTGAGGTGCACATGGATGCCATCATGTACTGTGTTTGTGCCAAGTTTGAATAAAATCAGACCATGCATGTCTGAGGAATGGTTGGTGACACATTTAAGTTACAAAATGGCCACCAGTCGGCCATCTTGGATCTGATCTCCAAAACAAATGAAGTGCATGTGTAAGCCATCATTCATTATCTGTGTTCCAAGTTTGAACAACATCGGTAAATGCATGTCTGAGAAATGGTTGAGGACGTGTACTTGGCACCGGGTTATTTTACAACTAAAATGGTGGCCAGTCGGCCATCTTTGATTGCATCGTGAAGCAATATGATGTGCATATGTATTCCATCATTTGATGTCTTTGTGAACAGTATGAATAAAATTGATCCATACATGGCCGATATATGATTGCGGACACACACGAAAATTGAGACCAAATCCATTATCCAATTTAAATCAATACCAGGTGGGGTCGACTCTGCCTTTCATCCTGCTGAGGTCGGCAAAAATGAGTGCCAGCATGCTGGTATACTGTGTCAGAGTGGTGACCCGTCCTGGATTGTGTCCAATAGCCAAGGAGACTGCTTAGGCAGCACCAATGCTCTGCACAGAGTGTGGTCCCAATGGATGGTTGGATGGATGGATGTTGCAGAGGAGGCCCAAGTTAGCTCAAGAACTTCCATGTGGTACCTTCATCAACTGGGCTACTATGGAAAAGCAGCAAGGAGAAAACCTCTTCTTAGACCAGCCAACATTCACAGGAGAAATTAATGGGCTGATGAGATGGCCAACAGACCCTTGGAGTTTTGGCAAACTATCATTTTTTTCATATGAGTCTCAATTTTTCTTAATTTTCTGACAGTGGAAGTGTATGGTCTGGAGACTTCCCAGTCAGGAGTTTTCTTTGAACTGATTGCAGCCAATTTTCAAACAAGGTGGTTTTTCAGTGATGGTGTACGGAGCAAGCTGAAGTGCTGGTTGGTCAAAGCTTGTGGAGTGTGTTGGCAACATCAACTCTACGACGCACATTTCTATCCTTGAGGATGGACATCTCCTTGTCTTCTCCACTGGTCACGTGGTCAAATACAACACTCTGTTCATGGAAGATGGAGCTCCATGCCAGACTGCAAAAAAGACCAAAGAATGGCAGGACAGAAATGGGATCAAGCCACTTCCATGGCCAAGTCAGTCTCCTGACATGAATCCCATTGAACACCTCTGGGCCATATTGGATCGAGCTGTGCGGAAAAAGTCCAGGAAACCAACATCACGGGCAGAATTGGCGAACCCTTTGCATGAAGCTGGCAGATATCCCACAAGAGAAAATTTCGGAACTCATTACTTCTATGCCTGAAAGAGTAAAAGCATTGAAATCTGCAAATGGCAATTCTACAAAATACTCGTTTATGTATTGAAATGGATCAAATCTACTTCAAATGTTCGATAATTAAATTATTTTAAAATCATGGTGTCTATTTACTTCTGTCACGTCTCTGTACTCTTTGATGATAAATGGTCTGCCGGTTGTTTTGAGTCCAAACTATCAACAGAGGATCGAGACACTCAAAACAAGTCGTGAATACTTCATGGCTAGAATTAATCCCGGACAGGTCGTACGCCATCACAGAGGGGTGTAAATCAACCGTGGGAACCAAACGCACACCAGTGATGGCATTGCTGCAAGGTTCCCCCCACTAAGGAACCAAACGGCTCAACAATAAGTGGATGCTCGATTCTTTTTATAGTCACATCTTTTATTCCGATATAATTTGTGCAGTCACGAAAAGAGACAATCCAACAATGCACCTTGGATTCGGTGAGACCACCTCTTGACTGATCTTATTGTCAAGCATGTATTCTGACTGATCATCTCCATTGTTGAATATGAAAGTCATTTGCTCGATTATTTTTCTTTGTCTGAACCGGATTCCCAGAAAGGATCTGAACAACCATTCATCAGCTGACAGTCGAGTTCCATTCAGATAAACACTCAGTAACACTAGTATTGATCTGCTGAAGATTGCTTTCAGTGACGATGCGGCGAACAGTGTCCACTAAATGGCATCCATGCATTCGGTTGAATGGTGTTTGATTTTGTTTGTCCGAATACCATTTGACTGCATTCAACTGAACAGTCGTTATTGTTTGGCTGAAGAGCATTCGGCTGATAGTTAACATGTCTCTCTAAGCTGCCATGCAGAATTTAGCTATGTCGATTTTGCTTCCTTCTGTTGCACTCAGTAAGTCACCGTTCCGATAACTTCTTGCTGTGCCAAATGCAATCCCGGCTTTGCTGTTACGCTGT
This sequence comes from Eptatretus burgeri, assembly GCF_056783735.1. Classification (NCBI taxonomy): domain Eukaryota; kingdom Metazoa; phylum Chordata; class Myxini; order Myxiniformes; family Myxinidae; genus Eptatretus; species Eptatretus burgeri. The sequence continues at coordinate 33,585,918 of NC_140976.1, read as the reverse complement.
ATATTCACCTGTTTTTGGTGAACCTTGTGGTTCATTGCAATCGATAAGAGACTCGCTGTGCTTTGCTTGCCTTCTGCTTGGTGCACAATCAGTTTCTAAGTGGAAGCAAAAGTAACTGTTAAGGGCTTGGTTGCTGGAGAAGATTCTGGCCACCGTCGTGAGGATAACAGCAGAGCAGGCTATCCGTTGCATTATCAGAAACGATGCGCACCGTCACTTGCATCTCGGCTAGACAGACAATATCCCCATTTTCATTTCCTTCTCTTCTCCAGCTGAATTTCTGGGGGGGGTTATCGCTATCTCCATACTTTTTGCCTGGTTGTTTATCTCTTTTCGTTTTTGTTTATGTTGCATGAAAATATCAGTTTTGGATGTGCCTTGTAACATGCCTCTTGTAAACATATACAAGCACCGGCTGGTTATCACGAACCGATCAGAAAGCTATTTATTTTCCAACTCTCACTATCTTCCAACTTGTTTTTTATTCACTTGAGCAGTTGTCCTTTTCCCCCCAGATTTCTGCACATTTGTGAATGTTAATTTAATTAATTAATTATTTTCCCAAAGGAGTAGTCTTCACTGCCTTCCTGGACAGTTTCAACATGGCAGCCACTCAAAGATGTACAAAGTGCTTGAGCTTTCAGTGTTCGAGTCCGTCGTGAATTCACTTTGATCTGTTTGCGTATCCTTGTTGTGAAGTGAATGACATTCTCCGATGCATCACATAATATACTTACTAAATTAGTAGGAACTCCAGGTGACCCAATGTAATCCCAAACACGTTAATAGAAGTAGATTCTGTCACTTATTTTGGATCCTTTAATTTTGGACAATGTATATTTCTTTTAGATACTCGAAGTCACAGGAGGCATTATGTTTTCGGGTTGTTTGTCCGCCCTTCCATCCATCCGTCCATGCCAGATGTCGAGATGTCGACAGATAGCCGTACATACTGTACATCCATCCGTGCTAATTTTCTCTGTTTTCACTGCAACCACTAATCCAATTCACTCAAAATTTTCACCAGAGGTGCGACTCGTCGTGTAGAATGTTGTCGTGATAATTATGTCGTCAGTCATGTCGTGTGACAGCCATGTTGGGAAAAAAGGAAAAACTTTGGACCTCTGTATCTCAGAACCTGCTCCATGGGAAAAAAAATTCAACTTGGCACACGTCATATCCTCCCCGTGGGGAAAAAGTGCGAATTTTTTTTTTAATGATGTCATAGGTGACTTCATTTTGATGTCATCATTGCATATGTCGAACGCTTTATCCGATCAGTGTGAAATTTTTTGAGAGTCATCTCGGGCTAAATTGTATGGGGGGGAAATTTGATGACATCATAAGTCATGTGGTTCGGCAGGCATATTGTTTTTGTTTTTTTTACATAGAAACCTTCAAAAATCTTCTTCTACGAAATGGCTGAATAGATTGAAGCAAAACTTTGCAGGTATGATCGGTATCCATGCGGAATAAAAAGTTCTCAAACTATGATGTCATAGATCACATGGTTTGGCAGCTATAAGTTTTTGAAGAATAAACCTTTAAAAGTCATCTTCTCCAGAACGGCTTGACAGATCGAGGGGAAAACTTCACCCACATGTTTCCCACATGTTCCACATGGTAAATAGTATCCTTGGGGATACCAGGATGGTCACGAATAGCTAATAGGTCACATAGTCTGGTGGCCATATTGGATTGAACAAAAATCTTTTCAAAAATTCTTTCTCTTGAACCACTTCATCAATTGACGTGAAACGTCGCATTTATGATCTAGTGGTCATGATGAATATATATATTTTAAATTTCAACCTGATCGGACATGTGGTCGGGCAGCCAGAATTATTTAATATTTTGAATCCTGGTTCAGGGATTTAAATCAAATTTGGTACAAGTATGAATAATGATGTAATCACGTGGGCAGAGGCATGCCTGGCAATGTCAGAAAATTGAAGAATAGCCATCTAGTTTCTCCTGTATCTCTTTTGGAACTCGGCAAATTTGTCTTCAACATTTACTGACAAATTTTCTCTCCATTTGTTCTGTGTGCAGTAACATATAATTGATGTTGCATACACTATTTCCATGCACCTTTTATGTCTGCAATGTCCATGCTAAGGCCTGTTGCAGCATGGCTCATGTAGCCAACTATATGCCCAATAATGTGCTCCTGTGGCTGAAAGTCAAGCTGTATATTGGTATATGGGTGACAAATGCAATTGCTGGTAATCATTTTTATTTGGTGATGATTCTGATGGGGCTCATGGAGGTTTGTTTGGTTTACAGTGTGCTGCTCTTTTCACACTTTACTTGGAATGCATTTGATCAAACCTGACCACAAAAGGTGAGATTAAACCTAGAAGGATTCGTAAATGACCAATCCCTGAATCCCTGGATCATGTAGAGGTTGTAAAGGGCAATGTCTGGTGTATTCCGCTTGCTCACAAGTGCAAACAGGGCACACACCTGGCAGAAGCCATCATGAACAATGTGCTATTGATGTCCCATAACTGCCAAGTTGCCTTATTGATGTGCACACACGAGCGTTCTGAGAGGAAGTTTGTTTTGCCTAATGTGCTTGAATGGATACTGTTCAACTGGATAAGCACAGCCTTACTCACATACTTGACCAATTGCTTCACCACAGTTAGTATCGTTTATTTGCTTTATGTCTTATTTCTCTTTCCCTCTGTCCTCCTTATTTCTTCCGATCTTATTTTTCTTGGTGCTCTTCTCCATTCCATTAACGGTTCAATGAATGTTGAACATGTGCTTCACATCGCTAAGTGGCAACAGCAAACAAACTTTCAAATAATAGTGTCCGAAAGCATTTTATATGGCAATACATTGCATTCTAGAGGGTATGGACTATGCCATGGTGGTTTGTGTCCCCTCCGATGGTTGCAGTTTTAGTGGTGCAGTCCTTTGGGGTATTGAGTCAGGTGCGGGCTATGGACGCATTGACCATTCATCATTACAGGAATGAGCAGCAAGTGGTGGAAAAACCATGGACAGGAGGGCAAATATATACGGGCGTGTTGTTCAGCAACCGTTGCACCTGGAATGCCAATTGGACTGTTTGCTCGACGGGAGTGATCTCAGGGCACATGTGTGCTGCTGCATACAGAATAGCATGCACACTTGCCCAATATCTGCAATTTGTACCCTGCATCTTGTCCACCATCAGGATGGTGTGTGTGTGTGTGTGTGTGTGTGTGTGTGTGTGTGTGTGTGTGTGTGTGTGTGTGTGTGTGTGTGTGTGTGTGTGTGTGTGTGTGTGTGTGTGTGTGTGTGTGTGTGTGTGTGTACACATCCATCCATATATGCTATTCCTTTCACGCCATGATATGCTATTAGCATGTATGGACAGCTATCGAGGTAGTTTCATTTGCCAAAGGAGCACTGTCATGGACGGGTCGCCACTCCGACGCAGGATATGTGTGTATATGTATATATGTATATATATATATATATATATATATATATATATATATATATATATATATATATATATATATATATATATATATATATATATATATATATATATATTTAACAGTGATTACAAGTGATGCTAAAATATAGCTTAACCGGCATTTGCTTCAGCATTATTTCCGATTCGAGGGGAACATCATCAATTTATAAAGAGAAACTTTCTCTGCATGAGGTGCTATGTCATGGACAGTGCTGTTCTTCAACTATAAAAAACCAGGAAACCATCCCATTTTACTCCACTGCAGAGTGAAGGTTGGACTCCGCTCAACACGTGGATTCTTTGGCATGGTTACCTGCCATGCTTGCCTCGTGCAGGGAGTAGAAATTGAGTAGCCTTGGGAATTGAACCCACACAACTCAGTGAAGAAAAAAAACAAATCTTTCATCACTTGACCAAACAGCCAACTTGAGGATAAATTCAGCCTGGCAGTCCTGGAACTGGTCAGACGTCCATATTGTACAGTGCCAAACATGGAAGATGACTTCCAATGAATGGGATATGTCAGATTACAGTTGATGAATACAACCTGAATTGTGCTTTTTATTAGGATACTTGAGTAAACTTGAATATTATATTATTGTCCGTTTGTGCTTCTGCGTGGACCACTTAATTGTAATGCAGATGCATGAGGAAAGGCCTCCTGTCGTTCTATGATCCTGTACATTTCCACACTTCTGAAGTTTTCCCCTTTCATGTGATAATCCAATATCCAGCCTCACATGGTTTTCAAACTATTAAAGAAGAGGCAATGGAGGAAACGACACCCACTATTCCACTTTATTGTAATCATGAAAGGACAGTGATGTCTCATGAGTGAGCCAAATATTGTGTTTTTTAATTCATCGTCTTTTCAATCCAGACTTTGTTATTTATTGGAATCCTCAGATATTGCTGTATTTCATGATGTAAATACAAACATACATATATACAGATTCTCATCAACCGAACACAGAATGTCCCTTTAACATGTGAAAGTGTTTGAAAATGGTTACAAAGAGAAATGTTTCCTTATCCTCGCTTGTTTAGGTTTGGCGTTCATAAAATTTCCAAATTTTGGCAGTTAATGGTGCGAACTCTGTAATTGTTTTCATCAATTTTGGGAGGAACCGTTTAAATAAAGAAGAAAACTAGAAGTGTGCTCTTTGATGTTGCGATGTCATCAAATATGCCTCTGCCCACATTTTTTTTCATCATTATACATACTTGCATCAAGTTTGATTTAAATCCCTGAACCCAGATTCAAAATATTAAATATTTCTGTCAACCAGACCATTCGTCTGATCAGGTTGAAATTTAAAACATATTTTCCGCATGACTACCAGATCATAATTGTAAAGTTTCACGTCGAATGATGAAGCGGTTTAAGAGAAAATTTTTAATATTTTTTGTTCATTCAAATATGGCTGCCAGACCATATGGCTGCTGCCAAATTCTAGTAGTCAGATCCGGATCCAGATCTTCACCAAAATCTAAACATTTCGTCTTTGTCACACACCAAACCTGTCCACAACATTTCTTTCAGATCCGTCTACAACTTTTTGAGATATCCTGTACAGAAACAGACAGAAAGGGGTGAAAACATAACCTCCTTCACCTTCGGTGGCGGAGGTAACGAGAAAGTTCATAGAGCATGATAACCCATGCAGTGTTCAGCTCGATATGTCAATTATAGTAAAACAATGATTTTAAAGTTCATTGAAAAAAAATTCAGAAGTTTAGCGCAACTGAAGCAGTCTTTTCCACCACATTTATTCTACACTGTAATACGAAGACATTGAGTCACAGTTTCGGAAATGGAGACTTTATTGAATGCAGCATCAATCAGCATCGTATATAACCATAATTGGCAGCCTCTTCTTCACCCCAATACTGCACCCTCTCACCATGTCCACTTCCCAGGGGCTGTGCTTGAGAACTCCTATAACATACACCATTCCCTATAGAACATATCCAAGAACTGCATAACTGGAGGTTCTTGGAAGTACTATGAAGGCAAATTGTGTTCTAGTGTTCAAGTAGATCATTAAATTTAAATAAAGGTTTAAAAAGGTTTTAAGGTGTATAAATTAATTAATTACTGGTTTTACCACCGTTAATTCAGTGTCCATTACATCATCCTCTCTCGCACGCTACATTCGTGATCCGTGCCTGTTGTTTGTGTTATTTATAACATCCTAAAAACAGTAAGTTTCCTGTTTTGAATGTTTTTCAATTTTTGGTCGAGTGTCAGGCAGGCAGACAGAATGAAAACATTATCTCACTCTTCGCGAATGTGCAATTGGGACGAATTCAGAGACAAAATACTGTTCAAAGGCAGGTATGTTTTCCGATTCATGTGCCGATTTGTGTTCAAAATACAACATTCAATTTGAATTATAAATCTTTCAGATATTCTGCTCACAGACAAACAAACACAGAAAGACAGGGGTGAAAGCATAACTTGCATCCATCTTCAGTGGTGGAGGTAATGCGAGAGTTCATTGAACACCATACCCCCACATAGTCCAGAGTAAATGGACATGCGAAGGGTCTTTTCAACTCTTACATAGTCTCCTAGCACAATCTATATTTCCTATGCACTGCTGTTTTGTCTTCATCTCGATATTTCCCAATGCTGAGAGCAAGAACGGCAAATTTGATTGGTCGAGATGGTGTAAAATTGTGTAATATTTTGTCCAAGTACTGCTGAACAGTAGGTCTTTGGAAGTGCCAAAAAGGCGATTTGTGTTCTGCAGTGTCCAGGTATATAATTCAATGGAAATATAATCGAGGTCTTAAAGGCTGCAGAAAGAAATCTTTTTTCCAAAAGTTTACCACAGTTGATGCAGCACCTTTTACACCACCTTATTTAACAAATTACATTTGTGTGCTGTGCTTGTTGTTTGTGTCCTTTATGACGTCTCTGAAAACATAAAGTTTTCTGTTTGCAATGATTTTCAATTTTGTTTCACTGCCAGACAGGCAGACAGAGACAAAATATTATCTCATTCCTCTGTGTGCATGCATGCTCGGACGAGATTCCATGCCATTCAGAGCCAAAGTTCTGCGAAACTGCAGGTTCCTGTTTTGACTTATGTTCCGATTCATGTTCTACATTGTTCAAAATATAACATTCAATTGAAATTAAGTAGTTCCTCGATCATAGACTGATATCTTGGAAAGGAAAGATTTGGAAAGACCAATCAGTCTTCTCCCAATCATCAGCAAGGTTATGGAATCCATCATTGCTTCAGACATTAAATCCTTCCTCTTCTCCAATGGCCTGATTTCAATCATCAATTTGGATTCAGACCAGGTCACTCTACCATGGATATGCTGTTTCTGCTCTCCCATCAATGGATGGAGATCCGCAATGCCAGACATGAAATTAGAGCCATATCCCAAGACATATCATGTGCTTTTGATATGGTCTGGCACCCTGCGATGCTCACCAAACTCTCTTCTGATGGTATCCAAGGACATCTCCACTCATGGCATGCAGACTTACTCTCCCGCTGCAGTCAACGTGTGGCCCTTAATGAAGTTCTCTCATCTCCTCTTCCTGTCCAGGCTGGAGTTCCTCAAGGCAGTATTCTGGGCCCTGTTCTTTTTCTGGTTTTCATCAATGATCTTTCCGACTCTCTGGAAAATCCTCCTTATCTCTTTAGTGATGACTCCATCCTCTGTCATCTCTCAGATCAGCAAGCAGCAGCTTCTTTGCTCTCTGCAGATCTGCATAAAATCACAAGCTGATCCATCAAGTGGAACATGTCTTTCAACCTGAACAAATCTCACACTCTCACTATGTCTCTCTGAAAGGACCATCTGGAACCCCCTCTCCCCCATCTACTTTCTCAGAAATCCTCTGGAAGAAGTCCTTTCATTCAAACTTCTGGGTTTCACTATCTGCCATGTTCTTTCCTGGAAAAGCCAAATTTTCAAACTGGCCTCCAGAGCTAGTCATCGACTGAGCATCCTCCGTCGTGCAAAGTACTTCCTCAGCCCACCTGAGCTCCTGACCACTTACAAAGCTGTTGTCCAAGGCCTGATGGAGAACTGCTCCCTCCTCTGGGCTGGTGCTCCTGCCCCTCATGTTTCTCAGCTTCACGCTGTGGAAGCCAAGGCATTTAGGATAATTGGTATCTCCTGCGGTGAAGCTGAGTCTTGCCTCTCACTCTCTCACTGCAGGCAAGTTGGTGCTCTTTCTGTCTTCTACCATCTCCACTATGGCCCCACCCCCCCCCCCACCTCCTGCTCTGTATGCGATATGTCCCCCCCCCTTATTACCGCAGGGTGCTCAAGGTTTGCCAGCAACCGCCTTCTGGTAAAACTACCAAAATCACGAATCGCTGCTCACCTTCCCTTTTTCATTCCTCTTTTTTCCCACCTTTGGAACAAACTCGCACACTCTCTTCAATCCCACGCTTCCCTCCAGATCTTCAAAACAACGGTTCACCTCCACCTTTTATCTTCCCCCATCCAAAAGTGTGAAGTTTTATATCCCCGTTAATCCACCCCAAAACCACCTCCTTCAAATTCACAGCTTTCCTTCCTGAAAGTTCCCTGCGTGTAAGGTCCTGAAAGTCCCTGTGGTGTCCATCTTGTATACCCCGTGTTCCCCGCCCCATCCATCTCCCTTCCACAGATCTCCTCATGTCTCCGTTCCCAACTGTTTTGTCCTTCCCTCTCCCACCCCTCTTGTCTCCTGCCCCCCTTGTTGTTCATTCTGTTTCTTCGTGATCTTGCGAGCCTCGACAATTTATATTAAAAAAAGAAAAAAATCCGGGACAAGACAGACAGACAGAGTGAAGCAATTGCTTAACCCTGCTTTGGGCTTCGTGCATAGTTTTGGAATTTGGACACAAATAAATGCTTTCTAAACACAAAATGGTTTTGGAACATGAAACCTGCAGTTTGGTGATGTTTTGTGTTTCAGAAGTGTTTTTTTGTGTTCAAAGATGAAGGACATCGACATGACTGTCATTTTCACGTCTGATTTGGTGGCAAAATACTTCGGTCAAAAAGTTGTGCGATTTGAAGTGGGATTTCGTGAAGGTGGTGTGGTTCCCAGCATGATGGCACTCTTGTGGTTCTGGATGCAAAAAATTGTGGGATTGGGAGAGGTTGTTGGAGCAAGGAGGGTGAGTTACTGCATTACATCGTGTACATTGTGCACATTGCAACCACAGATCACCGTTCTGACAGTATGCTACGGACCAAATCCTAATTTGTCTCTTCAAATGAGCTGTGGTCGCAAATTTGGTGTGTTAACGTGAAAACCACTGTCTTTCGACAAGTCACGCCGCGTATATTTTAAAAATAGAACGTTTCCATGGATTTCACTGCAAATTATACAACGATGAGATCTTCTTTAAATACGACACCTTCTGCAACAATAATTAAATGCGAAGCAGGCTTTGTTCAAATAATTTCGCAATTATTGGCACAATTTTACACTCCATCAAGGTGGAAATGGACAAACGAAATCTACTGCCAAAGACTGACCGCAAAGCAGATTTTTGACTTATTACTACTCTCAATTATATGTCATCTGAGTACTCAAAGATTTGATCAAGTTTCTAGCGCAGTGCTATCTTAGGAGTCACAGCAGTTACAAAGGTCAATATGGGCCATGCAGGGTTTTAAAAAAATTTTGGGGAGGAGGAGGTAATCGTGAATACGTTGACTTTGGCATCCGCGTTAACTGCATTGGTAATGCACTCCCTTCAAGATGGAGACAGTTGCTAATTCCAGCACAGAAGTAGTGGTCTGCATTGCCAGTTCAAGAATATATCAAAACAAAAGAATAAAACAGTTCAGGTTATCTATCGTGAATTTTTTTTACGGAAGTGCTGAAGTTTCAGGACTTCCCCTTCCTTGTTCTGATATTTCTCTGAATGGCAAGTTCTGAACAGTCAGCGCTTCTTTGTTTGTTTGTTTTTCACAGCAGATAACCTAAACTGTTTCATTCTTCTTTTTTCATTCTTCCTTCGATACACTTGTAGTAGCTGGTGCTTTTGACTTCCAGTCAAATACCAGCTAGTCAATCCATTTTGTGACTGGATTGACTGAAAGTCACAATGCTTCTTCCATCCAATGAATCCAGTCCTCATTTTCTTGTCTTCAGCCATAACCGACTAGACTAGAAGCAGACATTCATGTTTGTTCCGAGCAGTGATAGATATGTGCATTACATGATGTTTCAAGCAGCCATGGTTTGGTGGGAGAGCAGCAGCATCAGAGCAGTGTGCGATAGTCACAAGTAGTGCACAGAAGGAACTTTAACAGAGGAGGAGGGCATTTCATGAATCGTGCTTGTACTACGTCAACATCATGTTATCCCAATCGATGCATTCTATAATATCATGATGGGAGACACTAATGTTTGTGGGTCTCACTCTCAGCCATGATCTTTCTTGGGCAAACTATATTTCAAAGTTGGCCTCCAAAGCCAGCCACCGACTTGGCATCCTCCATTGTACAAAGTCCTTCCTTGGCACACCTGAACTCCGATCCACCTTCAAGGCTTTCATCCGCAACTTGATGGAGTACCTCTCTCTCTCTCTCTCTCTCTCTCTCTCTCTCTCTCTCTCTCTCTCTCTCTCTCTCTCTCTCTCTCTCTCTCTCTCTCTCTCTCTCTCTCTCTCTCTCTCTCTCTCTCTCTCTCTCTCTCTCTCTCTCTCTCTCTCTCTCTCTCTCTCTCTCTCTCTCTCTCTCTCTCTCTCTCTCTCTCTCTCTCTCTCTCTCTCTCTCTCTCTCTCTCTCTCTCTCTCTCTCTCTCTCTCTCTCTCTCTCTCTCTCTCTCTCTCTCTCTCTCTCTCTCTCTCTCTCTCTCTCTCTCTCTCTCTCTCTCTCTCTCTCTCTCTCTCTCTCTCTCTCTCTCTCTCTCTCTCTCTCTCTCTCTCTCTCTCTCTCTCTCTCTCTCTCTCTCTCTCTCTCTCTCTCTCTCTCTCTCTCTCTCTCTCTCTCTCTATCCCTCTCTCTATCCCTCTCTCTATCCCTCTCTCTATCCCTCTCTCTATCCCTCTCTCTATCCCTCTCTCTATCCCTCTCTCTATCCCTCTCTCTATCCCTCTCTCTATCCCTCTCTCTATCCCTCTCTCTATCCCTCTCTCTATCCCTCTCTCTATCCCTCTCTCTATCCCTCTCTCTATCCCTCTCTCTATCCCTCTCTCTATCCCTCTCTCTATCCCTCTCTCTATCCCTCTCTCTATCCCTCTCTCTATCCCTCTCTCTATCCCTCTCTCTATCCCTCTCTCTATCCCTCTCTCTATCCCTCTCTCTATCCCTCTCTCTATCCCTCTCTCTATCCCTCTCTCTATCCCTCTCTCTATCCCTCTCTCTATCCCTCTCTCTATCCCTCTCTCTATCCCTCTCTCTATCCCTCTCTCTATCCCTCTCTCTATCCCTCTCTCTATCCCTCTCTCTATCCCTCTCTCTATCCCTCTCTCTATCCCTCTCTCTATCCCTCTCTCTATCCCTCTCTCTATCCCTCTCTCTATCTCTCTCTCCTTCTCTCCCCCCCCCTCTCTAGGCTGGCTCCCCTGCCTCACATCATCCTCAGCTTGATGCTGTGGAAACCAAGACCTTGAAGGTTTCTATGTTCTACCACCTCCTTTCTAGTCTTGCACCCTCTGCTTTTTCCATGCTTTTTTCCTCGCCAGGTTTCTGCAGGGCTCACACGGTCCACCATCAACCCCCTTCTGGTGAAACTACCTAAATCCAGGATCACTACTCACTTCCATTCAGTCGTACCTCTTTTTTCCCGACTGTGGAATCAACTTCCACCTTCTCTTCAATTTCATTCTTTTCTCCAGGTCTTCAAGCAGCTGTTCACCACCATGTCAGTTAATCTCCCATCCAAAACCATGATCTTTTCGACCCTCATTAGCACCACCACAATCCCTCCACTTTTCAAATATTCAGTTTTCCCTCCTCAGAGTTTCCTTCTGTATCCATCTTGTCCACCCTGTGTCTTCTTCCCCAAGACACCCTGTGTCTTCTTCTTCTGTGTGTTCCTGTCCCTCTTTCTTCCCCAAACCCATTGTTTGTTCAAGTCTGCCTCAATCTTTGCCTTCAACTCTGCTGTTGGTGTTTCTCCCTCTCCACTGTTGCTTTTGTCCTGATCCATTCAGTATACAAGTTCCAGCTCTTCCATGAGCCTCAACTATGTAAACCGAAAACCCAATAAAATGGAATCTGTCAAACTTATAAGCATCTCCATCAATATTTTGAATGTTTCTGTTTTTGGAGTAGACTTGTGTTTTGAAGAATTCTATGCAGATATAAGTGGTATCAATGGGCGACCAGGGTTGCGTCAGGAAGGGCATCCGGCGTAAAACATGTGCCAAATCACTATGCGGATCATACGGATGATCCGCTGTGGCGACCCCTAACGGGAGCAACCGAAAGAAGAAGATAAGAGGTATCAATGCTTTTACATGTTTATCACTCGACTTCATCTAATCATTCGCATTTCGTGTTTTTTTCTTGTATTGGGGGAAATCATACAATGCTAAATAAGGCAAGTGTGTGTGTGTGTGTGTGTGTGTGTGTGTGTGTGTGTGTGTGTGTGTGTGTGTGTGTGTGTGTGTGTGTGTGTGTGTGTGTGTGTGTGTGTACGTGTGTGTGTATTGTTGCGAATTCGCGCCCGCCGGCGTGCAAACGGCCACGTAACTCGAATCGCGGCACGTCGCCCACCGGACGGACAATTTTGTCGTGACCTTCTCGGACCAACACCGGGAACTAGTCACGGGTGGGCCTTTCGACCTCACCACAATCGTGCCAATCGGCCACCCGCATAGGATAGGGTTGTTCGCCAAACTCGACCTACCTAAGTACCCACGCGGATGGTTAACCGGGCGATCGTACCTCGCCACAGGTCGACTCCGGACACGAGCCGCTTGGGCGGCCCGTTCCGTACTATCAGGATAACCGAGTGGTGTTATCATCGACCTGGACGGTTCAGATTAATTACCAGGATGTTGAACCCACTACGAACCCCTTATGTGATGCAAGATGGAGATTCAAATAGAGAAAAGACGAAGCGAAACGGGCACAGTTCAACAAGCAAGCATTTTATTTCGCCACACACGGAAAGCACGTATATACAGCCATACAGAATACACAAAAAGCAAAGGCAAGAAAAACAGTTGACACCGACCTAACGCGTACACACGGCAACACTTACACAGTTTTACTTCACAGACGGCGTCAACACACATTTACACAAAAGTAAAAGAAGGAAGCCACCATCACAGACAAGGAGGCAGACTGGCCCACAGGCCAAATGTGCGCGAGACCGAGAGGAGCGGCCAGGTCCGCAAGACAGGGGAGGTCTTACCCGCTTCCTCGTGATGCGTTGGCAGGCAAGTCGCAAAATGTCCACGCCGCTGTGCCCCGACTCCGTGCCCCTGGCGTGCTCGTTGGCACCACGTTTGGGGTGGGGGAGGAAGGGGGCCCCCCTTTGCACTATCTCATCGTGGGGGAAGGGGAAATTGTTGATGCCCTGAGGGAGGGGAGTGGCTGGCTCGCTGGCTTGGGTCCCACGATGAGACGAGCGATCCCCCACACCGCAACCTCGTTGCCGACCGCCGTCCTCCTTGCCTCGGACCCGAGCTCCCTTGCCCCGACCCGCTGCCTGCAGCTCCACCGCGCGCACTCCACTTCTTCCAGTTCAACTCTCAACTCCGCTCCCCAACGCTCAACGCTCCACACTCCACGCTCCACTCTCAACTCCGCTCCCCAACGCTCCATGCTCCACGCTCCACACTCCACGCTCCACGCTCCACGCTTCACGCTTCTTGCTCAACTCCTCGAGTCGCCTTCCGCTCGCACCTTTATAGCGCTCAGGAGGCGCCGATATGCAAATTCCCGGATCAGAACATGATTGGAGGCGGGGCCACACCGCCCCCCCCCCGGTCAGCCATTGGTCGGGCAAAAATGGGCGTGAACCTCCCCTGATCCTAAAATTTGCATAGACGGACATAGACGGAATTCACCTACACTCGCCTGGAGGCGGGGCCAAGCGGCCTCGCGCTTGCCCATTGGACAGAGGAGAAGTGGGCGTGAAGCATTCCTGATCCGCGGATCGACGCGTTCGGCCTCCACTGCCGAACGGCTCCGGGAACACGACGTTTGGTGTTGACTGGTGGTGTTTGGGAATGGCCGTAGAAGCGATGATGTGGGATGAAGTTGTGAAGGTAAAGGCGAAGGTGGTGGTGTTTGCGAATGGTTGTAGAAGCGATGATGTGGTAGCATTGGTGGTGGAGGTGGCGTCGTTGTCGTGTGGTTGGCGCTCTGGTGGGGATGGTGTGGTTGTTGAGATGCTGTTTGTTTGAAATAAAAGATAGAACAGAAAAATGGCTAACTCAAAGCGTCGCAGCCCAGATGAATCACACATATTCCCTCTATACAACGGGTTTGGGCTAACAACACATGGACTTACTGAGAAATCTCACCTGAGGACTCTTCATGGTGTAATGCGAATTTCCACAACTGTAACAGTGTGTGTGTGTGTGTGTGTGTGTGTGTGTGTGTGTGTGTGTGTGTGTGTGTGTGTGTGTGTGTGTGTTTGTGTGTGTGTGTGTGTGTGTGTGTGTGTGTGTGTGTGTGTGTGTGTGTGTGTGTGTGTGTGTGTGTGTGTGTGTGTGTGTGTGTGTGTGTGTGTGTGTGTGTGTGTGTGTGTGTGTGTGGATATACATCTGAAAATAATAGAAAAAGATCGGCTGGTGCGATATCCACCAAATTTTGCCTGAATGCTGGAACTACTCAAGGTCAGGTCATGGACACAAACAAACATCCCTCCCCCTCTTGCAGTGGGGGCGAGGGGGAGAGGGGACAATGACTTGCTGATGCTCCTGAAGTGAGCGGGTGTTTCTGGTTCTTAAAAATGGACATAATGAATTTTAGTTAAACGTCTTTCAAAAGTGACATCTGGATTACTCAGCATTTTGTCCTTTCTCAGCATTTTCACTTTTTCCTCTCATTTATTAATAATTAGCAAAGGTCCCAACTCCAACCTTGTCCTCCCTCCTTTCACCCCTTCCCCTGCCTCCTACCACCCACCCTTCCCTACTCTCACATCACTCCTCCCTCCAGACTACCTCCCCCCCAATCCTTTCCCTCACTACTCCCACCTCCACCCTCCACTCCATTCCCCTCCCTCCTCACACCTCCACCCCTCCTCTCCCTCCTCCCACCTCCACCCTTCTCCTTCCTGTTCATTCTATGAACAAGGATGCATGTAGCATCATCGAATCAGGGTGTGGCTGTGCTGCTAATGCAGTGCCCCTGTAGGTTAGAGCAGTAATTTGAAATTTAGATAGGATGTTGGAGATCGCTCCGCTACTATTCACAAAGGACACTGTGAAAGGATCTTTATTGTCCACCAACTAATTCCGGCAGATGCGACACCCAGTTTAATGTCCATCCGAGGGACGGCACACACATTGATTAATCACACTGCCCTTGAAACACCGGGATGACAGTTTATAGCTGGGTTGTAATTCAACCCCAGCCTAGACAGTGGAGAGCGAGTGTGTGTTCCTCTCTGCCATCCTTCCTTTGAATGGGGATGCATTGCTTTGTCACCACTGAAAACATTTTTCAACTCTCTCTTGAACTCGTAGTTCGCTTTACTCATTCTAATCCTCTAATTTATTTTGTCTTCCAAACTCCAGGGATTCTTCCAAATTCTTCCAAACGGAGAAATGAGCTTTGGGCGCCTTGCTCACCGCTCGCACCATGGGAGTTTTCTCCTGCTTTAAAATGGTTTTCGTTGCACTCAATGAGGTTACGCGTTAGGAATATTCGTTCATCTTTCATTCCCTCAATATAATTGTCAGATCATTACAAAAAGTTAAGTTTCATGCTTTGGCAATTTCACATGTTCTTGTGTAAATATGGAGAATATGGAAACGTAACCTTACTTCAATAAATACGCTTATCCACTTAGTTATAAGAAATTGGTAATTTCTGAACATTTTCAGACTTTGCTCCAGATTTCAACACTTATTCAGTCCATGAGATCTGATCCTCAAATCTAAAATCATATTCCGATTATATACTGTACTTTAATTAGTGCGCGAGAGTAGATCATGTTTCCAAGGCAAGGCATACTTTAGAAGGCCAAATCAAAATGGCGGCTGAGACCCCTGCGAGGTGACGCTACAGGCTGACCAAGGATAAACCTTTCATGGAGGTAAGCTGTTAATTATCTTCAAAAGGGGTGTTTAAATTTACCCAAACACCCAGTTTTCAGTCATGCACTCCCTTGGAGTTCCCTTCGTGTGTGTATATGCAAAGTTTGGAGCCGCTATGTTTCATGGTTTTGGAGTTGTGGTGGTGACACACACACACGCACATAAACACACACACTGACTGACTGACACACACTGACATTTATTACTATACAAGTCGTTGACTGATATATGCTCTTCATTTATCACTACACTGTCTCTTAAATGGGATCCCAAAGTAAACATAAATAAATTTCCAGTTTCTGTGCAAGTTGTATAAAGCATGTAACATACATGTACAAGTTGTATAAAACACAAGCTCAGTGTTTCTCATGTCCACTTTATATTGTAATATAATTTATAATATGACATTCCATCTTTGATTAGTCATAGACTTTGCCAATATTAGACATCAGATTAGTAATGGTCGATTATGGTAATAAACGACTTTGATCATTGAGTAGAATCAACACAACGTTGGTTGAGGCGTGTTAACCGCCGTGCGAAGCGAAGACAAACTCATTTTCAGGCATTTGGAATTGTGCCAGGCTCACCCTTCGTCTGAAGAAGAGAGATCACTTGTGCTCTCTTTTCCCTGGTCTGGTCTTGGTTTGTTTGCGCTCTCAGCACTCCAGCCCTTCTCAACTCCTCCAGTAACCTCCTTGTTAAAATCCCCAGATCGAGGCTTACTGCACAGCTCCACTGCTTTGTTCCTCTTCACCGACCCCCGACTCCGACGCCCCCACACACATACACACACATTCCAATGTGGAACCCCTTCCAAAGGCTGTTCAATCACACTTTTTTGAGGAGCTTCAAGTTGACTGTCTCATGTTATCCCTTATCCCAACCACAATATTTTCTATCTCCATGAGCCCACCAAACCAATTATCTTCTCCTTCCCTTTTCTCTCTCTCTTTCCCCATTCATTCATTCCTTGCTTGCGACATCCATCTGCTTCCACCGTCAGTATGTTGCCTCTTTGCCCTGTCACCTCGCTTTTTCACGATTCTCCATTTTCTGCACAAAAAAACTGTAATCACATCGGTTCTTGGCTTTGATCAGCTTGTGAGACTGCAGCCCCCTGCTGGAAGGAGGTGATAACTAATACAAAAGTTTCTGATCAATTTTTATAATTAACGTTCACGTGTAAACCTCGGGCCATTTATGATTTAGAGAGAGACTACTTTAATGTAGTTATTGTAAAAATAGTAAGTTGCCCCACCTAATTTGTTCCAAAAAATTATATTGATGAAATTTGGCCCAAGGCCTACAGAAGATGAATGTTAGTTTGAGATTGTGATAAGCCGATTAAAAGTGGGCAGCCATTCCTGGATGGAGTTGAAATTTCTACATTGCTTCAGAGTGCTCCCATCTTAGCGAGCGATGAGTTTTTCATCATACAACTGATCGGAGGATAGGAGATGGTGGAAAGTTCTTTGTGGTGCTCAGTTTCTGTTTTGAACTTGCACTCTGACAAGAAATTCCCATGAAATGTGATCTGAGTGTCATTGAATTCAGATCTCACAAAAAGATGAAGATTTCTTAAATTTTATCAGTGCAGCCATGCTTGTTAATATGGATGGCCCAGCTTAGCATCTCATCAATGGTGACCTCATGGAGGACTCTTATGAGGCGGTGCCATTGAAAAATTGAAGCATCCAGCTGGGATCTCTCATGTTGGAGATAGTCATTACCTAACATCTCAGGTATGAATGCTACTTTGCACTTTTTACTCCAAGCCTGGATGTGATTAAGGTTTTGCTGCAGGCAGGCATGTAAGCTAATATGGTACAAATGGGAAAATGTATGGTAGATTGTCAGACGAGAATGCAAAGCAAATTATACCGCAGCTTTGTCTTCTTCTCTTCATTTTGTTCTTCTTCATCTTGTGGATGCTCATCATATTCTGTAATTTAATCATCATTAAGATGTATTCAAATGTCAAATGTACCTGGAAGCAGAATTTCCTACGCTCATTGCTCCATCCCCAAAAGGCCTTGAGGTACAGGGTCTTTAAAAGCAACTAAAAGAAGATGGGGGCAATCAGCTTAATGCGTCCTTTAATGGAAGGCAAAGCTCCACGATTAATCATTCGACCTATTCTTTACTAAAACTAAAATGTTTCAGGTTAAGTCGCACCTTTTTTCAGATCTCAACAGTATGGCGGTGTCATCGTCCCAGTCAAATCGGTCATTTTGGAGATTATGATGAAAAATAAAGATCAAGTATGACATCATGGCCTCATGTTGCTTTTCATTTCAAACTGTGTTATATTTTGTTATTAATTTTCTCACGTTTTATTTATTACGCATGCACAAGGGATAAGAGACAGGGATTTGTTGCTTTGTGTACGTAAGGGCCACACAATTTCTTGTAACAATCATCAACAAAGATTTGTTTTCAAAGCGGACGAATAATGTCTCAACAGATATTAATGTTGTGATGTGTTGTAAATCTGATTTTTAGTTTTTATAGAAATCGTTACATTTATTGGGCTTGGGAGTAGACAGTTCATGATGGTTTCTTTTCAAATTTGTGATCAGCAATCTATGTTCAAGATCGGCTGATGATGTAAAATGTGCAAAACGTTTTCCAACAGGGCAAGATATTTCTATAACCTTGCCTATCTCTAAATATTTCCAATCTCTTATCGTAGCTCATTTTTTTTAAACATATACGTAGTATATACCTGAACAATGTGAATACAAATTTTTATGATCGAGGATTGCATTGCAATGCCAAGTGTTGTGGACGACTAAGCATTCTAGTTTCCAGTCAATCACAACTCTTTGCAGCTTACAGTCTGTCCATCTGCCCAGAGATGTGTCGAACCAACAAACTGAGTCTGCAATTCCATATAGTTCTCCCATATATAATACTACCAACTTGGCAAATTATACCGATGGAAGCAATTTTTCTGATGGCAGAAACTCGTGTCGGATGTGGGGCTAATGCATGATGCAGTACTCCGTATGCAACAGCTTGTAACCATCTATAAGCAACTTTGTAACTCACTCCTTCCTTCCCCCCTCCCCCAAACCACCTCATTTTCTCACCTGTGCATACAGCTGTTGTCTTAACCACTTAAATTCAGTAGACACTTGTTATACATGCAACAAATACATCTTGCTCTTTGGAACTGAGCCACCCCCCCCCCCCATCTCCCTCCCTTACTCCCAACCTTTGCCCATTTATATTAATCTTGACTAGCTGAAACCCCGTCACAGACAGATTCCGTTCCATGAGCCCAATATGACAACCAGTGGCGGCTCTTGTAAGAGCTGGATCCCAGTCGATGTACTCCATGGCCTCACCTAATGAGGCCTACAAAACGTCCTTGTACACGACATTTTTAGTGTACACTACTCCTTGTGAAGAATTCCCCTGATTTGTGCACGTGTCTACTTTGACGTACACCGTGTAAAAACTTCTCAGGTCACAGTACCGAGAAAAACGTGATGCGACCGCTAGGGGGAGCACAAAATTGGTCCTTCAGTATTAATATATAGATGCTTCAGAGTTGAAAGTTGACTATTGCCACTATGTGCGATGCACTCTAACAGGTACGAAGTTTCTTTCAGTCCAGGTCACAGTACTGAGAAAAACGTGATGCGACCGCTAGGTGGAGCACAAAATTGGTCCTTCAGTATTAATATATAGATTAATGCATATACAGTAATCTGAACCCATTAACTTTAACAACAAACCAAAACCCAACAGAAACCATTTACTTTAGAACACAATTAACTCGCTGTCTTGGAGTCAAGCCTATAAGTCTTGAAGGTCTGAATAAGATGGCCGTGAGACAAGTGGCAAGAGACAAGAAAGTGGGGATGAACTAATAGAGATGAGCAACAAGCTTACACGAAGGTATGACATCAAGGAAAAGGAATTCTGGTGAAACCTTTGTGACCCTGGGGTCAAGGGTTTGGTGGAAGTAGGAGGGCAGGAGGAACAAAAGCATAATAGAGGATACCAAACTACCCGCTGTTAAGAATAACAATACAGTGAGAGTCAGCCTGCTGTCCCAAGACACAACGGATACAGTAACGAAGAGCAGTCACAGATGTTTATCCTGTGCATTATTTGTTCCACATCACCATCTTGAGGAATGCCAGACTCTCGAGCTAAAGCATGAGAGAATGCGATTCTGATGCAACCTGCTGCTTCTGAGCACACAGGAAATCAAATTGCCAGTCCAGGAGGAAACCGAGATGCTATTAACTGACAGTTTGGTAACCAGGACATTGTGTCCTGATTACCAAACTCAGGACATTAACCAATTGTTTAACCCTGTTTATCGCTTTGCTTGTGTGGGGGTAATGAAGGTGTGTATAAACTATAACAGAAGGAGAGGGAGAACCTGAAACATTGCCAGGCATTGTAAATGTTCAGAGATAAAAAAAGATAATGGACAAGTCAGTAGAAGAGATGCTAGATCTATCTCTTGGCCAGACCAATCCACCTGATTGAAATGGCACACGTGAAGATACTATGTTGATTGCTTTACTACTGTGAGAAAGACACTTTCTTGAGGAAATGATCTGAAGAGCTAAGTGCAGCTGTAGAAGTACAGAAAAAGGCTGGAGGGGAAGTTCAACATGATCAAATGAGGCAGAGAGTGGGAGCCATTCGGGCCAGGAAGGGATAAATAAACAGCGAAGTGTTTCCAATAGTGAGTGTGGGGAGGTAGTGCGATCACAACAACATTGATGGAAGTGTGAAAAACGATATGACAGGGAGATTCATCAAAACCGTTCATAATGTACTTGGAAGTGAGGCTTGAGTGATGATAGGTTGAGGGGAGGGGGGAGTATGAAATGCCACAAATAATAAAGCAGAAAATTTTGTTTGATACATTAATATACATAACTTATTCTTCATTTGAGGCTGTAGGGTAACATCATTGGCTGAGGGTGTGGCTGTGTCACCGATGCAATGCCCTCTGCTGTTTAGAGCTGGGATTTGTTCAGGGTGCCGGTGATGGCTCGCCGACTCTTCTCGAAGGACAGTGTGTGATCTTTGACGTCCCTCAACAAATACTGGCAGGCAGACGGGACACCCGATTTAACGTCCATCCGTGGAACGGCACACACACACTGATGAATCACCCTGCCTGTGAAACACCGGGATGGCAGTTTAAAGCTGCTTCAGGATTCAAGCCCAGGCTAGACATCTCAATGATGAGTGTGGATACTTTGAGGTCTAGGCCATATCAACCAACAACCCCTCTGAAGACAAGGAAGAATTCAAGTATGAGAATGAAGAAATAATTGAAAGTTAACGAACTGTAGCCTTTTTATAAAAGTTCATGATGCCCCCCCCCCCCCCCCAAGCAACTGCACTCAAGACCATGCACCTGGACACCAGTTCTGATGCTCCATCATGTAGCTGTATTAAGGTCTCCGCAGCTCGACATAATGTTTTGTTGTTGTTGTTGTTATTGTTGTTGTTATTTCATATGCAGCCTGTGGTTGCTATTTGATTCATTTTTGGAAGTGCGACTGTGCCATTGATGCAGTGCCCCTGTTTCCAGGAAGCTGTCACTCATTTTGCTAACCTTGGAAGGATGACAGGTTGAGTCAAGCATTCACATCTCTGTGCTGAGTTTTTGAAATAATAACTTCATTTATAACCATCACCAGAGGAGAGGGTAGGTATTTCATTTGGGTCATTTGTCTGTCTGTCTGTCTGTCTGGTTGTTTGTTCGACCGCACAGAACGTGACAACAGATTTTCTCTGCAACCACTTGTCGAATTGAGATGAAATTTTCACCATCGGAGTGACGACTCATGTAGAATGTTTTAATGATAATTATGACGTCATAGATGACGTGTTGTGCAGCCATTTTGGAAAAAAATGAAAAAACTTGGGACCTCTGTATCTCAGAAACCGCACGAAGGAAAAAATTGAAACTTGGCACATGGCAAGTACTCCTCGTGGGGAATATGTGTGATTTTTCTTAATGATGTCTTAGTTGCCTTCGTTATGACGTCATAATTGTATTCATAGAACGCTACATTCGATCGGTATGAAAAATTTTGAGGGTCATCCTGGGATAAATTGATAATGTCATTGGTCATGTGGTTCGACAGCCATATTGTTTTTTTGAAAACCAACCTTCAAAAATTATTCTTCTCTGCTCGATCCGAAAATACAGATCGAGCTGAAACTTTACACATATGACCGCCTGTCCATGAGGAACAAAAGGTTCACATACATGATGTCATTGGTCACATGGTTTTGGCAGCCATATTGGATTTACCTTAAAACCTATAACAAATATTCTTCTCCAGAACGGCTGGACAGATCTAGGACAAGCTTCGTACAAATGTTCCGCAGGCCCTGGGGATACCAGTGTATTCATGAATCATTGATAAGTCACATGGTCTGGCAGCCATATTGTATTGAGCAAAAATCTTTCTTTTTTAAATGATGGAGCATGAACCACTCACTCAAAATGAATGACAGAGCATGAAACACTCGCTCAAAATGATGGAGCATGAACCACTCACTCCGAATGAATGACAGAGCATGAACCACTCGCTCAGGATGACTGAGCATGAACCACTTGCTCAGGATAATGGAGCATGAACCACTCACTTAGGATTACGGAGCACAAACCACTTGCTCAGGATGATGGAGCATCAACCACTTGCTCAGGATGACGGAGCACAAACCTCTCGCTCAGGACGATGAAGCAAGAACCACATGCTCAAGATGACAGAGCACGAACCACTTGCTTAGAATGATGGAGCATGGACCAATTGCTCTGGATGATGGAGCACGAACTACTCAATCTGAATGGCCTGTCTCGGTAAAAGCGTCCCCAGTGAGTGAACAATTTGCTCAGAATGATGAAGTGTGGTGTCGCTATCGACTGTAAGGTGCTCGGCAAGTGGCTCAAGCAGTCAAGCAAGCACTCCAATTAAATAGTTGATCAGGAATGGCTGGCCAGGCTGTGGCTGCATACCATATTGGATGCCTTTATCTTTAAGGCTGGACTTCACTGCACCTGTAGCAGTTAAATAAATTGAAGGAATTCGTTCAAATAATGACTTTATCTACAAAAGAGTTGCTGTTTAATGTAGAACAACCCTGGAGACAGCGCGTAGTTTAATTGCCCATGAGATAGACATTGCAGATAGTCTGCCATGTTGCCTGATCTTCTGTGTACGCGCCACGTGGTACATCAGTTCGGGATCATGCAAACGTTATCACTTTATTTTAAAACGTCCGTTTTTCATCAGATTTGATTTGGTTTCTGGTAGAGCACCTTGCGAAACCTCTGAAAATATAGACACAGATCTGGCAGACGCTATGGATAAGCAGTACCTCTGGGGGACGGGGCATGAGGTCAAGCAGAGAATGTATTAAATCATATAGTTCAATGAAGCTGGTTAATTTTGGCACATTCATAAATCTTTTGTTCGCTCAATATAAGTCTCGAAAGAGTGGAAAAAAATAATTTAATGCTTCGGAAATTTCACATTTTCTCACATAGATATCGATAGGTATATTGGCTTCATTAGTAAAACTTGATTATTTCTTTAAATTATGTGATTTCACTCCAAATTTTGACGCTTACTTAGTTCGGACCAAATTCAATGCTCAAAGCCGTAATAATATTTCAATGATATACTTTAATTAGTCTGTGAGAGTAGATCGTGGAAAATCGTATCAAATGGATGCATGAAATCGCTCCAACCTCCTAATTTGAAAACTATAGTACTTACAAAAGTGATGTATACAGCAATTTGTAGCTATGATGAACAGGCATTCGATAATATGAGTGAGGAAAGTGGGGAAAAAATACTTTATCATTAAGAATTCGTTGCGGCCTGTTCCAAGTCGAGACATGGTTGAGCAGGCCAAAAAAACATGGTGGCTACACACCCCAGCGAGGTTACCTTGGATATTCCTCAAGACCCCAGAGATAGCGGTGAGCGAAGCTGCCTTGATAAAGGATATAATTAAATAAGGCCGTTAATTATCTTCAAAAGGGATGTTTTAATTAAACCAAACATCCAATTTTCAGGCATGCACTTCCTTGAAGTTTTCGTTGTATGTTTGCGAAGTTTCAGGCTGATAGGTTTCATGGTTTTGGAGTTATGGAGGAGACACACTAACACACACACACACACACACACACACACACACACACACACACACACACACACACACACATACACACACACACACACAAACGACATTTATTAGTTTCGATAAGATTGCGAACATTGCAGTCAAGTCGGATCATTGCCTGTTTGTAGATTTTGAAACATTGGGATGAATAATAGTCGTAACAATAAAAGTATAAGTGCACGATATTATGAGTACCCTCGACATAACAGTGGTATGCCTCTGAACATTCCATTGGTTGTGCTGTCGTTTTGAGTCCGATTACAGTGGCTATTTTTGCGAACATGATGAAGTACACCTCACGGCTTGCTCCACTTGACGAGCGGTTAGGTGAGCGGCTTGCAAAGCAGTTGATGTGGAACGACTGGCTTGGAAAGCGCTAGCACGCCACTTGCTGAAACGTAACACACGCCTGGTATGTACTCATGAGCTGTTTATAATGTAATAATTTACCAAAATGTAGACAGCCAACTAAATAAAGGAAAGGAAAGAATAAATGTAAAGGAAAGAAGCACAGCCAACTAAAAATCCTTACACCAAACCGCGACACCGTCCACTGAGTCTGCGATAAACAGGACTGATGATTTGAGCTGTTTCAGTTGATGCTTCATCCATAACCCACGGACTTCCTCCACCCTGTGTCACTGCTCTGGCATGTGGCTCGAGTTTCTTCCTTTCATAACCATCTTCTGGTCGCCCATGTGACACATTGAGTAGTGCATGTGAAGGAGCTTTTCATCACACGATGGAAGCATGCATCATTGTCGATATTGTCTGCTCATGCAATGGTTTTGCAATTGATGTCACTTGGTCATCCAGCAGGTGCAACTCGCATGTGTAATGGTTAAAGCGTCCGCTCCGAGTCTGGGAGGTCGGGCGGTTTGAACCTCCGGCCGAGTCGGACCAAAGACATAAAATATGATATCCCCTATCCTGCTTCCTAGTTGACACTCGGCATTTTAAATGGATAGAGCACGGACAAACAACCATAGGCTGGCCACCATTGCACAAGCTTGATGGACCCAATGGCCTCCTCTATTGAAGTTCCTCATCAGAGAGCTATCTGGTGTTATTTGCATTGGTATAAGAACAATGGAAATGGAGCTGCCCTACTTCCTGGGCAGCAAAATGTACTTCTTGGATGTGCTGTTCACTCTGTGAGTTTCACTCAGATCAAAACTTTCAGGCATGTTGTAAGCAGTGGTATTCTTCTGCAATAACACATGGAGTCTCAAGGTCCTTGAGTATTTAAATAAATAGCCGCTTTGGGGACTGACGGTTATTTCCCAAACAGCTGGGGTGAAAATGAAGGATTGGGGGGAAGGGTTCATGCCCCCCCTTCCTGAACTGGTATAGACATGGGGAGCACAATTTACAGTAAGTTAACGCATGGTACTTATGTTTCATGAAGAGTTTGGTCTGCATATGTCCGTTGGTTTCTTAGAAGATTAAAAAAAAAAAATTACCTGAATTTGAGGCGAAACCCCCCTTTTCAGCCTGTTATCCGGGGCAGATCTGGATTGCGAGCACAACCCCATGATACCTTACTGTTCTAATGTGTCGGACAAAATTTGGTCCATATCGGTCGGTCATGTAGTTTGTGAGGAAAATATGTTTTGGTGAAGATGATGGATGAGGTGAGGGAGGCCGTGGCCCCCTTTTCAGGGGAGATACGGCCATGGGGAGCACAACTTAAGGTTAGCGCATGGTTACGATGCCACGTGGCCAGTTTGGTCTGGATCCGGTTGTCAGTTTTTGAGAAGATTTTTGAATAAAATACCAATATTTAGGGAAAACCCCATTTCACTTCATTTATAGCAAGCACATCTGGATGGGAAGCACAACTACGTGAGACCTTGCTGTCCTGATGCATCGTACCAAATTTAATTTGAAGAAATAACTTATTTATTTCGAAGAAATAACCTAAAAAAGGATTGCACGTCCTCGAGCTCACCTGGATCAGGAGCAACAGCTCCTCAACCGCCCCACCCCCCCCCCCCCAGACCCTACCAGACACCAATTTTTTTATTTGGAATAGTGTGAACAAACTTTAGTACATCACGGGTGATGAAGGTTGTGGTCAAGTTTCATAGAAATTGTGTGTATAGTTTCAAAGAATACAGCAAATACATATTTTGGGGGGCAACCCCCCCCCCGTACACCCCGTCAGACCCCGATTATTATTTTTTATGCCATGAACAAACTTTGGTACATCATGGGTGATGAAGGTTATGGTGAAGTTTCACCAGAAATGTGTGTAGTTTCTGAGAAGAAAGCAAATACCTCTTTTGGGGGGCAACCTCCTCATAGACCTCCTTAGACCCCAATTTTTTTGGATGGTTTGAACAAGATTTGGTGCATCACGGGTGATGAAGGTTGTGGTCAATTTTCAACAAAATTGTGTGTGTAGTTTCGGAGGAGAAATAAATACCTCTTTTGGAAGGCAACACCCCATAAGCTCCCTCCGTAGACCCCCTCAGACCTCGATTTTTTTAAAAGCCATGAACAAACTTTGGTACATCACAGGTGATGAAGGTTGTGGTCAAGTTTAATCGAAATCGTATGTGTAGTTTCAGAGAAGAAGTTGCAAGTATTTGTGGACGGACGGACGGATGGACGGACTGACAGACGGACGACGCGCCGTCCCATAAGCTCCCCGGAACTACGCTCCAGGTGAGCTAAAAAGGGGATTCCATGTCCTGTGTTTATTTTTCCATGTTTTAATTATTTAGATTTTATTAATTTATTATCTCTCATAACTCTCCCCATTTTTTTTTGTTTTGCTTCTTGTTTGTTTCCCAATTATTACTATTTTGCTCCTGGTTCCAATCCCCTTGACTTTTAACTGCTGAACACTGCCCCTCCTTATCGTCAGATGTCAAAATGATTCATTCCCACCCCATTCCCTGATCTGTGATGTGGCTCTGATGCACACGTACACCAGTGGCTCAGTTCCACCCTATATCAACCTTCGCTCCTACATTGACTATCGGTCAGCCAGAGAGATCAACAAGGGAGCTATACATGGCCATCTTTTTTCTAAGTAGGATTGTGAATAAAAGTCAACTTGTACGACAATTATTGACTGGATATCCAGGTGGCCTGAGTCTCCATCGAGCCGTTACCTCGTGGGACTCATGTTGACTTGTGTTTGATGAAAACTGCATAATATCAGTTACAAAAAAATGTAACTACATTTTCTCTTAAAGGATTAACGGTCTTCACTTTGCATGAGCGTCCTGGTTTGAAATTCACAAAAATACAAAATATGGCAAAGCTGTCATCAATTAAGTTTTGCGCTTTAGGGCTTTAGGAATTTATGGTTGATATTTTTAATTACATTTACCAGTTTGCACTCTCCTTGAGCCATTATCTCAGTGGACCTATGAGTACATCAAAGTGACCCTCAAATGGGAAATAAAGCAATGAATGAATGAATATTTTAATTACTTAATTAGACAGGAATGAAACAATTTCCCCACTGCAAAAAAGGGCTGAAGCTCTAATTACAGTTTGAGAAAAGTTTGCTTCATAGCACTGAGCACAAGCAATTACTTTATTTCGTTTTTAAT
>NC_140976.1:33408487-33553487 GCF_056783735.1 Eptatretus burgeri | reverse complement strand
GGTGGGGTTAACTCAGCCTGTCATCCTTCTGAGGTCGGAAAAATGAGTGCCAGCATGCTGGTATACTGTATCAGAGTGGCGACCCATCCAGGATTGTGCCCAATAGCCAAAGAGACTACTTATGTAGTGCCAACGCTCTGCACAGAGTATGGTCCCAATCTCCCCCTCCTCCTTCGCATTTTGGGATCGACCTCGAACAGGACCAGAAGACGGATTCTGGAGGCTTGGCATGCAGAGGAAACAGTCACATCGATCATGCAGAAGGTGTTGCAGTTACCGTTAGCATTTGGACCTCTCTTGCACAAATGCACCGGGGAATCCCGGACATTGCATGGGGATTCCACTTAGTATGTCACCCCGTTCTGTCAGGACTAACCCGCAACCCCCCACCCAACCTCCTTCCCCCAACTCTTTTCCGCACATGGCCACATTTGCACTGTTGTGAATTTGGACTATGGTTTGTACATTTGCACTGTTGCACATGGCCACGGTGATGCTCTACCCCCTCACAGATTCCTCACACATCGGCCTCCTTGTCCACACTCAGTTTTATACTTTAACTCTGGGAACAGCTAGGCTCTGCCATTCAGCCTGGCCCTGCGACTCTGGTCAATGGTGTCCAGTATCCCTTGAGAGACAAAATTCTTCTTCGCCCTCCAATGAGTTCCAAGACATCCACCGGCAACATCAAGGATGGTTGTCTTGAAGGCACTCCACAACTCTTCAGGATTCCCAAAGCACTCAGACCTCCCCAAATCCCCTCAAAGCCTGTTCGCAAACTACTCAGCTACCCTCTCATCCTTAAGCTTGGCAACATCTAGCCTTGGCTGTGATGGTACCATTCTCCCGGATCTAAGCTGCAACTTCAGAGTTGCAACCACAAGCCTGTGGTTGGTATTGAGAAACTGAGCAATCCAGTACACCCTGCTGTTCTGGATCATCCTTCAGCGACCATTAACGAGCACATGGTCACTCTCCTTTGCCACATCACCAGCATTGAAATACCAAGTCCAGCGATGAGCCTGTGGGCACTGAAACCATGAACCAGACACCCTAAGTCCATGACTTCTTGCAAAGTCAAGGAACTTAGTGGTATTCTGTAAATATGTAAATATGTATCTTCCAGCGCCGTTTCCGGTTAGAGTGCGTATTACAAGTCATAATGTCATAAAATACATCTATTCTCTGCATGAAAAGCATCCACATCGGAAATGATCATGATCATTTGAGGTTTGTTTCACTTGTATGCACCACTGAACCATATTAGGTTAAAACTGCATCTTGTGCTCAGGGGTGGAGAGGTAGATAAAGGTAGTGAGAAAAGCGTTATAACTAAGTGTGAGTGGATGAAGGGGTTGAGGGAAATGGGTGATTGTGTTGAGTGGAAATATGTGAAGGTGGGAAGAAGGTAGTAGGAAAAGGAGAATAAGTGGGAATTGATTGAAGGCTTTGAGGCAAATATTGAAACGGTTATAGGGGAAACAGAGAAGAGATGCTTCCTTTGGTATAGTCACGGATTGATTGTGAAATTCCCATAACATATCCTTTTGGAAAATAGGGTGAGACTTTTAAATCACATGGTTCGACAGAGTGTAAACGTTTATTGACTGCTTGAATACCATCAAAAGTCATTTCACAAATGCACTTCATCTTCTTTGTTCCAATGCGGTTTCAGTCTGGAGCTAGTGATGCATGTAATGCTCAAACAATGCTACCTGGAAAATCATTAGTTTTTGCTCCAATGTGGTCCTGATGCCTGCAAGCTTGCGGCGCTCTGCATTTCAAAGAAAAGCAAAAATCATTAAGCCATTGTAAACAGCGCAAATTACCTGTGAAAGTATCAAATCTATTTCCATTTAAATTTGTGTTTTTATCATGAATTTGATGTCGTTGCTTATCTTTTGGGAAAAATTTATTTCTGCGCTTTTTTCTAAAAAAAAATTACACCCCATTGTCTGCCCTGATCAAACAGCTTCCAGAAATGGCACAGGGACAGGTATATGTCATTCGCCTTCTTCATAAAGATGATTATTTAAACCAAACCAAGATTTAGTTGTGTTGCCTCCTGAAACAGCTTCACTTGTGTTTTTCTCTGTGAGAGAATAAAACTTTCAATCTGGGGAAGATATGCTCAGAATAAACATTGCTCGGCACACTCCGAGAGGTCCAAATGACTTCCCAAAAGGAATGAAGCACCCCAGTCCCGATAGTCCAAAATAACTTCTCACTGTAATGCAATAGCTGGGAATAGCCGAACGGTAAGCCCTGGAAATTGTGACCAATAACTTACTTTGGGTAGGCTCAAACATTTACAATTGACATGTGGCCCAAAAGGGACAGGCCATATAAGTTCCAAAGTAGGCAACTTAATTTAACTATGGCTCAAGTATTTACAATAACTTTACAACTCTCATGAATGGTATGATCATGCATTTGAGTCCCATATATATTGAAAATACTTCAATCCATTAAAGTAATTAATCATGCAAGTGTAAAATTTAACCTTCCTTTCAGTCATTATCCAGAGAAGTTTAAACATAAGCACAGAAAATGCAAATGCACATCGATGTTGACATGAGGCAGTTCATCTTTATATTTAGCAATATCTGGCCAGCCGTAGCTTCAACTCCATTGTACAAACTGCACTGGCAAAAGAGAGGGTAAGGTATGACCTGCACTTTCTCCGTGGCAGGAAACAGCACTCGCATTCTTGTTCTCAGTTATTTAGAAACCCGCCAACTGTCTTCCGTGAACCTCAACATGACAGAGATTCTTGGGTGTCACCCAATTATCGTCCACATTACAATCACACATGGGTCCAGATGATGAAGGTTGACCAGTTGACTCGTTCAAGTACACCAACACTCTTGATTCCATACTTTTGTACTCGTGGTCTGTTTTCCTGGATACCGGGCGTAGTGGCCCGCGCCTGTAATCCGGATACTCGGAGGCTTGGGTTGGAGGATCGCTTGAGGACGGGAGCTCTGCACTGGGCCGCGCTATGAGAGGGTATAGGGCAGGCCGGAATCATGGCGAAACCCAATCCTTATCCCTGTGTTGTAAGAGGCGACCAGGGTTGCGTCAGGAAGGGCATCCGGCGTAAAACCTGTGCCAAATCAGTATGCGGATCATAACGGATGATCCGCTGTGGCGACCCCTAACGGGAGCAGCTGAAAGACGAACAACAACAACAACAACAACAGGTCTGTTTTCCTGGATCAGCGTACTCCCTGCTGCAGTTCGCCACCGCTGTCTTCGCTGTTGCTGGGGTCCCTGGACTGTTTTTGGGGATCATCTTTTACAGGAAAATCAAACATATGACAGCATGGCCACAAGGGTGGTCAATTTGGTCATGGAGAAGAGGCAAAGAATGGACATACAGACAAACAACAGTGAGCATAGCAAGCAACTTTTTTTGTAACACAATACATACTGTAGTTTCATGAAAGAGCAAGACAGCATTTTGATTGAGGCAGTTGGCAGTTGGACTGGTGAGCTTGAACAGTTTTGCTGTTGAACGAAAAGGTAGTTCCATGGAGAAAATGAACCATCATTGATAGGTACTCGTGGTCTGTACCTTTTTTGGGTATTCCGATGTTGGGGGATCACTTTCGATGTTGGGCAGTTAAGTTGAATAAAATTTCGGAAGGAACTTGATTGAGCAGACACAGAGACGAGAGGGTGATCATTGATGACTATGTGCAGTAGTTTGCTCCACTGTAGTTGTGTTGCCTACATTATTGATGATATGCCAAGTGAGGGTATACTTGTACAATTGGTTAAAGCAGATTGCAGTTTGACGATAACGTTTCACCAAGACGAGCGGTTATACAAGTCCAAATGCTTTTTTATGTGTATACAAGGTCAAGGCTCATGAAAGAACGAAAACACCGAACATATCAGTATGCACCAGAACAAAAGGAATGGCAGAAAGAGAAGGGGGATAACACCAACAGCAGGGCTCAGGGACAAAATGGACGGAGACTTAGACAAATAAGGGAAGTGGCGGAGGAAAGAGGAGTGAGGCAGGATGCATGGGGTGGACAAGATGGACACAGAAGCAAACTCTCAGGAAGGAAAAACTGAAAACCTGCTGTGAATATGAAAATAGTTATGAATCGAATGTTTGAATCACGACTGGCCCATCCACTGTTTTTTAAAACTTTTTCAGCAAACTAACTGGAATCTTCCTGGTGAACCAACCGTCTCATGGTTCATTTGCAAAGACTCTTCAGGATCTAAAAATAAGAGCAAAACATAGTTGAGAGATTTGCTTGTGTTTTGATGTCCAGAGAATAACCTGCTTTTACAAATAATAGTTTATTACAAATAATACGCTTATTCTGTTGGGTCGCCGAAATAGGTGACTCTTATTGTCAGTAATTCTGTCTGTTTGTTTGGATGTTTGTTCGTTTGTCATCAGCATAATTGGTAGTAAACGTTGGCGGATTTTGACCAAACTCGGGTGGTTGGTATATCTTATGTCCTCGTGCTTTGGAAATTGTGATGGCTGCTAGGGATGCTTTGGTTCCCTAGCAACAACCGAAAAACCTTCAAAATCGGTAACGTTCACGCAAAATCAATTCCGAAAGCCATTATCCCACGTCGGGTTATGAAATTTGGCACGAATGATCTACAGGTGATGTTCTATCAAATATATTCCGGTTTTTGTGATATATGGAATACTTTACCCGCAACGCCCCCGACAATTAGGGTATGTGCGAAAATTGGCGAAAATTAAAGGCCCCCTAGCGACCAGGTGAGTGCATCGATATAAATGAAACTTTGCAGGTTCATGGTACTCAATGAGTACAACAACTTTGCCTCATGACATATTGACCGATTTCGCTTAGGTCAGGGGTCAAAGGTCAATTAGTGCAAAAATCGATAATATGCGAGAGCTGGAGGTGCCTTCGCGCCAAATGCCACTCCTCCTAGGGTTGTGGGCGGATGGTCATGAAAATTCACACTAATCGTCTGGAATACATTGTGCACAAACGATCAAGCCGGATTTTCGATTTAGATCTTTGTTCACCCACAGCATCCCCTCGAACTTTGGGGATTTCCGATTTCAAACCGCATTTTCGGTACTTTTCATTCAAATGGATACCGGGTAGTTATCAGTAGATGGAACTGGATGAGATTTGATATGCATAATCTTAAGGTGATTCCCTTTCCGCTATATGACTTCCATTTTGCTCTATATCTTATAGTTTCCATGCTCGGCGACCCATCACCACCTCCCGGCTTGTCTGTTTGTTTGTCTGTCTTTCCGACGATTTTCTCTTCATTTCCGAATACTCGACTTGGGACCATAAAAACCATTTCATTTCAATTTGGCTGAGGAGTTCCAGTCATATATAATTTTTCCGTTACAAATGAATGATCTCGTTTGTTTTCTTATCATTTACCTTATTTCACCACGATTTGACTGAAGAATTGTGAGATGATGGAATCTTGAGAGATTGTGAATTGAAACGCGTTTTTTTATTTACTTACTTTTAACATTGTTCCGTTTCACTTGGACAATAAAAAAAAATGAAATGAAATGAGAGAAAGTTGGGGTGGGGGGATAGAGAGAGTTTGGGTGGGAAGATAGAGATTTGGGAGAGGGGGGGTTAAGGCATGAGGATGGGCAGGGGTTGACTCGAGAAGAAGAAAGGAGGAAGGGAGGACAGAGTTGGAATAGGGGGGTAGAGATGGACAGAGAGTTGGGAAAGTGAGGGTTGAGGACTTGGATTGGGTTGAGGACTTGGATTGGGAGGGGGGTTGAAGACTTGAAGAAGGGGAAAGGCAGGACAGACAGCCTGGGTTGTGGGGAGGGCAGAAAGGGGACAGAGTTGAGAGAGGGTGGTTGAGGCTTATTTAGGGGGGGGGTTGTGGACTTGAAGTGGGGATGGGGTTGAGGAGTTAGGGAGGGAAGGTTGATGACTTTTTGTATGGAGGGAGTTTGAAGACATGCAGTGGGGAGAGTATTTGAAGACAGAGTGTGGAGGGGTTTGAAGAGTTGTGATTGGAAGTCAGGGCTTGAGTACTTTAGATAGGAAGGGGGATTGAGGACTTGGGGGGGAGGGGTTGAGGACTTGAAGAGGAAAAGTGGAGGGGAGGACAGAGAGCATGGATGTTTGGAGCAGAGAGATATTAGAGAGAGGGTTTGAGGCATTGGCGGAGGTGGGGCTGAGAGAGGTTTTGAGGACTTCGGTGTGGAATGGGGGTTGAGGACTTGGGATTGGGAGGGGGTTTGTGGACTTGGTGTTTGGGCAGGGGGGGGGATTTGAGGAATTCAGCTGGAGTTCATACCGCCAATCTCCCATACTCAGAGCGGACACGCTAGCCATTACGCCACCGAGTCTAGTGTATGTATATGTGTAAAAAAATATATATATATTTGTACACATATGAAAGTGCACAGCCAATCAAAATGATAAAGCTCGACCAAACTCACACCATTGACCCTCCAAAATAGGTATTTGCTCTCTTCTTCGAAAATACAAACACAATTTCCATGAAACTTGACCACAACCTTCACCACCCAGTATGTACCAAAGTTTGTTCACAACAATAAAACAAATCGGGTCCTACAGAGGTCTATGGGGGGGGGGAAGGGGAGGGTTGCTCCCCAAAATAGATATTTGCCATAACATTGGTTCATTGGTACATTTTGTTGATTCTGTCCCACGTTGACTTCCTCCTCAGTATCATCATTCGACCAGGTGAGCACCCAGGAATATTGCCCCTGTTTTTCATCAAATTATGGAGACACTGATTGGTTGTCACAACGGGCAATACTAGACCCATGAAACGACGTCGTTTATACGCTGAATCAATGACTATTTGAGTGTGTGCCTCATGAAGAAGTCATGAATAAATCCATTGACACAGTTCCGGATGTGGATGCAATTATACACTACCCTATTGGGTTTTTGGATATGGGCATCAGACGTGCAACTGACCAGCATTTGAGCACCCAGGTGTACCACAAACCCACACATACAGACCAGGTGCTCAATTACAACAGTGGTCACCCAATTACGCACAAACGGTATATTGCACATATACCTTGTTTGACCGAGCCAAATCACACTGCAGTGAGCAACACACACGATGGACCGAAATTGAACATCTCAACCGCTTACTGCAGAACAATGACTATCTGGCAGCATTCATTCGGTCTTGCCGTTGGAGGAGGGCACCCACATCGCCACCTGAGGAACCGGTCAAAACATTGGAATTACCACACAACGGCAATACTTCAGAGATTGCCAACCATTTTCTGAAATCATTTGGATTCCAAGTTGCACACAACGTCGGACAAAACCATACGTGTAGCTGTCTAGGCCCAAAGACAGGGTGAAGAGACTCGACAAGATTAACGTGGTCTACAAAATCCCCTGTCAAGACTGTAATGCCAACTATGTGGATCAGATGTCCAAGCGACTCGCAACGGTTAATGCAGCGTTGCATGCGAAGACAAGGTTTTGTTGGTAGCAGCATATTGTCACAATCTACATCACACCTTCGTGTGGGAAAACATGGCCGTTAAAGCCTCAGCACCCGGCCAGACAAGCCG
Organism: Eptatretus burgeri; assembly: GCF_056783735.1. Lineage (NCBI taxonomy): Eukaryota > Metazoa > Chordata > Myxini > Myxiniformes > Myxinidae > Eptatretus > Eptatretus burgeri. The sequence goes on along the minus strand of NC_140976.1, from coordinate 33,545,917 downwards.
AGAAATTGTCGAAGCATGGCTTTCAGGCACACAGTCGATGAACCATCACGTCGATCTGCATGCTGCCTATTGAGGATTAGGCAATCGCTCGCAGCCCCCACCCACGGGTGTGAAGGCCAAACCCATTACGCAAACCCGAATCAGACATGGAACACGTGACACCGAACCTGTGACCTAAACATCCAATCTGGAAGCAAATTCACCCTCCAATCCCACTCTCTTTATTAAATCCATCCCAAACCTCACGCTGATTGGTCCCTCCTCGCAGCCCAATTGTGACACGTAGCCATTCCCGTCGGACATAAGTACAGCAAACGTCTCAAAAGCTGCACTTGTGGTGTTTAATTTTTTACCTCTGAGGACCGAAGAAAGTGTACTTCTGAAACGTCTGTGTTTTAATAAAGAATTTTATTCTTTTAGGCTCAATGTGCTTTTACTCTCTGTACAAATATGTCTCCTGAGCTACCTAGAAAAACATATATATATATATATATATATATATATATATATATATATATATATATATATATATATATATATATATATATATATATATATATATATATATATATTGTTAAGGATTCGGCGGTGGTGGGAAATTCGGACGAGTGCGTCAATCACTGTCCGTAACCAGTTTGGATTTTCGCACCCTACTCTCGACAGCCAAATGTTACAGATTCGGCGCCACCCTCACCACCGCCATCTCCGGGGTAATAACGCAGGCTGGTTCGGCACAGGCCTCGGGTCACGTGCCTCAAATCGCGATACCAACATACCCCTGGACCTTACCAGTTGGGGGAATAGACCCCGGTTACAGACTGGTTTTGTCAGAGCCCGAGCGAATTCTGCCAGTCTGTAACCATTTGGGGTTTTATATGCAAATAAAGCGAATCGTTGCTCGGCGTGGCACGAATTAATTCAAAGCGGCAACTTCATACGAATCAACCAGAGTTATTAGGGACACATCGGGGAACACAACATAAGCAAAGCATTCACGAAAATGTTATAATTAATCTATAACCCGTTCTGAACTAGGGAGCTACGGATTATGGGTTTCGAAGGGGACCCTAACGAGATAAACCTTAAACGACATGCAGACAAGACATGGAGAGCATGCAGACAAGACACAGAGTACTTGGTGATGTTTCATGGACGAGAGGACAGTGTCAAAGGCCCGAATGTGACTCGTGACAAGCCGATGTCCATGGATTCGAGCCCCAGCTCAAACACGCCGCGTGGCAAAATGGCGCTCGTCCATGTGTCGCAGCCCTCACGCACACAGCCTTGGCATGTTCTGACCCCGCGAGGTCGACTGCACCAGAGCGAAAGATCCACGGTGGTATGCTCCAGTTGTCTTTTCACAAGGTCCAGCATACAAGTCCAGGCCTGGCCTGTTCACCAGATCAGGCCAAATCGAGGTGTTGGGCTCCGGCAGGCGGATCGACAAATGTGTCGAGGACCTCCTCATGAAAGTCGATCGCTGACTCGACGTGCAGGCAGCCTCTCCCACTGCCAAAATGGCAGACTTGACATGCAGGCAGCCTCTCTTACTGCCAAAATGGCAGACTCGGCGCGTTCAGTTTCCCCCTCACCTCTCGGCTGAGTGTAGTTTCACTTCCTCTTTCTCGGCACTCGTCGCCTCTCTGTTTCACTTTCTGCCGATCGCAGACTGACCTCGGTGCTCTCAGTTCCACCTTCTCTTCCCGGTGCACGCTGACCTCCAAGCCGACTGGCTCTTCCCTTCAGTTTCACTTCCTTCTCTAGGCCACTCCCCCTCAGAGCGCTGAGCGGGGACTATTGTCCAGAGAGAGGAAGGAAGAAGAAGAACCTCTCGGTCCACCACCAATGTACGAACAATGAACAGCCTCTTGCACCTCCCGACACACATGTAACGTCCATTTACCGAACAACCTGGCTAAACATGCATTTAATGGGGGATCTGGGCTAATCCTATATTTAATAACACACTAAGGGCCATTTCCGCAACAATATATATATATATATATATATATATATATATATATATATATATATATATATATATATATATATATATATATATATATATATATATATATATATATATATATATATATATATATATATATATATATATATATATATATATATACATACACTGTCGGACATCGACAATTGCAGATTCGACATTCGCAGTTCATAAAATGTGATCTGTTTCTACATTCGCTGCTCCAGGCTTTGCATATTCATGATTTTTTTGCGGCTTCTCATACTGAAAACTCCTGACCGTGTGTATCGGTGCAAGGCCCGGGTGGAGGGATCGCTACCAGTGAATGGACTGTATCGGGATTGGTTGCTTCTAAAAACCGATGGGAAAGGACATATGCTGGGCTTGTGCATGTACAGGGTAAGTTTAAAATTGTGATATTTGCTATTAATCCTTTTGGGAGGGGTGAGAGCTGTTGTGAGCTGTGAGGGCTGTTATCTATTATATTCAGGGGTTAACATAACTAGTATGCAGGTAAATCATGCACAGGGAATAAAACTAAATGTGTACTTCAAAGATGCTCCAAAATCTCAAAAGTGTACAGTATGAGCACAACAGAAGCTTTTGATAGAATGTTTTCTCAGATATACTGATTTCAAAATTAAGTTTATAAATGATAACATAATAATTTACAAGTTATATTGCAGGTTTATTGCGTATGAGATAAAAAAAAGATCTGAGGAGAACACTCAAGAAAGAAGGAAGAAGAGGGGGTTCAGGAGTGTCTGAAACGAAAAAAGAGGGGCTTGCGATTGTCTCCTCTGGAGTCGATGTTTTCAGAGAGCGCTTACAGAAGAGTGAGAAGCATACTAAGCTGGGAGATGCTTGGGAAAGCAGACGAGCACTCTCGAAGCTGACATTTTTTTGTGTGTGAGTACCACATCATTTCTACTGGTACTCATTGGAGAACCAAATTTATAAAATGATGAACCCCTGATTATATTGTTTGTTTAGTTCTGGAACCACAAGAGACATTATTCTAGATGTCTGCATCTATTGGTAAAAAGAGGTGTGTGTGTGTGTGTGTGTGTGTGTGTGTGTGTGTGTGTGTGTGTGTGTGTGTGTGTGTGTGTGTGTGTGTGTGTGTGTGTGTGTGTGTGTGTGTCTGTGTGTGTGTGTGTGTGTGTGTCTGTGTGTGTGTGTTTTTTATCCACTGTGACTGCTCACTTGTATTAACAGGAAATTATAGGAAATCAACACCTCTCAGTCACATCCATGGATATTTCTCATATTTCCTCGATTTCCATGATTCCCATTTTCATACAGGAACAGAACAGTTATGGTTAACCTTTTCAAAATTGCTAGACTTTCATCTAAATGCTGAAAATTATATCAAAAGAGACTAGTTGAATAACACATTTTACGCGAGCAATGGCAGGTTAAAATGGGGAATGCTCTGTTGTTTCCAAAAAAACGTGGGGGTGGGTGGGGTGTGGTGGTGTTAAGGCAAGGTTAGAGTTCAGATCATTGGCATTCACTCTGATGCTGCGATACATTTGTGGACAGCCAGTCCTCCAAGGCTATGAAATCATACTTTTTCAACACAACACATGCTGAATGGCTCCACACTGTTCACTAACAGGCTTCTGTGTTCTCTAAGATGTACTTGTGTTGCTTTTTGTCACCTTCCCTCAGAAAGACCCTTCTATGTTCACTTCACTCGATGGTTGGCTGTTCATAGGGTTGTGCACCTTTTCCACTCGATTCTAATTTTCAAGGCCTTCACAATAAGTGACTCACCAAGCCTGTTTCAAAGCGGTAGCTACATCATATCACTCATCTTCTGATGCCATGATCTTTGTTGGATCACTCCAGATCACATCCCTCCACCTCTTTCTGGACCCACCTCATGAGCAAGATTGTGGCAACCAGCTGAACAGGCTCACCTTTTGAGTACGACAGTCAGGCATCCCTGCAATATGGCTTGACCTTTCTAAACAGCGCTTCATAATGGTTACGGCTGCTGTTTTGGATACACCCCATTGTTGACTGATATATTCTGATGTTATACGCTGCAGCCATTGTGGCTTGTTTGTGATACATAACATGATTCTTACACATGATTCTCATTCAGATTCATATTATGGAAATAATTTGGCTTCCTTAATGGCTTTTTCAATGGTGTCCAGCACTCAAATCCAGAGAGTGGTATGGGAAGCACACATTCTTGGTATTCCTTCTGCTTTGTGTCAATTCTTAAGTGCCTGTTCAAGAAGACAAGCTTTCTCAGAACACCAAAAGCTATAGATGCATGTGCATTTAGTCTCCATGTCTGAGTCCATTCTCCCAGATGAAAATATAACTGAACCTCAGCATGGGAATTAATTGACTGATTCAATCACCTCATTGCACACATCAGGGAGCCTTGTCCTCTTCTGTGACTGAGCTCTCTACGAGTTGGCATGCTAAGAATGCTAACAGAAAATCAAAAGTCACCTGCTACCTGCACGGACTGCTATGGCCTTCTGTGTTCCACATCCAGTTGGTAATAGAAGGGCATCAATATCAGCAAAATGACACTCAGTCACATCTCATCAGCATTTCTGGTGTCTTCTGAAAAACTTCCTGTCATTTTTGTATCTGAGATTCACACTCCTTCTACTCCCTCCAGGATTGCTGTCCATTGTTCAAAGACCAAGCAGGCATGCAGGTTGAAATGTGCTGGTGCCAGGCAGCAACTTGTTGCAGACCACTGTTCACTTCAAATGGCTCCAGTAAGATGTTGTTCACTCGTAACTGGGCTTACATATCCTGTTGGAAAGACTCAATGAGCTCTATGACCCGAGTCACGACCGCCAACTTTCCCAGAGCCATCCATATAGCTGCATGAGGTACTGAATCATAACCTTTGTGAAGGTCAATGAAGAGAAGGAATAATTTTGTTCTGTGTTATACATACATACATACATACATACATACATACATACATACAGAATCATATACATACGTACATACTTACATACATACATACATACATACATGATCACATACATACATACATACAAACAGAATCAAATACATACGTACATACTTACATACATACATACATGATCACATACATACATACATACATACAAACAGAATCAAATACATACGTACATACTTACATACATACATACATTATCACATACATACATACATACATGATCACATACATACATACATGATCACATATATACATACATACATACATACATGATCACATACATACATACATACATGATCACATGCATACATACATGATCACATATAAACATACATACATACATACATACATACAGAATCATATACATACATACATACATGCATACACACATGATCACATACAAACATACACACATAATCACTTAATAGTTACATACATTATCACATACATACATAATCACATACATACATACATAAAAACATACACACATAATCACAAACATACATACACACATAATCACTTAATACTTACATATATTATCACATACATACATAATCACATACATAAGGCCCGGTCACACCTTGACGTTTTAGCCAGCGATGGCAACGTATTAAAATGTATGTAAAACGCTGGCTTACGTTGAACTTTTGATGTTTTTTTTTTAAAGATTCGGACGTATTCATAGTGACTTGGTCTTATGTATAACGCATTGGTAACGGACACAGAACGTTTCGTTGTGTTATAGATAACTTATACCAACGAATGCTGAACCTGTTGACGGCCTACACAACCGATGCCCAACGATAGTCTAACTTAGGCATAGCGCGTTGCACGCATCGCCGACGATATCGTGACGTAGCCTATTAAAAGGCTGACGCACAACGATTCGAATCATAACTGCCGTAGAAATGGAAGTGTCAACATCGCGGTCACACCTTGGCGATCTTGCCAGCGTATGCCGACCTAAGAAAAATGTGTCTAAAACGTTGGGGCACGTCAAATACGGTATGAGTAAGTTTGGCATACGTGAGTAGAATGCTAAAGTACCCTATCATACGTCGTAGTAAGTAGAGTACGTCAAGAAATTTTAAACATGTTCAAAACTTTACGACGTACTCGGCCAATGACACACATTCTGCATGCGATGGGGATAAGTTTTACACACGATGTGTGGACGCTTACACACGTCCACAAAGGCTACTTATAAGCTACTCATAAGTCTAAACATGTCGCGGTAATGTCTTTTTTACGCGAAACTTATTTCTAACTTATGTTTGACGTGCTTTGAACCAATTCTTTACGTAGTCCCAACACACATCGACGTATGTAGACGTATTCCAATGATGTCTTCTAGTCGACAAAAAAAAAATAAATGAATGTGTTTCTAGCTTACAACTGCCATATAAAGACGTGTTCCCAGCGGTTTTTGGAATTGGTATATAAAAATGCTGCTCATAAAAGGGGAACCCAACAGTGTTTTCGAGTCCTTTTTGAGTCGATGTCCATGTCAGCAGTAACAGTATCAGTATCAGTATCAGTATTAGTAATAGTATTAGTAGTAGTTTGTTCATGTTGGCAGTAGGAGGTGAGTGTGAGGGGGAGGGTGTGGGTTATGATGGATCGTCCTTGCGTCCGCGTGTCCACGGGTAGGAGACATCTTCTCACCATTGTTCGAAGTTCTTCGCGGCTAATTTTTTATGGGGCTTTTTCAACAATGAGCTATAGCTTGTTTTTACGATTTAGGTCTATTCATAATGGGTTGGACAAATGCACAATGAACTAATAATGTGCATAGAGCACTTTGATTACTTATAGATACGATATACCAACGAATAATTATCGTGAAGCCGGCGTTCGCAAACTATGCCCAACGATAGCCTAACTTATCCATATCGTGCGGCAGTTTATCTTTGCCGGTGACGTAGGGTTTGCTATTCATAGGCTGCCACTCAACGATTTAAATGGCTGCATCTCCACTATTGAAAGTAGACACTTGCGCTCAACAATTGGATTTTTTTTACACTCAACGACTTTTAAACGGTACCACTCAGCTATTTTCATTGTTTACAATGAACAATTTAAATTGCTGTCACTCGCCTTTGTTTTTTGACGCTGGGGTTTAGAAATTTGAAGCGTTTCTTCTGAACGTGTTAAAACGCTCAAACTCGACTATTTTAAATAGATGCTGCCGATGGACAATTGGAATCATAGCCAAGCGAAACATCGAAGGGTGAACATCCTCGTCATTCCGAAGAAAAGTTTGAAGAATGCTGCAAATAAGTGTCCTGGCCGTGACCGTGGACGCTGACGCAAGGATGATCCATTATACCGACGTCTTTCAGCCTATGAGTAACTTAAAAGTAACGTCTGTTGATGTGTGGCAACGATCGCGTAACGTGCCAACAACACGTTAATCATAGGTTAGAAATAAGTTTCGGGTACGTTAAACATTACCTCGGCATGTCTCAACTTATGATTAACTTACAAGTAGCATGTGTTGACGTCTGTCAACGATCGCAGACCGTGCATACAACTTGTGGCCAGCGTAGCAGAACGTGTGAGTCATACGCCGGCATACGTCGTGAAATTTCAAGCATGAAAAAATTTGAGGACAACCAAAAAGTACAACGTTTAAAGCCAACGTACAACGACGTATGGCAGTGTTTTTCAGCGTGCTCTCAATGTTATCAAAACTTATCCATAACGTATTCAACGTGTGCCAGCGTTTTAGAAAAAAAAATTCAAAAATCGGCATACGTTGGCTAAAACGTCAAGATGTGACCGGGCCTATACATACACATCTATACATACTTACATACACCATCACATGCACATATAATCACATACATACATACATACATACACATATATACATACTTGCATACACCATCACATCCACATGTAATCACATACATACATACATACATACATACACATCTATACTTACATACACCATCACATGCACATATAATCACATACATACATTCATACACACACACAATCACATACTTACATACATTGCATACATACATAATCACATACATACATACATATATACATGTACACACAATCACATACATCATCGCATACATCCATAAATATATATGTATGTATGTATGTATGTATGTATATATATATATATATATATATATATATATATATATATATATATATATATATATATTTCATAATTCAGATAAATCGCTTGCTTGGCTGCTTAGTCACAGACCTCATTGCCCCCGATTGCTTGGCGCAGTGGTTAGGGCAGCGGGTTGGGATCCAAAAGGTCCTGAGTTCAAGCCCCGTTGGGCCACTTAATTAATACACCAGGGGGTTGACTCAGCCTGTCATCCTTCCGAGGTCGGCGAAATGAGTACCAGTATACTGGGCCGGTGTATACCCCGGTTAAAATAGGTGTACCATATCCCTGTGTCGCAAGAGGCGACCAGGGTTGCGTCAGGAAGGGCATCCGGCGTAAAACACGTGCCAAATCACTATGCGGATCGGATGATCCGCTGTGGCGACCCCTAACGGGAGCAGCCGAAAGGAGAAGAAGAAGATAGATAGATAGATAGATATATATATATATATATATATATATATATATATATATATATATATATATATATATATATATATATATATATATATATATATATATACATACACACACACACACATACAAATATAAAAGCCTGGTGTTGGCGCAGTGGTTAGGGCAGTGGCTTGGGATCCAAAAGGTCCTGAGTTCAAGTCCCGTTGGGCCACTGAATTAATAAACCAGGGGGTTGACTCAGCCTGTCATCCTTCCGAGGTCGGCGAAATGATACCAGTGTACTGGGCCGGTGTATACCCCGGTTAAAATAGGTGTGCCATATCCCTGTGTCGTAAGAGGCGACCAGGGTTGCGTCAGGAAGGGCATCCGGTGTAAAACATGTGCCAAATCACTATGCGGATCATACGGATGATCCGCGGTGGCGACCCCTATCGGAGCAGCCGAAAGAAGAAGAAGAGAGAAGACACATACATATATAAATATATCACATTAATGCATACATACATATACATGCATATCACAAACATACATACATACATACATGCACAAATAATCACAAAGATACATACATACACATACATACATAATCACATATGTACATACATACATACATACACATATACATGCTTATCACAAACATACATACATATATACATACACATACATGCACACATAATCACAAAGATACATACATACACATACATACATAATCATATATATATATATATATATATATATATATATATATATATATATATATATATATATATATATATATATATATATATATATATATATATATATATATATATATCCTTTCACATTTATACAGATGCTTTCAAAGACCCTAAATCAAAGAAAACAGCAGCAGCAATATATATTCCAGACATTGAGGTGACCCATTTTACCAGGTTACCTAACTCTCGCTTTTTGTATTTTTGGCAGAATTTTTCACCATTGTAATGGCATTAAATGGATAATTGATTTTATCTTCCCAAGTGCAGTCATCTTTTCTGATTCATTATCTGCTCTAAAGGCTCTGGAATCCCTACAGGTTAAATGCAGGTATTCTGATTATCGAGGTGCTGCATATGATTAACATCACCAATTGGAGTGACTCAGTTATTCATTTGTGCTGGATTCCTGCCATGTAGCAATCGGGGGCAATGAGGTCTGTGACTAAGCAGCCAAGCAAGCGATTTATCTGAATTATGAAATCCAAATCCCTCTGGGCCCATCAGTACTCTTCAAAATAATTAGGGAACAGATTCTTTTCTTTTTTGAAGGGTGGGATAATTGCACCAAGGGGAGTTTTTGTTATGGGGGTCACCTTTTCGTTGGATCCCATGTCAAGTTATCTTTAAGCTTTCCCCAAGAGATCAGGCAATCCTTTTAAAATTGAGAATCGGATACTATACTCTCAATCCAAATTTACTCAGGATAGGATATCAACTTATTGTGACGTGGATGGTCTAAGGAACCAAAGATTTCGAGAGATTTTTCTTTTTTTGCGATGCCCATTGTATCGTGCGAGGCGTTGAGAGCACGACCCTTTCCTTCTATCAGAAAAAATCGGGATCTGTTGTAAAGGTCTGCCACATATTTTCTATTGATGCACTATCCTCAAATCTGCAAAGCTGTGTTCTTCTTTGTTCATATGCAGCACAAGGCTGCGGGGTTGCATCATTGGCTGAGGGTATGGCTGTGCCGTTGGTGCAATACCTTCTGCTGGTTAGGGCAGAAATTTGGAAACCCAGGTTTGACACCTTAGAAGTTAGTGTACATACCTTTCGGCCATCCTGTCAAGCAAAGCCATGTTAAAACTTGATAAAAACAATATTTTAAAAAAAATTAGGTTTCAGAGGCCTGATAGCTGCCTTTCCCTAATGATGACCTGTTTTGGGGGAGAGGCATATAAAAGGATTCGCACTATGAGGATGCCATTATTTGCAAAAAGGAAGAAGATTGGTAGGATTTTTGGTTATTAGGTGAGCTGCTCTGGTGTGTATGTGTATTTGTTGAAAATAGAAACTTCGGCATGATGAATCCCTGGAGGGGTTGGATCAGACAGTGGATGTTGAAGAGGGAATAGAAGAAGAGTGGAAGGGTTTATTGTGTAGGTCTTTCATTGTTGCAAGTGACGATTTATTTGTCTTTCTGTGTTGTTCTTTGATTGTGTCTGTCCCAGTGTACATGCATTGTGGAGGATCTGAGTGATGTTGTGAAAATGCTTGCTCTTCCTTGTTCGTTGTACAGTCTCGTTGGCTGGGAGAATTTTCCACCGCTGCTGGATCGCTGAGAGGATGTGCCATATCAAGGTGTAGGGGCTGAAATGGCAACAATGGTGTGTGTGTGTGTGTGTGTGTGTGTGTGTACGTGTGTGTACGTACGCGCGTGTGCATGCATGCACGTGTGTGAATGTACGAATGCCTTTCGTAGACAGCAACATTCCTTAAAAGCTATTCCATGGTACAGGTCAGGTCAGGTATGGGAGCATGTGCCAGAACAGCGCGTCGCTGCGTCCACTTTCCGCCGGTACTCCAGGGGCCTCCGTCCGGCCATCCCCCAGGCAGATGCCAGGCCCATCCCCATCTCCTTGAGATGATGGTCAACCTGTTGCAACCATGAGGCACGTGGTCGGCCCACTGGCCTCCTCCACTCATGAGACTCCCTCGCTGAGAGAATCTGGTGAGCAGGATTAGCGTCAGGAAAACGAGCCACATGTCCATACAGCCGCAACTGACGCTCACGGACTATGCAGGTAACAAATCTCATCCGAGTCTCTCTCAGCAACCGCTCGTTGGACACAAAATCCGACCAGCGATAGCCAAGAATTCTCCGAAGAGACCTGGTACCAAAGGAATTAAGTCTCCATCTCAGATCCTTGGTCAGAGTCCAAGTCTCGCACCCATAGAGCAAGACTGGAAGTACCAAGGACCTGAAGACTCGGACTTTCGTCCTCCCGCACAGGTACCGGCAGCGCCACACCACATGATCCAGTGAATCCATGACTCCCCAGGCCCGACCCAGACGTCTATTGACCTCTGATTCGCAGCCAGCAGAGACATGAATATCACTGCCAAGGTAAGTGAATCTCTCCACGACCTCAACATCCTCACCACAAACAGACACAGACAGGACAGCAGCATCCAAGATGTCACCGAAAGCCTGGATCTTAGTTTTGACCCAAGAAACCCGTAATCCCAACGGCTCCGACTCCTCATTCAGCACCTCGAGGGCCCCCAAGAGGATGTCTAAAGTCTCCGCAAAGATGACTGCATCATCTGCAAAATCAAGGTCCGAGATCTTGACATTTCCAAACGATGCACCGCAACTTGATCTCTCTGACATCCTCCCTAAAATTCAGTCCATACAAGTGCTGAAAAGTGTGGGGGCAAGTACACATCCCTGACGAACTCCAGTAACAACTGGAAATAAGTCAGAGATGGTACCACCACACTTCACAGCACTCTCAGTACCATAGTAGAGTTCAGACATCAGATCAACATACATTTACAGAGATCAACATAGGCTGCAAGCAGCCCCTGCCGAAACTCTCGTCTGCGCTCGGTGAGGACACGAAGTGCAAGGATACGGTCAATCGTTGACCTCTTTGGTGTAAAGCCTGACTGCTCTGGACGCTGGTGCTCAAGCAGATGGTGGCGAACCCTATCAAGAATTATCCGAGCAAAGACCTTGCCTGGCACTGAGAGCAGCGTCACCCCTCGGTAGTTGGTGCAGTCTTGGCGATCACCCTTCCCTTTCCAGAGAGGGACAACAAGGCCCCTCTTCCAGTCAGTTGGGATGATGCCTGTGTTCCAGGCAGAGCACAAAACTGCATGCAACAACACGAGTGCAGCATTTCCACCAGCCTTGAGAAGTTCGGCATGGATGCCACAGATCCCTGGAGCTTTGCCCCGTTTCAACTGGTTCACCGCAGCCCGTGTTTCCACAAGCGAAGGTGGACCACAGTTGATTCGAGGGTCAGCAACAGGGATTGTAACACCCTTGACGTCCAACTCGACAGCTGGGGGATCAGCCCGGTACAACCGCTCAAAGTAACCGGCCCAGCGGGCCTTCACTTCAGACTCCTCTATCAAGAGCCTACCACTCTCTGCTCGAACTGCAGTGCTCCGAGGGATGGGCTTGGATGAATGTAATTCGCGAAATCCCCTGTTAGCGGGACGAGAATCACCTGTCCACAGGTGATGCTCTACCCCCTCACAGATTCCTCGCACATAGGCCTCCTTGTCCACCCTCAGTGCACGTACAGTTTTACGCCTCATCTCCCTGAACAGCTCAGCTCTGCCATTCAGCCTGGCCCTGCGACTCTGGTCAATGGTATCCAGTGTCCCTTGAGAGACAAAATTCTTCTTTGCCCTGCGGTGAGCTCCAAGGCATCCACCGGCAACATCAAGGACGGTGGTCTTGAAGGTGCTCCACAACTCTTCAGGACGCCCCAAAGCACCCAGACCCCCCAAGTGTCCACTCAGCCTGTTCGCAAACTCCTCAGCTACTCTCTCATCCCTGAGCTTGGCAACATCCAGCCTAGGCTGGGATGGTACCATTCTCCAGGATTTAAGGTGCAGCTTTAGAGTTGCTACAACAAGCCTGTGGTCAGTATTGAGGAACTGAGCACTCCGGTCGACCCTGCAGTTCTGGATCATCCTCCAACGACCGTCAATGAGGACATGGTCAATCTCCTTTGCCACACCGCCAGCATTGGAATGCCAAGTCCAGCGATGAGCTTGTGGGTGCTGAAACCATGAACCAGCCACCCTAAGTCCATGACTTCTTGCAAAGTCGAGGAACTTAGTGCTATTCTGGTTCATAGTTCCTGACCCATGGGGACCAACACACACCTCATAACCATCCCTATCAGTTCCAGTCGATGCAGTGAAATCCCCCAAGACTAGAAGTGCATCTCGTCTAGGGCACTGATCAACCACAGACTCGAGTGTGGCGTAGAATGCATCCTTCACGGTGAGATCACTCGCCTCAGTCGGAGCATAAACAGAGACCAGGGAAATGACACCTAAGGAGTGACGAATCCTTAATCTCATAATACGCTCGTTGACCGGTGTTACCTCAATTATCATTGGGGTCAGCTTATTTGACACAGCTACAGCAACTCCTTGGGTATGGTAACCATCAAAGCGACCAGACCAATAGTAGGTGTAACCACCCACCATTATCTCGCCGCAATCCGGTCTCCGAACCTCAGAGAGAGCTGCAATCCCGATGTCCAAATGCTTGGGCTCAGATGATAACAGAGACAGGTGATCATCCTCTCTTCGGGATAGGACATTCCAGGCACCCACCCAAAGGGACCGCCTCAGGTTAACCCAAGGAGACCGCCGTCTGGTGGACGACACCTCAGAACCACTCTGACACACTCTCCAACAATCTGACCCAGGGATGTTACCCCGTGATTTCCCTCCTATCATCAAAGATTGGGGGTCCCTAAGGCTTTTCCCCAATCCCGTCATCTGGTGAGCTGCCCTGCGAAGGGAAGCTGCACAGGAGGTACTCCCACGGAGTGGGTTTTCAGATTTTTTTGCGTTTTTGCGTTTTGCGGAATGAAGGGTTTTACGGTGGCCAGAGTGCAAATCCTGCCACCAACCTCCTAATAAGAAGTGACCCAACTGCAGGAGGACGTCCGCAGACACAGTTGGGCACTAGATATGGTACACTTGTAAGTTAAACTAGAAAGAGCAACCAGAGATTGCAGGCCCTCACTGGGCCTTGTTTTGTGTGGAAAATAAATGGAAAGATGTTTTAAATGAAAGGTCAAGTGAAAGGTCTAAGACTCGCTAAATGGTCTAGTTTTATATGTGTAAAGTTCAAAGATCTGATGTAAGGTCAAATGTAAAGGTCAAATGGTCTACAAAGGTTTCATCCACAATCTGATGGAGGACTGCTCCCCACCCCCCCCCCCCTGGGGTGGTGCTCCTGCCTCACACCTTGCTTGGCTTCACGCTGTGGAAACCAAGGTCTTTTGAATCATTGATATCTCCCGCAATGAGGCTGAGTCTTTTGGTCTCTCACTCTCTCACTGGAGGCAGGTCGGTGGTCTTTCTGTCTTCTACCGTCTTCTCTCCGGCCTTGCCTAATTTCTGCATTGTTTAGGCCAAAATCGTTGGTTACTGAAACCTTAATTAGCAATGCTGTCTTCTTTTCGTTTTTGTACCTACGTACTATCTCCGGTCGCAATATTTGTTTTTTTTTGTTCACGCTCGATGGTATAATTAGGTCATAAGTGAGCATTACTTCCTTGTTTTAAGCGATTGCTTTTAGTTCATGTTTCAATGAGTTTTCTGGTACTGGGATGTTGAAGTTTTGCAGATGTGCGAGGGGATTACTCCACATATGTTGTTGTGCCTTTTAGTGTACAGCTGCCCTGACATGAGTTTTTTTTACATCCCGATAGGTGGTGGCTCATACTTTGTGATTCCATCTTGCAAAAAAATCGACACTTGCCAGAATTGACACAGTCCTGCCATCCTCTTAAAATCCATTGGTATAATGTCCTTGGTCTTGGACATTAATAATGATTAGTTCTCCGTCACAGTTGAGCTGAGCTTTTCTTAGCCATTCCAATGCTCCTTCTTTCTCCATTCCAAATCTGTCCAACTCTTTTGTTTTTTTTAGCCATCATTGGACTTAGTCCGAAATGGGTGCTTATGGATTTGGCATCGATTTCTGTGTGCGTGTGTGTGTGTGTGTGTGTGTGTGTGTGTGTGTGTGTGTGTGTGTGTGTGTGTGTGTGTGTGTGCGCGCGCGCGTGCATCCACAACCATATCTCGAACATGTATGGACCGATTTTATTTGTACATGGCGCAAAGCCAACACATGAGGGTATACTAATGTGCATCATTTTTTTTCGACTTCAGATCCAAGATGGCCGACTGGCAGCCACGTTAGTAGTAAAAAAAAACAGGTGTCGAACACGTCCTCAACCATTTATCGGACATACATTTTACCATCTTGTTTAATCTTGGTAAACAGATGAGGAACGATGGCCTACATAAGCATGTAATTTTATTTTGAAATTCGATCCAAGATGGCAGACTGGCAGCCATTTCAGTTGTAAAAAACACCTGATGTTGAACTCTTCCACAACCATTCCTCAGACATGCATTCACCATTGTTGTTCAACCTTGGCACACAGATAAGAAATGATGGCTTACATATGGACATCATCATTATTATTATGTTTTTTGAGATCAGATCCAAGATGGCTGAATGACGGCCATTTTGTTACTCAAACGTTTCCCCCAACCTTTTCTCCAACAAGTATGCTCCAATTTTGTTCAAACTAGGCACAAGCACAGCAAACAATGGTGTACAATCACACCTAACTTCATTTTGCGATCTGATTAAAAATGGCCGACTGGTAGACAGGCGGACATTTTAGTTGTAAAAAACCCGATGTCGAACACGTCCTCAAACATTTCTCGGACATGCATTTACCGATGTTGCTCAAACATTGCACATGGATAAAGAATGAAGGCTTACATAAGCGTGTAATTTATTTTTGAAATCACAAACACGATGGCTGAAAGGCGGCCATTTTGTATGTAAATGTGTCCCCAACCATTTCTCAGACATGCATGGTCCGATTTTGTTTAAACTTGACACAATCATAGCACATTATGGCATACATGAGTCCCTCAATTTATTTTGTGATCTGATGAAATATCACTTTTGTGATATTTTGTGACTGGTAGACAGGCGGCCATTTTCGTTGTACATAAATATGGACGAGCCATGTAACTCCGGAAAATCACAGTAAGTAAAACAATGGGGGTTATGTCATTTTTATCTTTTTTGCTTGTTTTTTTTAATACCTTTCTGCTCCTTTCTCCTTTTTACAGTCGTCGGTGTATATCTATAAATGTTTGGTTAATATTTTTATATTGTCTTTTTTTTTTGCAATTGTTGGGGCTGTATTTGTTGTTGTTTCGGTTTCATGTGTGACATCTTCCATTTGCACCTGCCCATGCAAGTTTGTTCCTCGGTGAAATAGGGATTCCTTCTGTGGTTTGTTGACTTCTTGTGTGCATACAATTTGGATTCGGTAGTCTGTTGAACTTTTTCACATACTCAGCCAATTATACTGTTGTCACTCTTGGTTTAAGTACCATCAAGCCGCTACCTCCTTGTCATCTCAGTGGGCACATTCTCAGGATGCACTGATTTTAGAACAACATTTTGTGGAGAGTGAGGAATTTCCTTGTTTTGATATCTTGTTTGTTGATTTTGACTTGTGGCCAGTTTATTATTCCACAGCTGCATTGGAATACTGGTATTGCGAGTTGGTTAATGGCTTTGATTTTGTTTCTTGGGGTGAGGTACTGTATGTTTTCAGGATCATCCTCTTTCTATTAAGGTATTCTTTGGAATTGTTTTGCACATTTGTTTGTGACATATTTTGTCGCCCTCTTCCACTCCGAGATTTTTGTATGATGTTCCGTTGTCTCACTCCTGTATTGTTGTATTTCGGTCGATTTTTATGTTGTCTATTTTTGTTGGTCTGCCTTGTACAAATATGCACTTGGCACACTTTTCTAAGATAAATTACATTTTAATGTTGGTGGAATACTGTTTCACTAATTTCAGTTGTTTTGCAATTTTTTTGTCATTTGGTGCAAAGAGTTTTAGATCATCCATGTAACAGTAGATTTTTCACCTTTCATGTCTCTTTGAACGTTCTCTTATTGTATGTTAGGAAGTATCCATGTCCTTGCTCGTGAAAACCCACTCCATGGGAGTACCTTCCTCTGCAGCTTCCCTTCACAGGACAGCTTACCGGATGATGGGATTGGGGTGAAGCCTTCGGGACCCCCAATATTTGAGGATAGTATGGTGTACGAGGTGCAGTGGAACACGAGAAGCAAGAGTGTTAGCAGCAACTCCGCATTGTTGCGCGTCCTGATGTACATTCCTGCCACCCCTAGCGGGCGAGTCATGAAAAACGAAAACCCAATCACGTGATACAGCACACTCCCCCCCTCGTAAAATGACAAGTCAAATGATGAAAGGACAATCATAACATGACCACCCGAAACCAATCAACACTCATAATCCTGCAAGTACCGCGGCCGCACTCTGACCCGCCTCAGACGGGCAGCGCCGGCAGACAGCCCAGGCTCAGACGCCTCCCGGCTCGGTCGAGGTGACACCCTCGCCGGACTCGCGCCATTCGCAATAACAACCGCCCCCGGCCGACCAGCCTGCCCGACGTCCCCGGGCAGGACCAAATCAGGTGAAGACCCCGTGGGCGTCGGCACATCCGGCCCTGGCAATACAACATCTGGCCACGGCAACATTACAGGTGGGGGTCCCACATCGTTCGGCCCGGGGGGGTGTGGGGGGGGGGTGACGCTGAACAGCGATCATGCATTTGGTCCACGTGCCGCTTCCACACCTCCCCACCATCAGTCCACACCATGCAATTCGCCGGCCCCAGTACCACAGAGACCACAGCCGGCACCCATTTGGAACCGTGGAAATAATCACGCACCATTACCCTCTATCCCACATCAAAACCACGCAGCAGCGTCGGACTCGACACCGCCCCACTCCCCGACCCTCCAGGTCACAGCAAATCCAGTCTGGACCGCAATGCCCGTCCATAGAGACGAATGGCAGGCGAATCACCCGTGACAGGATGAATCGCGTTCCTGTAATGGAGCAAAAAGATATCGACCACCGTCTGCACAGGTGCAACACCCCCCCCCCCCTGTGCAAAGCCCGTTTCAACATCTTAACAAACGACTCAGCCTGCCCATTTGCCTCAGGATGATACGGTGCGGACCTTCAATGTCGAATACCATTTTGACGCATAAACTCATCAAATACACCTGCGATGAACTGCAGACCGTTATCAGAGACCAGGATCTCCGGTAATCCTTTATTAGCAAAGATCATCCGCAGTTTCTCTTCTGTAATGTTTGCTGATGTATGCTGCATTACTACAACCTCCGGCCATTTAGAGAATGCATCGATCACAATCAAAAACATTTTGCCATTAACCGGCCCCGCAAAATCTACATGGACCCTCTGCCATGCCCTGACTGGGGTTGGCCATAGCCCCGAGGCTCGACGCGGGTTATCAGCATCTGTTTGACACGTGGCGCAACGCTTAACCAACTGCTCAATGTCTTTGTCCAACCCCGGCCACCACAACAAGCTACGAGCAACACTCTTGGTCTTCACGACACCAAGGTGACTGACATGCAGTTCTTCCAAACACCGCTGCCTGAACTTCGGCAGAATAACCGTCCTCATTCAACACATAATGCACAGTTGGACCAACGACAGCTCCAATGCGCGTGACGTGAAAGATTGAAATGCCGGTGTAGAAGGTAGATCGCTCCAATTCCCCGTAGAAATCACCTGGACGACACGGGCGAGCACCGGATCATGAGCTGATTCCACCGCGACCTGTCTGGCCGTGATCGGCCCACTTTGGACCTGGCTCAGCGCGAACACATCGACCCGGTCGGCCGACTCAGACGCAGCTGGACCCTCCGCACACGGCAAGCGTGAGAGCCCGTCACAGTTAGCATGCTTCTCGGTGCTTCGGAATTGAATATCATAATCGTAAGCAGCAAGAAACAGACACCACCACTGTATTCGCACGTCCGCTACCACCGGTACCCCGCATTCTATTCAGGTCTCAGGATGAATTGAAGCGGTTTCTGATCCGTCTGCAAAGTGAAATGCCGCCCCAGCAAGTATTGATGAAACCTCCGCACACCCCAGACGAGGCTGAGAGCCTCGCACTCGATCTGGGCATATTCCCGCTCTGCTGCGGACAGGGTCCGCGATGCAAAACAAACAAGCCGCTCGGAACCATCGTCCATCCTGTGGGAGAGCACTGCCCCGATGCCATATGCAGAGCTGTCGCATGCCAATAAGAGCGGACGCGCAGGCTCGTAGTGCACGATGACCGTATCCTCTGTGAGCAGCCGCTTGACGCGGTCGAACGACACCTGGTGTGCAGGCCCCCAGGCCCAGCGCTCGTCCTTCCTGAGCAACCGTGTTAACGGCGCAAGTTGTGAGCTGAGCCCGCGCACGAACCTTTGGTAATACTGGGCCATACCAATGAAGGAGCACAGCTGCGTCTTGTCATGAGGCGGTGGCATGTGCTGAATCGCCTCCACCTTCCGAGGACCTTTCAACAGCCCCTCCGGCGTGATGATGTGCCCGAGGTATTCCAAGCGCTGCTTGAAGAATGCGCACTTGTCCCTGTTCAAGCGCAGGCCGCACGCTTCTAGCTTTGTCAGCACTTGGGCAATGTTCACAAGGTGCTCGTCCGCCGTTTTTCCCGCAATGAGCACATCGTCCAGGTAGGTCTGAGCGGGCAGGCCAATGCAAACCTGTTCCATAGCTTTCTGCCACAAGGCTGGGGCCGACGCAATCCCAAAACAGAGTTGGGTATATCGATAGAGCCCTTGACACATGTTGATTGTCAAAAGCTCGCTACTCCCGGGATCCATCGCCAGGTGAAAATATGCATCACGCAGGTCTAGCTTCGTGAAGTATCGACTCCCCGCCAATCATGCATATATTTCATCGATTGACGGAAGTGGATATTGTTCCACGCTAAGCCCCGGGCTAACCGTGGATTTGAAGTCCCCGCACAATCGGACGTCTCCATTCCGTTTCAGCACTGTGACAACCGGGGTGGCCCAATCTGAGTACGACACCCATTCGATCAATCCACGGGCCTCCAGCCTATCCAGTTCACCCTTGACCTTGTCCTGCAGGGCATACGGCACCGGTCGTGGTTTACAAAAATGAGGAACCACCCCATCCTTCAGGAAGAGCTTTGCCTCCACGCCCTTGAGTTTCCCAAGGTCGTCGCAAAACAAACCTTGATGTCTTTGAAGAATCTTCTCCAACTGATCCTCCTACCGGCTCGGCACGGGTTGCACAAGGTGAACTGCGGCCCAGTCTAGCCTGATGCGGGACAGCCAGTCTCGGCCGAGGAGAGACGGTCCCCTCCACCGCACGACGTACAACGGAAGCGCGGCGACCTGGCCTTGGTACCGCACAGACACGTCTGCCATCCCGACTGGCGTTATCTTCTCGCGGGTGTACGTGAACAGCGTGAGGTTTGACCTGATAAGCTTCAGGCCGTTGAGTCTACGCACGGTCTGTTCGCCGATGATCGACACAGCCGCTCCCGTATCAACATGAAACACGATCAGCGTTTTGTTCACTTCGATTTCCACCGTCATCGGGCGTGCCGCCGCCGGGCCAATTGAAAACAGGCTCAACAACGGCCACCAGTTCCGCCCCGGGTCAACGAGGTCGCCTCGCACATCGCCATCCATGACCCTAACGGTGGCCAGTGCCCCACGGCACACACGCTTCAGATGACCCACCTTGTGACAATTTAAACACACGGTGCCTTTGTACGGGCACGCACGGCGCAGGTGTCGACCTCCGCATCCCACACACGTCCGCGGGGTCACCTCGCCGCACATGCGGTCGCGCGGCAACGTCCGACCCGCACCGAAGGTCGTGCGCGCGTCCCGGGGTGCTCGCGACCCTGCGTGGCCAGTGATGGCCCGAACATCCCCGCGAGTCTGCTCGACCGCTCTAGCAGTGCTGACCGCCAAGTCGAATGTAATGGCTTCACCCTTCAGCCGTAGAACCGCCGAAACCATCTTCGCATCTTGTAAACCAGCAATAAAACGATCTCTGAGCCGAGCCGGACGCTCCTCCGCCGTGAACTTGCATGCCACGGACGAATGCTTCACTCGCGCCACGAAATCAGCGACGCGCTCCTCTGCATCTTTCAAGAGGCGATCGAACTGGTATCGAGCGAGTTGTAATGACTTCTCCGGCACCATGTGTGCTTTCATCTTTTGCACAATGTCCCGAAACGACAGCCCGTCATCACGGGGCTTGTCCGGTGCCACCAAATCACTCAGTAGTCGATAATGCTCCACCGATAGCGAGGCGAGCAAGATCGACTTCTGTTTGCTCTCGTCGACCACATCATTCACGTGGAAATAGCATCCCAATTGCTCTGAAAACAATTCGAAGTCGTCTACGACGAAAACGGGCACATGTCCGTTTTCAACCATCCTCGTCGCCAACTATAGTGTACGAGGTGCAGTGGAACACGAGAAGCAAGAGTGTTAGCAGCAACTCTACTTTATTGCACGTCCTGATGTACATTCCTGCCACCCCTAGCGGGCGAGTCATGATATACGAAAACCCAATCACGTGATACAGCACAGATAGGAGGGAAACCACGGGGTAACATTCCTGGGTCAGATTGTGGGAGAGTATGGTGGGGTGGTGCAGAGGTGTCCTCCACCAGACGGCGGTCTCTTTGGGTTAACCTGAGGCAGTCCCTTTGGGTGAGTGCCTGGAATGTCCTATCCCTGAGAGAGGATGATCACTTGTCTCTGTTATCATCTGAGCACAAGCGTTTGGACATCGGTATTGCAGCACTCTCTGAGGTTCGGATACCGGAATGCGGTGAGATCATGGCGGGTGGTTACACCTACTATTTGTCTGGTCGCTCTGATGGTTACCATGCCCAAGGAGTTGCTGTAGCTGTGCCCAATAAGCTGACTCCAATGATAATTGAGGTAACCGATCAATGAGCATATTATGAGATTAAAGACTTGTCACTCTTTGGGTGTCATTTCTCTGGTGTCTGAATATGCTCCAACTGAGGTGAGTGATCTAACTGAGAAGGATGCATTCTATGCTGCGCTCGAGTCTGTGGTTGATCAGTGCCCCAGGCGAGAAACTATTCTAGTTTTGGGGGCTTACAATGCAACGACTGGAACTGATAGGGATACATGTGTCAGTCCCCATGGGTCTGTAACTGTGAACCAGAATAGCACGAAGTTCCTTGATTTTGCAAGAAGTCATGGACTTAGGGTGGCTGGTTCATGGTTTCAATGCCCACAGGCTCATCGCTGAACTTGATATTCCAACTCTGATGGCCTTGAAAAGGAGATTGACTATGTGCTTGTTGATGGTGGCTGGAGGATGATCCAGAACTGCAGGGCCCACCGGAGTGCTTAGTTCCTCACTACCAACCACAGGCTTGAGGTATTGAGGATGTTGAGGTCATGGAGAGATTCACTTACGTCAGCAGTGATATTCATGTCTCTGCTGGCTGTGAGTCAGAGGTCAAGAGATATCTGGGTCAGACCTGGGGAGTCATGGATTCACTGGATCATGGGGTGTGGCACTGCCGGTTCCTGTGCGGGAGGACGAAAGTCCGAGTCTTCAGGTCCTTGGTGCTTCCTGTCTTGCTCTATGGGTGTGAGACTTGGACTCTGACCAGGGATCTGAGATGGAGACTTAATTCCTTTGGTACCAGGTCTCTTTGGAGAATCCTTGGCTATCCGCTGGTCAGACTTTGTGTCCAACGAGCGTTTGCTGAAAGAGACTCAAATGAGATTTCTTACCTGCATCGTTCGTGAGCGTCAGCTGCGTCTGTATTGACATGTGGCTCGTTCTCCTGATGCTGATCCTGCTCACCAGATTCTCTCAGCAAGGGAGCCTCGTGAGTGGAAGAGGTCAATGGGCCGACCCCGTGCCTCCTGGTTGCAGCAGGTTGATCAGCATCTCAAGGAGATGGGGATGGGCCAGGCGTCTGCCTGGGGAATGGCCCTGGAGTACTGGTGGAAAGTAAAAGTACATGCTGCTCTGTCACATGCTCCCATACCTGACCTGACCTGCTCATTAACGAGGTTGCTTGATGGATACAGGGCCAGGCAAAATAGTTGCGGCGAAAGGATATCACCCTCCAATATCCCACGACATATCTTCTCCCCAGTTATTTCAAAAAAAAATTCCTTCCAAGTGCTGTAATATAAATTTGGTGGTCCAAAGCAACATTGTTTTATCAATCAGTATGATTATTACCTTCTCCACCGAAGGTGAAAGAGGTAATGGTGTCACCCCTCTCTGTGTGTTTGTTTGTTACTTGCAAAATCGAAGATTTTTCAAGTGTATTAGTCAGTCGATTTTAATATTCTGTCTGTCTCTCTGTGTCTGTCTGTCTGTCTGTCTGTTAATCGCCTCCAAGTCAAAATTTTTAACCGATCTTCAAGAACCTTCACCACATGGTAGAGTTTGACATAAGGAAGAAGCCCATTGTTTTTGATGTCAAAAGGTAAAAAGGCAACAGATTCCAAAGGTCAACAACTTAGGTGAGATTTCTAAGTTCCTCAATTTTCATCTGATTGACTTGAAATTTCAAGATATATATTTCAAGTCACTGCATTCATCCACAAATTATTTTTAAGGTCAACATCGGCCAAAAGGTCAAGGTGGGCCGGATTTCTAAAATTGTCAATTTTCATCCGATTCACTTGAAATTTGAAGAGGAGTTGCAAATTTGGTCATTGAATTCAACCACAATTTTTTTTTTTTTTTTGGTTTTATGGATTTTGCAAATATCGTGCTCTGCACTCTTGTTCTTCTTGTTTGTCTGTTTGTCTGTCTGTCTGTGTACAGGATATCTCAAAAAGTTGTGGACGGATCTGGATGAAATTTGTTGTGCAGTTTGGGTGTGACAAGGATGAACTGATATAAGGGGGGGGGGGCGGTGTACTTTGAATGTACCTCAAATTGCTTGTCTCTTTGTATCTGTACAGGATATCTAAAAATGTTGTGGAGGGATCAGACGAAATTTGGTGGACATGGGTATGTGACAAGGAAGAATCTATTCAATTTTGGGGAAGATCCGAATCCGGATACAGATACGATAATTTTTTAAGCGGTTCGTCACCATTGAGAGATAGGGCTAAACCGACATACAGCATGATATCTCTAAAAGTTATTGATGGATTCGGATGAAACTAGGTGGACAGGTTGAGTGTGTGACAAGGAATACTTGATTCAATTTTTGTGAAGATCCGAATCCGGATCTCTATTCGAGTATTATTTAATTTTTAAAGTAATGCTTCACCTTTGAGGGAGAGGGCCAAAAACGATAAATAACATGATATTTCAAAAATGCATTGGGCCAGATATGTTCTCGTGGATCATGCATTGTGTGGCGGACGTATGCATTCTCCCAAGTGCCATGAAGTTTGGGGTTATTCTTGTACAATTGCATGCATTTGATCATCCATGAATGTGGAACACGATCAAATACTTTTTGTAGTTTATACATGCTGTGGATAACTTGCTTATTTTCATTTTACAGTGTTTGAGTATGACACCCGGGCGTAGTGGCGTGCGCCTGTAATCCGGCTACTCGGAGGCTTGGGTTGGAGGATCGCTTGGGGACGGGCACTCTGCACTGGGCCGCGCTATGAGAGGGTGTAGGGCAGCCCGGAATTATGGCGAAACCCAATCCTTATCCCTGTGTCCTAAGAGGCGACCAGGGTTGCGTCAGGAAGGGCATCCGGTGTAAAACCTATGCCAAATCAGTATGCGGATCATAACAGATGATCCGCTGTGGCGACCCCTAACGGGAGCAGCCGAAAGACGAACAACAACAACAACAGTGTTTGAGTATGACCTTGTTTAGTAGGTGGTCCATTGTTCTGTAGCATCTTCTCTTGCGTCGTCTCTCTACTGCCTCTATGCCTCCTTCTCGTGTCATTACCGATTGCCGTTCGAAGTTTGTATTTTGTTGGTAGACAGGTTATTGGTCTATACTTGTGAGGTAATTTTGTTTTTCAGATTTTGGGATGAGGAAGGTGTTACCTTCTTTGAGCCACTCATCCAAGGTCTCATCTGCTTGGATAAGTTTGTTGGATGATTGAGCGTAGTGATTGTGGAGAGCATTTCGTTGCTTTAGCCAGAAGTTTGGAATTCCATCTGGGCCTGGGCTTTTAAAGTTTGGCATTTCCTTTAGATGTTGTTTTTCTTCATCAAGTATGACTGGGGGCATTTCCTTTAGATGTTGTTTTCATCCAACTTTTGGATCTAACCTGCCTCTTTGTTGTGCTCTTTCGGGTCCTCATAGTTTCTGTTCTTCGATTTCCCCTTATGAATTGCTATATTTGTCCCATTTCCTTTCTCATTTGCACTCTTTGTTTCTCCAGCTCCCATTTCCATTGTGGTGCCGAGTCTGTCTGTGGACTGGTTTGCTCTTCTTGAAATGTTGTTTTCCTATTACTTTTTCCAGTGTGAGCAGTGCCGCTGCAAAACTCATGGTGTTGAGTTTTTTTTAGCCAGGATGATTTTGGTACCAATCTCTCGAATGCTTTGTTGGTTCTCCTAACGAGCATTTTTCTTCGTTTGTTGATTTATATTCTGTATAGTTGTGATCTTTCTCCGAGTGGTGTCGACTTCATCCCCACTGTTTTATTTGCCAGCTCTTTTTCCAGTCTTCGCTGTTCCTTGTCATCCTCATTCTCCTCCTCCTCGTCTCATCAATACTATAATATTTTATCATTTCATTTTTATTTCGGAATTTGTGTGTGGTTGATGCAACTTTTTTGAAATTGTGGAATGGCACCGTCTTTGCTCTGGTGGCCAATCTGGTCTTCTTCAGCTGGTTCATGAATCTAACTCTCCAACTGACCATCCCCCACTGGTCATGCCTTGAATAGACTTTACAGTCGAGAATGGCCTCCTTCTCTATGCTCTAACACTCGTTGTTGAGGTTCCTCTTGTGAAACTTCGTTTTTTGAGAGAGGTGGGACATTCACAGCCTCTGGGCTTGGTGCAGATTCCTATCTCCTTGTGAGATGGTCTTTATTCTCACCAGATGAGGTGCAGGCTTCCTTCTTTGCAGTGAGCATTCTGCCTGCGCAGGTGGCTCGACATCCCATTTGAGGCACCAATATCGCTGCACTTCTTCAGGCCCATCTCCCTCCTCTCCGTCCTGCCCAGAGAACCATCTACGGTCATTGATTGCTTCTCAGAATAATAATCATCCAGGGCTCTGCGCAGCGCTTCCAGGATATAACCAATCACGTGGCCTCTTTCTGGGTCGCAGGCCATCAAGCCCATTGTGTCAGCTGGTGAACCACTTTTCTGTGCCCGACCCAGCATTTCCTCCCCAGCTACGTCGTCCTTGAATCTCCCATCATCGGTGCCCAGGGTTCCATCTGGTCCTTCAGAGACAAGAACAGCTATGGAGCGTCGACTCGGGAGCACGCGGGCATCCGATTCTCCACTCCTAAATAAGCCTCGCCGAGTGTGTGTTTGCATGCGTGTGTGTGTGTGTGTGTGTGTGTGTGTGTGTGTGTGTGTGTGTGTGTGTGTGTGTGTGTGTGTGTGTGTGTGTGTGTGTGTGTGAAAGAGAGAGAGAGAGAGAGAGAGAGAGAGAGAGAGAGAGAGAGAGAGAGAGAGAGAGAGAGATAGAGAGAGAGAGAGAGAGATAGAGATAGAGATAGAGATAGAGATATAGATATAGAGAGAGATAGGGAGATAGAGATAGAGATATATAGAGATATATAGAGATAGAGATATATAGAGATAGAGATATATAGGGATATATAGAGATAGAGATATAGAGATAGATATATAGAGATATAGAGATATAGAGATATAGAGATATAGAGATATAGAGATATAGAGATATAGAGATATAGAGATATTGAGATATAGAGATAGAGATATATAGAGATAGAGATATATAGAGATAGAGATATAGAGATATAGAGATAGAGATATAGAGATAGAGATATATAGAGATATAGAGATATATAGAGATAGAGATATATAGAGATAGAGATATAGAGATAGAGATATAGATAGAGAGAGATAGAGAGAGATAAAGAGATAGGGATAGAGATAGAGATAGAGAGAGAGATATAGAGATATATAGAGATATATAGAGATATATAGAGATAGAGATATAGAGATAGATATATAGAGATATAGAGATATAGAGATATAGAGATATTGAGATATAGAGATAGAGATATATAGAGATAGAGATATATAGAGATAGAGATATATAGAGATAGAGATATATAGAGATAGAGATATATAGAGATAGAGATAGAGATATATAGAGATAGAGATATAGAGATATAGAGATATATAGAGATAGAGATATATAGAGATAGAGATATATAGAGATAGAGATATAGAGATAGAGATATAGATAGAGAGAGATAGAGAGAGATAAAGAGATAGGGATAGAGATAGAGATAGAGAGATATAGAGATAGAGATAGAGATAGAGATAGAGATAGAGATATATAGAGATAGAGATATATAGAGATAGAGATATATAGAGATAGAGATATAGAGATAGAGATATAGATAGAGAGATAGAGAGAGATTAAGAGAGATAGAGATAGAGATAGAGAGAGATATAGAGATAGGGATAGAGATAGAGAGAGATAGAGATAGAGATAGAGATAGAGATATATAGAGATAGAGATATATAGAGATAGAGATAGAGAGAGATAGAGATAGAGATAGAGATAGAGATAGAGATCGAGAGAGATAGAGATAGAGATAGAGATCGAGAGAGATAGAGATCGAGATAGAGATCGAGATAGAGAGAAATATAGAGAGCGATATAGAGAGAGATAGAGATAGAGAGAGATATAGAGATAGGGATATAGATATAGATAGAGATATATAGAGATAGAGATAGATCGAGATAGAGATCGAGATCGAGAGAGATATATAGATAGAGATAGAGATAGAGATAGAGAGAGAGATATAGAGATAGAGAGAGATATATAGAAATAGAGATAGAGAGAGATATAGAGATAGAGAGAGATAGAGAGATATAGAGATAGGGATAGAGATAGATATAGAGATAGAGATCGAGATAGATAGAGATAGAGATCGAGAGAGATATAGAGATAGAGATAGAGATAGAGAGAGATAGAGAGAGATATAGAGATAGAGAGAGATAGAGATAGAGAGAGAGATAGAGATAGAGAGAGATATAGAGATAGGGATAGAGATAGAGAGAGATAGAGATAGAGAGATATACAGATATACAGATATACAGATATACAGATATACAGATATACAGATATACAGATATACAGATATAGAGATGCAGAGATGTAGAGATATAGAGATATAGAGATATAGAGATATAGAGATATAGAGATACATAGAGATACATAGAGATACAGAGATAGAGATACAGAGAGATAGAGATATAGAGATACAGAGAGATAGAGATATAGAGATACAGAGAGATAGAGATACAGAGATAGAGATATAGATGTGAAATTGTGCTCCAGATTTTTGTGTACATCACAATGGGTGAACAGCATGGCTTGGAAAAGATTTGGCCTTAACAACCCCCGAGGCAATGCATTACGATATGTCTGTGGCGAAGCAGTGCATGACGTGCTGTGCAACCATTAGGTGACACAATTTCATAAGGTCTTTGCATTTAATTTGCATTACTGTCTCCCAACAGAGCTGTCAGGATAGCTTTGAGTCATACACACTTTGCCTTTCAGCCGTCTATCCTGCGATCAAATCTTGGCCCAGGTATAAACCGTCACCCGGTTGTGTGTGTATCACGTATACACCCATGTGCGCACACACATACACACACACAAACACACACACACACAAACACACACACAAACACGATTGCCCAACTTGTCCAAAGGAGCTGCATGTTAGCAATGCCAGTTCTATTTTCCACTCAATCCCTGTAGTTCCATAGCAAGAGCATTCACACGTATCACAATTACAGGCAACTACAAAGCCGTGTGTTGCTTCAACTGCCACACCAGTTTCACCACTAGTCAGGAAATCGTGAACAACGATGCAGAATAAAGCACTCAAATGGTGAAACTACCAGCACCACACCATGTGCTGCACACTGGAAGCAAGACAGCCTCCCACACTAAATATCTTAGAAACCCGTTAGCATCTCTCAACTGCAATTGTCAGAAGCAACTTGTCATCTCTCGTCTCATCAATTGCCCCCGGTCGCAACGTGTATTATACAATTACACACAAGGCTTGTGTACGTAATTGGGAGTTTCTAAATGCTGTGAGATAACTGGACTGAGCGGTGTTAACTCGAGTGGAAAATGTTTCACCAAGAGGAATTTATTTCAATCCTTCAGACCAAGTTTTCCCCTTTCCCTGTGAGTCATTCTGCCACTTTATTTTCTGACTGCCGGATGATGGTCAGCAGATCCATCCTTCGGGTCATCGTGGTGCAGACCTAAAGTGTGATGGAATGTGAACAGTGAGTACTGCGCAATGCATTCCCTGCTGCAATGAAGAACGTCATTAGGAACAGCACTGATGACTCTGCAGAAGCAGAATGAAGAAATTGAATTTCCTTAATGAATCAATTCACAGCTTGCATCTTCTCTGCTCGGCAGGACCAAGATTATCTTTTTACTTTAATTTTTTTTCTTTTTTTTTTCTCTTGCAACAACAGAGTTGATAGATCCTACCATCATACCCCTGATCTGACCCCAATCATTTTGACTGGCACGAAACTGTTGTGCACTTTGAGGCCGACCATTTGATGGTGATTGTGATGTTGTTCTCCCATCGCTCCACGGGACCTGTGCAGTAGTGATTCTTTGGTTCCACCAAGATCATGATGTATGGATGGTCTCTTTGTTGTAGCACTTACACACAGCATGCACTGTGTACTCCTCATACAAGGCATTTATACTTTCCTTTGATCTCCTTTGTTCTTAGGAGGATTGTAGAAATATCAGGAGCAGAAAATCTACAACTACACTAATGTAACAAGCCTTTTTTTTTTACAATTAGCCTTTCTTTTATGTCCCCATGCAACAATACTGTTTTGTCGTTCAAAGGACAGTGAGTGCCCACGGCACCTTTTTGTCCAGTAAAGCAAGAACCTTCGTTTTGTACAAGTCCAATTGTAGAACCTCTCCAGGTTCCGTGGGGTACACAGGCCACAATCAATCATCGATGCTGCTTTTTGTCGTTGGGACAAAAACGGAAAGCAGAATTTTTCCATTGCTGTGTTTTGGAAATGTTTGTGTTTGTGAGCACAACCCTTTGCTTTCACCGGCTTACCCAATATCCTGCATCAATTTCAAAACCTCTGAGTAAACTTTCCCCAAATTATTTGCTCCTAGGTGTACCACAACCAACATCTTCTTACCGTGACTTGATACCATGTAGTTTACCCTTCTTCCAATGTCTCTCACTGCTGCTCCTTCAAAACTGCACAGAATTCTATGTCTACGATCCTTCCTGGAGAATGAAGAATCGATATATTTAGTAATTTCATCTCCAAAAAAAAACTGTCTCCCAGACCTCATTCCTACCAATCTCCATTGCTGTGCCCTCACTATGATCTTCACTCGCTGCACCTTCACCACTGCTTGCACACTCACCACTGCCTTCACTTCCTGACCCTCCCCACTTCCTGTACTCGCTGCACCCTCACCACTGTCTGATTCCACTACACCCTTACCACTGCCTGCTCCCACTACACCCTCACCATTGCCTGCTCCCGCTGCACCCTCACCACTGCCTGCTCCCACTACACCTTCACCACTGCCTGCTCCCGCTGCACCCTCACCAGTGCCTGCTCCCACTACACCCTCACCACTGCCTGCTCCCACTACACCCTCACCACTGCCTGCTCCCACTGCACCCTCACCACTGCCTGCTCCCACTGCACTCTCACCACTGTCTGATCCCACTACACCCTCACCACTGCCTGCTCCCACTACACCCTCACCACTGCCTGCTCCCACTGTACCCTCACCACTGCCTGCTCCCACTACACCCTCACCACTGCCTGCTCCCACTACACCCTCACCACTGCCTGCTCCCACTGCACCGTCACCACTGCCTGCTCCCGCTACACCCTCACCACTGCCTGCTCCCACTACATCCTCACCACTGCCTGCTCCCACTACATCCTCACCACTGCCTGCTCCCACTACACCCTCACCACTGCCTGCTCTCACTGCACCCACACCACTGCTTGCTCCCGCTGCGTACACACCACTGCCTGCTCCCGCTGCACCTGCACCACTTCCTGCTCCTGCTGCACCCACACCATTGCATGCACTCTCACCACTTCCTGCTTCCTCTGCACCATCACTACTGATGACTCCCACTTCACCATCACCACTGTATGATTCCACTGCAGCTTAACCACTGCCTGCTCCCAACCACATCCAGACAAAATTGAACGTTGTTTTGGGTTTTTTCGAGCAGATTGTTGAATGACTTTATCATTGAACAAAGCCGATCCGAACTGAGCCAGGCCAGGTTTTGTGGCCAACCCGGTACAACATCAAAAATTCCTATCCAAAAGCCAAAAATGTTTGCAAAATACCTTAAGTGTATGAATTCAAAATATTAAAATTAACATTTTAATTATAAAAAGTGTCTTCCCACATTTTTATTCGCATGTGACCCACCAGCAGTTTTGGCTTGCATTTGGCTGATTCTTGTTGGAGTGTAAATGGTAAAAGTAAATTAACACAGTAAAGTGTATTCTAATATTATTTTGGTATTTGCGGAGGTCTTAGGACCTCTGGCTCAGATTGTCTGTGTTCGTGGATACTGTGGCGCGACAATACACAAACATATTAAACTGCGTGTCACTCGTTTATTCCATCACCAACATGGTACCTGCCATTGGCTGCATAAGGTGAGTCCAAACACATAGGGAATGAAGGAGGGGTTGGATAGGGTCATTAGCCTGCGCTCGCGAAGCAAAAAGCAGGGTTAAGTCACCTGTGTGCGTGTGTTCGTCCGAACGTGCGGATCTACATTTTGTTATTCCGTTTTCTTTGGAACCGCCTGTCAGATCGACAGAAAATTTTCACCATAGGTACGACTACCTCATGTAGAATGTCAAAATGATAATTATGACGTCATATCTCACATTGTGTGGCAGCCATTTTTGAAAAAATGGAGAAACGTTAGACCTCTGTTTCTCCGAAACTGCTGCATGGAAAAAAATTAAACTTGGCACATGTCATGCACTCTCCATGAGCAATAAGTGTCATTTTTTATGATGTCATATGTACCTTCAGTATGATGTCATAATTGCAAATGTAGAATGCTACATCCGATCAGTATGAAAGATTTTGAGAGTCATCTTGGGATAAATTGGTCAACAGAAAAAAAACTGACATGTGATTCGGCAGATATATATATATATATATATATATATATATATATATATATATATATATATATATATATATATATATATATATATATATATATATATATATATATATATATATATATATATATATATTATGGCTGGTGTTGGCTTAATGGTTAAGGTGGTGGGCTTGGGATCCTAGGGTCCTGAGTTCAAATCCCGCTCACTGTTGAATTAACACCAGGTGGGGTTGACTCTGCCTGTCATCCTTCCGAGGTCGGCAAAATGAGTGCCAGCATGCTGGTATACTGTGTCAGAGTGGCGACCCGTCCAGGATTGTTCCCAATAGCCAAGGAGACTGCTTAGGCAGCACCAACGCTCTGCACAGAGTATGGTCCTAATGGATGGATGGATGGATATATATTTTAATAACCTTCAAAAATCATCTTCTCCAAAATGGCTGAACATAATGAGGATAAACTTTACATGACCGCCTATCTGTGAGGAACAAAACGTTCCCCACCCATGATGTCTTCGGTCAAATGGTTTTGCAGCCATATTGGATTTGCCCTGAAACCTTTACAAATAACCTCCAGAATGGCTGGACAGATCGAGGGGAAACTTCACACATGTTCCTCAAGCGTTGGGGATACCAGGGTGTTCACGAATAATTGAAAGGTTACATGGTTTGGGAGCCATATTGGATTGAAGGAAGATAAAAAAAAATCTCTCTCTTGAATCACTGCATCAATCGACGTGAAACTTCCAACTTACAATCAAGTAGTGATGCGGAATATATGTTTGAAATTTCAATCTGATCGGACACATGGTCTGGCAGTCAGAATTATTATTTATTGAATCTGCATTCATTTGTTTTTTGAAAAAGGCTCACTTGGCTGTGCTTGGATGTTTTTGAGGGAACAGGAGTAGCAGCTGAAACTCAAATCCTATCCAGAATCCTCCTAATGACTTCATTTTTGCTTTTTGCTTCTTTTGGTTCCCTCTGATGACTCAAATGTAGTACCTATTTTATGTGGTCTTCCACTTGATTTGAATTTAATTTTTAGATCCTCGTGGAGGACCTCTAAGTCTTACTCACGTTGTTGTTCTTTATCTTCTTATTGTGGACTTTTATGTTTTACAGCCTACAGTTTTCATTGAAACTTCCTGAAACTTGGTTTATTTATGTAAAAATACCCTGCGCAGACAGTAACCATCTCCGATTTTGAAAATTCCTCCGAGAAAAAAATGTTATGACGTCAAAATATCTCCGCTAATGGAGATCGCCTAAAAAATTATCTCCGAAACTAGGCAAGCTTTTTAAATTCTGTTTGCAGGAATCTAACAGGGCATTCGGAGAGATTAATTACCGCACATATGATACATCACTATGACGTCATATCAATTTTTATGACATCATTCCTATTTTTTGACATTTTTTTGTTTCACAACCCAGAGTTTTCATCGGATCTTCGTGAAACTTGCCATGTGTATGCAGAAAGCCCACACGCAGGGAGTAACCATCTCCGATTTTGGAAATTCTTCCGAAAAAAACGTTGACGTCATAATATCGGCGATAATGGAAATCGCCATTATCTCCGAAACTAGGCAAGCTGTTTGAATTTTGTTTGCGGGAATCAACCGGGCATTAGCACAGATAATTTATCGCAAACCTGATACATCACAATGACGTCATATTCGTTTTTATGACGTCATCATCAAGAGTACGAGGATCTTAGCTCATTTGAGCTTGTTGAGAAGGTTGGTGGCTGGATTTGCACTCCGGCCACCATAAAACACTTCACTCCGAAAACATGAAAAGCACAAAAAAAAATCTAAAAACCCATTACTGCGTGGGAGTACCTCCTGTGCAGCTGCCCTCTGCAGGGAAGCTCACCAGATGACAGGATTGGGGCAAAGGCTTCGGGACCCCCATTCTTTGGTGATAGGGGGAAAACCACAGGGTAATCTTCCTGGGGCAGATTCTGGTAGTGTGTGTCGGGGTGGTGCTGAGGTGTTGTCCACCATTTGGCGGTCTCCTTGGGTCAACGTAAGGCTGTCCCTTTGGGTGAGTGCCTCAAATGTCCTATCCCTAAGAGAGGATGATCACCTGTCTCTGATATCATCTGAGCTCAAGCGTTTGACATTCGGTATTGCAGAACTCTCTGAGGTTCGGAGACCAGATATTGGTGAGATCCTCGCAGGTGGTTACACCTACAATTGGTCTGATCACTCTGATGGTTACCATGAACAAGGAGTTGCTGCAGCTGTATCCAAAAGCTGACTCAAATGATAATTGAGGTAATACCAGTCAAGGAGCGTATTATTAGACTAAGGATTCGTCATCTCACTGTGTGGTGGATGACACCTCGGCACCGATTCATCATTGGGTGTCATCTCCCTGGTCTCTGCATATGTTCTGACTGAGGAAAGTGAACTCACCCTGAAGGATGCATTCGATGCCACGCTCAAGCCTGTGGTTGATCAGTGCCTGAGGCGAGATACTCTTCTAGTCTTAGGGGATTTCAATGCATCAACTGGAACTGATAGGGATGGTTATGAGGCATGTATTGGTCCCCATGTCTCTGCAACTGTGAACCAGAATAGCACTAAGTTCCTTGACTTTGCAAGAAGTCATGGAATTTTGGTGGCTGGCTCATGGGTTCAGCACCCACAGGCTCATTGCTTGACTTGGCATTCCAACGCTGCTGGTCTGGCAAAGGAGATTGACCATGTGCTCATTGATGGTTGCTGAAGGATGACCCAGAACTGCATGGTCTACCGGAGTGCTCAGTTCCTCAGTACCAACCACAGGCTTGTGGTAGCAATTCTGAAGTTGCAGCTTAAATCTGGGAGAATGGCACCAGTACCATCATCAATGACATCTTGGATGCTGCTATCTTGTCTGTACCTGTTTATGGCGAGGATTTTGAGGTCACAGAATGAATCACTTACCTTGGCAGTGATATTCATGTCCCTGCTGGCTGTGAGTCAGAGGTCAAGAGACATTTGGGTCGGGCCTGTGGAGTCATGGATTCTCTGGTTCATGGGGTGTGGTGCTGTCGTTACCTGTGCAGGAGGATGAAAGTCCAAGTGTTCAGGTCCTTGGTGTTTCTCGTCTTGCTCTATGGATATGAGACTTGGGCTCTGACCAGTGATCTGAGACTGAGACTTAATTCCTTTGTTACCAGGTCTCTTCGGAGAATCCTTGGAGTCAGAGAATCCTGGTCAGACTTTGTTTCCAATGAGCGGTTGCTGAGAGAGACTTCAATGACATTTATAACCTGCATTGTCCGTGAGCATCTGCTGCGGCTGTATGGACATGTGGCTCATTTTCTTGATGCTGATCATGCTCACCAGATTCTTTCAGTTATGTAGTCTGGAGGAATACAAGGGGCTGACCACATTCCTCGTGGTTTCAGCAGGTTTATCGACATCTCAAATAGATGCGGATCAGCCAGGAATCTGCCGAGGGGTTGGCCAGATTTAGGCCCCTGGAGTACCTGCAGCAGGCGTATGCAGCTTCAGGCTTCTCTCGTGTATGCTCCTATACCTGACCTGATCTATCTGGTTGGGGCAAGTGTTAGCTATTATGGCTCGCGTACAACACAACACATCAACATCCAGTAAGCAACCTTCACTGACAAACTGACAAACCAGACATAATCTGCTTAACAGAAACTTTCCTCCTTCAGGAAGTCTCTGACTCCCCAGTATCTGTTCCTGGTTACTCCCTCCTTCGGTGTGACAGACCTGAGCCTCATCCTGGTGGTGGAGTTGCTCTCTTAATCAAAGACTCTATTCTTCACTCAACATGCACTGTCCTCTCTCCCCCACATGCCCAGGAATACCTCTGGCTTCGGCTTCCCCTCCACTCCCACCTAATGTTTAATCCATTAAACAGTGATGACTGTTGTTATCTCGCTCTCCAT
This sequence comes from Eptatretus burgeri, assembly GCF_056783735.1. Taxonomy (NCBI): domain Eukaryota; kingdom Metazoa; phylum Chordata; class Myxini; order Myxiniformes; family Myxinidae; genus Eptatretus; species Eptatretus burgeri. The sequence goes on along the minus strand of NC_140976.1, from coordinate 33,509,459 downwards.
AAACATGGGCTAACTTCTATCATCTCATCTGAAGTCTCTCTTCCTCAAATGTGGTGACTTCAATTGTCATCATGCCAGTTGGCTGGGTGTGGGTACCTCTCTCACCTGTCATGGCACTTCAGCAAAAGGCTTCTGTGACTCATTGGGACTGACACAATCTGTCACCTTCCTGACCCAGATCTCAACCATCAGTACTCCATCTCATCTGAATCCGATTTTGACCAATTTCCCTGAAAATATCTGCTGTTTTTCCTCTGCTCCAATCGTCGGTTGATCTAACCACATTCTTGTCAAAGTAGACATCTCTCTGGCTGTTGTTAGAGAACCACCTCTGCACCGTCAAGTCTGGAATTTCACCCATGTCAACTGGCAGGGACTTAAAGTGGCCATCAAACTTCTAGACTGGTGTCCCATCTCTGCTTCCTCAGACATAAACTAGTTCTGGGAATTCTTTCAGAGAAACTTACTCTCTCTCATGCAGCTATATCCCATCTGGTCTTCAGTTGTCCTACCCTTCCTCCCGACCATGGTTCACTGAAGCTTGTGGTGAGGCAGTTGACCTGAAACAACTTGCCTTTGCCTCATGGAAAGCAAATCCAACTGAAGGCAATCTCAGTTCCTTCCACAAAGGTCGGAACAAGTGTGTATCTACCCTCAGGATAGCAAGAAAACAACATCTTTCTCATCTCAAGTCTGAACTCTCAAACCTCTCTCCCTCCTCCAAATCCTGGTGGCATCTTGGTAAGTCTTTTTCTGGTGTATGTTCCCTCTCCATCCCCTACCTTACCTCAAATGGCTATACATCTGACACTGCACAAGAAAAGGCTGAATGCATAAACTCCATGTTTGCTTCTAAATCTTGAGTCCCAAACCCATCGCTTTTTGTACCCACCTTACCCCGACACAGCCAGCTGTTCCTGGTCTCTGTGTCCTTTTCTCCTGACAAAGCATAGAGCTTGCTGTCAAACCTCGACTCAGATTCTGTAACCGGTCCAGATGGCATCCGCCCAGGTGTCTGCAAAGCCTGCTCTTCTGCTCTTGCTCACCCTCTCTCTGTTCTATTCACCTTCTAATTTGCTTAATGGCATCTGATATCTGCTTGGAAATCAGCAAACATTACCGTTCTGCATAAAAAAGGTGCAAAAACAGATCCCTGCAACTACAGACCAATCAGCCTTCTCACAATCATCAGCAAGGTTATGGAATCCATCATCGCTTTAGACATGAAATCCTTCCTCTTCTCCAATGGCTTGATTTCCAAACATCAATTTGGTTTCAGACAAGGTCACTCTACCCTGGATATGCTGCTTCTGCTCTCCCAACAATGGATGTAGATTGTCAATGTCAGACATGAAATCAGAGCCATCTCCCGAGACATATCGTGTGCTTTCGATAAGGTCTGGCACCCTGCCCTGCTCACCATACTCTCTTCCTGTGGTATCCAAAGACATCTCCACTCATGGTTCGCAGGCTTCCTCTCCTGTCACAGCCAACGTGTGGCCCTAAATGGAGTTCTCTTATCCCCTCTTAATTGTCGAGGCTGGAGTTCCTCAACGCAGTGTTCTAGGCCCTGTGCTTTTACTGGTCTTCATCAATGATCTCTCCGACTCTGGAAAATCCTTTTTACCTCTTTGCTGATGACTTCACCCTCTGCTGTACCATCTGTCATCCCTCAGATCAGCAAGCAGCAGCTTCTTCACTCTCTGCAGATCTGGATAAAACCACAAGCTGGTCCAACACGTGGAACATGTCTTTCAATCCTGACAAATCTTAAGGCCCGGTCACACCTTGACGTTTTAGCCAACGTATGCCGATTTTTGAATTTTTTTTTTCTAAAACGCTGGCACACGTTGAATACGTTATGGGTAAGTTTTGATAACATTGAGAGCACACTGAAAAACACTGCCATACGTCGTTGCACGCTGGCTTTAAACGTTGTACTTTTTGGTTGTCCTCAAATTTTTTCATGCTTGAAATTTCACGACGTATGCCGGCGTATGACTCACACGTTCCGCTACGCTGGCCACAACTTGTATGCACGGTCTGCGATCGTTGACAGACGTCAACACATGCTACTTGTAAGTTAATCATAAGTTGAGACACGCCGAGGTAATGTTTAGTGTACCCGAAACTTATTTCTAACCTATGATTAACGTGTTGTTGGCACGTTACGCGATCGTTGCCACACATCGACAGACGTTACTTTTAAGTTACTCATAGGCTGAAAGACGTCGGTATAATGGATCGTCCTTGCGTCAGCGTCCACGGCCACGGCCAGGACACTTATTTGCAGCATTCTTCAAACTTTTCTTCGGCATGACGAGGATGTTCACACTTCGATGTCGAGCTTGGCTATGATTCCAATTGTCCATCGGCAGCGTCTATTTAAAATAGTCGAGTTTGAGCGTTTTAACACGTTCAGAAGAAACGCTTCAAATTTCCAAACCCCAGCGTCAAAAAACAAAGGCGAGTGACAGCAATTTAAATCGTTCATTGTAAACAATGAAAATAGCTGAGTGGTACCGTTTAAAAGTCGTTGAGTGTAAAAAAATCCAATTGTTGAGCGCAAGCGTCTACTTTCAATAGTGGAGATGCAGCCATTTAAATCGTTGAGTTTATCATTTAAATCGTTAAATCGTTAAACGCAAGGACGATCCATCATAACCCACACCCTCCCCCTCACACTCACCTACTACTGCCAACATGAACAAACTACTACTAATACTAATACTAATACTGATACTGATACTGTTACTGCTGACATGGACATCGACTCAAAAAGGACTCGAAAACACTGTTGGGTTCCCCTTTTATGAACACCATTTTTATATACCAATTCCCAAAACCGCTGGGAACACGTCTTTATATGGCAGTTGTAAGCTAGAAACACGTTCATTTATTTTTTTTTGTCGACTGGAAGACGTCATTGGAATACGTCTACATACGTCAATGTGTGTTGGGACTACGTAAAGAATTGGTTCAAAGCACGTCAAACATAAGTTAGAAATAAGTTTCACGTAAAAAAGACATTACCGCGACGTGTTTCAACTGATGAGTAGCTTATAAGTAGCCTTTGTGGACGTGTGTAAGCGTCCACATATCGTGTGTAAAACTTATCCCCATTGCATGCAGAACGTGTGTCATACGCCGAGTACGTCGTAAAATTTTGAACATGTTTAAAATTTCTTGACGTACTCTACTTACTACGACGTATGATAGCGTAGCCTACTTTAGCGTTCTACTCACGTATACCAAACTTACTCATACCGTATTTGACATGCCCCAACGTTTTAGACACATTTTTCTTAGGTCGGCATACGCTGGCAAGATCGCCAAGGTGTGACCGCGATGTTGACACTTCCATTTCTACGGCAGTTATGATTCGAATCGTTGTGCGTCAGCCTTTTAATAGGCTACGTCACAACATCGTCGGCGATGCGTGCAACGCGCTCTGCCTAAGTTAGACTATCGTTGGGCATCGGTTGTGTAGGCCGACAACAGGTTCAGCATTCGTTGGTATAAGTTATCTATAACACAACGAAACGTTCTGTGTCCGTTACCAATGCGTTATACATAAGACCAAGTCGCTATGAATACGTCAGAATCTTTAAAAAAAAACATCAAAAGTTCAACGTAAGCCAGCGTTTTACATACATTTTAATACGTTGCCATCGCTGGCTAAATCGCCAAGGTGTGACCGGGCCTTTACACTCTCACTATGTCTCTTTGAAAGGACGGTCTGGATCCCCCCTCATCCACCACCCCACCTACTTTCTCAACAATCCTTTTTAAGAAGTCCTTTCAAGCTACTGGGCCTCACTATCTGCCATGATCTTTCATGGGAAAGTTACATTTTACATTTCCAAGGTGGCCTCCAAAGCCAGTCGCCGACGAGTCAACCTTCACAATGCAAAGTCCTTCCTTGGCACACCTGAGCTCCTGACCACATACAAAGCTTTTCTCCACCACTTTTGTCTTTGGTTCTCACACTCTCTCACTAGAGGCAGGTCGCTGGTCTTTCTGTCTTCTACCGTCTCCTCTCTGGTCTCGCCACTCCTGCTCTGTCTGAGATATATGCCCCTATATTTCCGCAGGGCGCTCAAGGTCCGCCAGCAACCCCCTTCTGGTAAAACTACCAAAATCAAGAATCACTGCTCACCTTCACTCTTTCATTCCTCTTTTTCCCCCACCTTTGGAATAAACTCCCACACTCTCTTCAATCCCACTCTTCCCTCCACGTCTTCAAAACAGCTGTTCACCACCATCTTCCCCCATCCAAATCCACAATCTTTTCTACTCCCATGAATCCACCCCATACCCACCTCCTTCAAACTCCCTGCTTTCCTTCCTGAAAGTCTCTGTCATGTAAGGACTTGAAAGTCCCTGTGGTGTCCATTTTGTTTACGTTGTGTTCCACGCCTCATCCCTCTCCGTTCCACAGATCTCATGTCTCTGTTCCCCACTGTTTTTTCCTTCCCTCTCCTGCCCCTCTTGTCTCCTGCTCTCCTTGTTGTGTATTCGGTGTGTTAATTCTCATACGAGCCTTGACATTGTATGCAAAAAAAACAAGAAACGAACCTGGCAGCATCTGAGATCAAAACCATGACACTTCATCCATTATGCAGCAGAAAGATAGGAGGCTGTATCTGGATACATCTGTGATGAGAGGTGTGGAATGCCATACAGACTATCAACTGCTGCATATTAAAGTGAGAATAACAGACAAGGCAGCTACACCAAAGCTGTAAGCAAAGGGAAGAATATACAAGTATATGATAGGAACAAGCTGACACTAGAACTATCATTGAGAAGTGGATCACAATAAGAGAAAAGGACAAAGAGTCCAGGAACAGAATGATATTTCAATAACATAGTTGAATTTGTCTGTGAGAGTAGATCATGTAAAAATGCACTATAACCTCTACCACCGAAGGTGAAAGAGATTATGTTTCACCCCTTTTTGTTTGTTTGTTTCTTGCAAAATCGAAGATTGTTCAAGTATATTGGTTTGTCGATTTTGTTATTTTGTCTGTTTGTCTGTCTGTTGGGTCGCCGAAATCAGTGACCTTATTGTCAGTAATTCTGTCTGTTTGTTCGTTTGTCATCAGCATAATTGGTAGTAAACGTGGGCCGATTTTGACCAAACTCGGGTGGGAGGTACACCTTATGACCTAGTGCTTTGGAAATTGTGATGGTTGCTCGGGACGCTTTGGTTCCCCAGCAACAACCGAAAAACCTTCAAAATCGGTACGGTTCACAAGAAATCAATTCCGAAAGCCATTATCCCATGTAGGGTTATGAAATTTGTAAAGAATGATCTACAGGTGATGCTCTATCAGATATATTCCGGTTTTTGTGATATATGAAATACTTTACTCGCAGCGCCCCCAACAATTAGGGTATGCGCGAAAATTGAAGGCCCCCTAGCGACCAGGTGAGTGCATCGATACGAATGAAACTTTGCAGGTTCATGGTACTCAATGAGTACTGCAACTTTGCCTCAGGACATATTGACCGATTTCGCTTAGGTCAGGGGTCAAAGGTCAATTAGTGCAAAAATCGATAATATGCGAGAGCTGGAGGTGCCTTCGCGCCAAATGCTACTCCTCCTAGGGTTATGGTCGGATGGTCATGAAAATTCACACTAATTGTCTGGAATACATTGTGCACAAACGATCAAGCTGGATTTTCGATTTTGATCTTTGTTCACCCACAGCACCCCCTCGAACTTTGGGGATTTCCGATAACAAATCGCATTTTCGGTACTTTTCATTCAAATTGATACCGAGTAGTTATCAGTAAATGGAACTCAATGAGATTTGGTATGCGTAATCTTAATATGATTCTCCATCCGCTATATGACTTCCATTTTTTTTCTATATCTCATAGTTTTCAAATGGTAACCCTCTCAACTTGGGTGTCCGAGGACCATTGCACATTCCCTCTGAAAATTCAAAGTACACGAGCTCCAAGACGGTTGAACCGAATCGAATGAATCTTTACATGCTTATAGACCGTAATGAGTACTACAACTTTGCTCATTTGCATAATGACCTATGTCGAGTACGTCAGGGGTCAAAGGTCAATAAGTGCATTTTTCGGGCAAAATTGCCATTCAAGGCACCCTTGTTCCTCCACAGATTAACCGATACGAATGAAAGTTCATAGACACATAGTACTCAATGAGTACTACAACTTTGCTTCACGACATATTGACCTATCTCGGCTAAGTCAGGGGTCAAAGGTCAATGAGTGCATTGTTCGGGCAAAATGACCATTCAAAGCCCCCTTGCTCATACACGGGTTAACCGATTCCATTGCAATTTCGTAAGTACTTAGTAATAGATTAACTCAGATCAGAGGTCAAAGGCCATCGGATGCTCGGCGACACATGGCCGCCTACCGGCTTGTCTGTTTGTCTGTTTGTCACCTACAGGTCACAATTTTAAACCGATCTTCACGAAACTTCACCACATTGTAGAGTTTGTCATAAGGAAGAAGGCTATTGATTTTTGAGGTCAAAAGGTCAAGATAGGCCAAAGGTCAACAACTTAGGTGAGATTTCAAAAATCTTCAATTTTCATCCGATTGACTTTAAATTTGAAGAGTATTTTCAGATCAGGTCACTGAATTCAACCACCTATTATTTTTGAGGTCCACAAAGGCCAAAATGTCAACATAGGCCGAATTTCTAAAATTGTCAATTTTCATCCAATTGACTTTAAATTTGAAGAGTATTTTCAGATCAGGTTACTGAATTCAACCACCTATTATTGTTGAGGTCCACAAAGGCCAAAAGATCAACATAGGCAGAATTTCTAAAATTGTCAATTTTCGTCCGATTGATTTGAAATTTGAACTGGATTTATATTTCAGGTCACTGAATTCAACCAGCCAATTACTTTTTAGGTCAACGTAGACCATAAGGTCAACATAGGCCCAAGGTCAACAACTAAGGTGGTATTTATAAAATCCTCAATTTTCATCCAATTTAATTGAAATTTGAAGAGGATTTATATTTCAGGTCACTGAATTCAACTAGGCAATTTTTTTTTAGGTCAACATAGACCAAAAGGTCAACATAGGCCAAAGGTCAACAACTTAGGTGAGATTTATAAAATCCTCAATTTTCATCCGATTGACTCGAAATTTGAAAAGTATTTTCATATCACGTCAATGAATTCAACTAGGCAATTATTTTGAGACCAAATTTGTTTTATGGATTTTGCAAGTATTGTGCTCTGCATGATGTCTTCTTTTTGTTTGTTTGTTTTGTCTGTTTGTTTGTTTGTGTACAGGATTCTCAAAAAGTTGTGGACGGATCCGGATGAAATTTTGTGGACAGGTTGAGTGTGTGAGAAATACGAACTAATTAGATTTTTATGAAGATCCTGATCCGGATCTGGCTCCAGGAAATTTTGAGTGATTCGTCACCATTGAGAGAGAGGCCCACAAACAATATATAGCACGATATCTCAAAAAGTTGTGGACGGATTCGGACGAAACTTGTTGGACATGTTGGGTGTGTGACAAGGAAGAATTGATTCGACTTTGGTGAATATCAAAATCCGGATCTGGGCACGAAAATTATTTCAGTTTTTTAAGTGATTCTTCACCATTGAGAAATCGGGCCAAAAACGATACAGTACTTTACAGCAGGATATTTCAAAAATGTAATGAGCCCAATATGTTCTCGTGGATCAGGCATTATGTAAGCGGAGGTATGTGCTCTACCGAGTCCCCTTCTAGTTTAATGCAAGAAATCGCTCCAAGCTCCTAATTTGAAAACTATAGCACTTACAAAAGCGATGCGTGCAACGATTCGGAGCTCGGATGAACAAGCATTCGATAATATTAGTGAGGAAAGTGAAAAAATAAACTTTATCATTCGGAAATCGTTGCGGCCTGTTCCAAGTCACGTCATGGTTGAGCAGGCCAATAAACATGGCGGCTTCAAACCCCAGCAAGGTTACCGCGGATATGCCTTAACACCCCAAAGACGGCGGTGATGAAGGATGTGCCTGATAAAGGATATAATTTAATAAGGCTGTTAATTATCTTCAAAAGGGGTGTTTTAATTCACCCAAACACCCAATTTTCAGTCATACACTTCCTTTACGTTTTCTTTGTATGCATGTAAAGTTTCAGGCTGCTAGGTTTTATGTTTTTGGAGTTATGGAGGAGACATTTACACACACACACACACACACACACACACACACACACACACACACACACACACACACACACACACACACACGCACACACACACACACTAACATTGATTTGTATGGATTATGTGTCCATATTACAACAGCAAAAGGACGAGAGAGGACAGTGTTTGCGCGTGTGACAGTCCACACACAGATCGACGTATTTCCAGATTACAGTAAAACTAAGGATGGACGACCTCGATTAATGTTCCTGTGATAATGGTTATAGGTTGTGGATATTTTCTGCGTGTGAATCTAAAGATGTCATTCACAATGCTTTTCGGCTGTCCGCAGCTGATTGGATTTTTCCATCTTCTTGCCCCAGATCATTTTTGATAATACTTTTGTTTAAGTTTCAATTTCCTTTTCAAACAAATGCTCAATTCACTTTGCCTTTTCAGCAACAGGCCTCGTCAGCCTCCAAGTTATTTTCTCTTCTGATATCTCGAGTCTCACCTTGGTGGCACCAGGTTTGTGGACGGTTTTGTTGACAGATGCTGTTCAAAATGGTTTTCCCGAGTGGTCAGAATAATTTCATTTCCTTCCGATCGATTCTTTCCACAATAAATGCCATCGAGATCAAAGGTGACTATATTGAAAAATAGAATACCATTCATGTCCCGTTCGCAAAACCTTTAGAAAAAGAAACTTCGTAATTCATTCTCATGTATTGAAAAATGCTCCACTGCAATTGCATGGAATCCTGCTCCTGGCAGCCTTTTATAATTGGAATTCAACTCGAAAATCTCCGTTTAATGTTCTTATCTTAACCCTTCCTTTATGCATCCAACTCTCTTTTGATGTGACAGTTCACTAAGTTACTGTATATCCATATTACATAATGCAGATCCATTACACTTGTTAAATGTGATCTTTTACTCCAGTTTTTGCTCAGTTATACATTGTTTCACAAAAAAGTATGAGGACAGCACATATAAACTTGAAATGAGACCTCACAAATTGCATGGCTGTAACTCTCCCTCCTCCCCCTCCCCTCTGCCACAATTGCAAAGCATCATATGCTCCATAAAGATACACTGTTGCTTCTGAATCTCATTGTAATTGAGACATCCCCAGGTAAAGCACGACTCGTTCACCTTCAACGTGGAGTGGTCAATATAGCTTGTGTAAGAAATGTTGGATTTACATATTTACAAAATCATTTACATATGATTTTTGTCTGTTAATGACACAACCAAGCGATAATAAAATATCTCGGAGGTCTTTGAACTGTCTAGTCTGGGTATGATTGCTGATCCAACTGTAAACTGTAATCCATGTGTTTTGTGGGTGGGGTGAACAATCCATCAGTGTTTACATCACCTTTCAGAGGGGACGTCAGTCTGGTTGTTCCGTCAGCTAGCATTTGCCCACAGACGATGAAAATTCCACAGTACTTTTTGAAAATTATCCAAATGTATAGTACTAGGACCGGCCAAGTTACAAATTCCTGCCCTGATGTATACTGAGGGACACTGCATCAGCATCATACTTACATCCACAGAAACTATATTAACTTATATTAACTGACAGCAAGACACTGGATGAGCATGTGGCTTTCATGAATGAATGGGATACTTGGCCTGGTTAGTTACTGACTTATTCAGTTTCTGTATGAAGTCCTGATCACTTGATGGACATCATGCATACCCATGGAATGAAGTGTGGATAGGGTTTTATATTTTTAATCGACAACTCGTGAGCTTAACCATTTGAACTCTGAGCTCCTTGGACTTTCGGCTCCCTCACCCTTGGCTCCCTGGAGAAAACTCTGGCTGCTTGGGTTTATGGAGGTTAGAATAGTGGCTGGTAAAACGGCCACTGGGATTCAGAGGGTTAAACGATTGTTTTTAATGAGACAAATATTTTCTTGGACACACCTCATCTTCATCAGCATGTACTCTCTTTCTCTCTCTCTCTCTCTCTCTCTCTCTCTCTCTCTCTCTCTCTCTCTCTCTCTCTCTCTCTCTCTCTCTCTCTCTCTCTCTCTCTCTCTCTCTCTCTCTCTCTCTCTCTCTCTCTCTCTCTCTCTCTCTCTCTCTCTCTCTCTCTCTCTCTCTCTCTCTCTCTCTCTCTCTCTCTCTCTCTCTCTCTCTCTCTCTCTCTCTCTCTCTCTCTCTCTCTCTCTCTCTCTCTCTCTCTCTCTCTCTCTCTCTCTCTCTCTCTCTCTCTCTCTCTCTCTCTCTCTCTCTCTCTCTCTCTCTCTCTCTCTCTCTCTCTCTCTCTCTCTCTCTCTCTCTCTCTCTCTCTCTCTCTCTCTCTCTCTCTCTCTCTCTCTCTCTCTCTCTCTCTCTCTCTCTCTCTCTCTCTCTCTCTCTCTCTCTCTCTCTCTCTCTCTCTCTCTCTCTCTCTCTCTCTCTCTCTCTCTCTCTCTCTTTCTTTTTTTTTCTTCCTGCTCATAGCCAAAGCTCATCCTTCAGGAGACATGCTTTTTCTGTGATGTCATTTCTTTTTCATATTCAACACAACAAACCGAATGGATTGGTTTACCTGTGAAAAAAGAAAGCCTTGGACTTGATGGATTTGGTGATAATGGTGCCGTGGAGGATAGTGATGGATAAACATCTCAACGGGGCATATCCACAATGCGGGTCAACAGCCTGGTGGTTTTTAGCACTGTTTCCAAACACTAGACTTTCATTATTTTATTTCCATGCCCAGAAGTGCTTTGGGAAGGTGGCTGAATGCGATATTTTCCAAGGTGCTTACTTCTTCACTGCCAATTAAAACCCAATTGTCAAGCCTGGAACAGTCATGCTCGGTGAGGAAATTAACAGCTTTGTAAAATGGGCACTGTTTCATGTTTTGTTTTTGCTTGAGGTAAACCTAACACGTGATATTTATCAATAAAATAGGATGCGTTCCAAATTGATTGCAGGAACTTGATACTGCCCTGTTGGTCATGACATTCAGGATCTTCATTTTCAGTGTCATGAAGTTTGAATATTCACTGTGGGCTGCTTTACCAGGTTCGCACTCTCCTTCATGCTGTGAAGTTCAGGACTTTAAAATATTGTTGGCATTTCAGAGCAATAGGCTGCTGCAAAATGCTGCCATTCAACCACCCGATCTGGATTCTACCAACTTCTTACAGGCCTGGCTCCACCCGTCCGTACATCTGACTATTCCACTGCCACCAAATCTACCAGACCGATTATATATCTGCAGATATTAACCCCTATTTCTTTCCCTTTCCTGGTCCAATATATGTTTCTACCTGTATTTCTTGGTTTCACAACCCTACTCTCAAACCTCCCCACCCCATCTTACCTCTTTGATAACAACTTGCTAAACACTACTCCAACAAACACTGCCCTGGATACTTTCATATAATCATTCATCGACTGACATTTAGTGTCACACCCTATATCCTAAAACCTTTCCTAATTAGCCCATCCACCCACATAGCAGGAGACAGGGTTTTACGTGTGTGTGTGTGTGTGTGTGTGTGTGTGTGTGTGTGTGTGTGTGTGTGTGTGTGTGTGTGTGTGTGTGTTTGTGTGTATGTGTGCGTGCGTGCGTGCGTGAAAGCCAAACCTGTTTGTTTTTTTTAGCATTTCAGCTTTTGTCATCAAATTCTCAACAACCCTTTATTACGAGACTATGGACAAGCCTCATTAATAATTGGGTCAAAAAGTCATGGCCACATAAAATCATCAATTTTCATTATTCGACTGACTTGAAATTTGAACAAAATTTGCATATCGGGTTACTGAAATGGTTCAACAATCAAAATCTAGAAGCCTAGTTTTTTGAGGACAAAAGAGTCAAAGGTCACGACAAAATAAAATCTTCCATTTTAATCTGATTGACTTGAAATTTGAACAGGGCTTGCATATTGGGTCACTGAAGCCTATGATTTTTGAGGTCCAAATGTCAAGATCACATAAAATCATCACTGTTCACCCGATTGACTTGAAATTTCAATATAATTTGAATGTTGGTTCACCAAAATTTAAAACGATTGATTTCGCTGTCTTGACCTGTCATTGGTTTCCATGACAACAATTTCACCACATTAAAATCAAATGAGTCTTTTTGTGATTTTTATTACTGCCATACCTCAATAATTTTTCAATATGTCAAATTGAAAGTTATGCATCTTATTTGTTCATATGTGTGGTATTTGTGAGTAAAATTCGGTCAAAATTAGTTCAAGGTCAAGGCCATGCGGAACATGTAAAATAACATTTTGGCCGCAATTAGAAAATCTTCCATCCAAACTTGTTATGTATTACATTCAGTCCTGTAAAACAACTTGATAGGTCAATTTTTCAAAATTGCCAAATTGCTGTTACCATGGCAGCTATTTTTTTTTCCACAGGTATCGTGCTGTGCACTTCATCTTTCTTGTTACTTGCAAAATCGAAGATTTCTAAGTACAGTATTATTGGTCAGTCGACTTTGTTATTGTGTCTGTCTGTCTGTCTGTCTGTTGTCTGTAAATCCCCTACAGGTCACAATTCAAAACCGATCATCATGAAACTTTACCAAGTTGGAGAGGTCATCAAAACTGAGTATACTATTGATTTTGATGTCAACGGTCAACTCGAGGTCGAATTTCTAAAGGTTGCCTTTTTATCCGATGCATATTGCATCACTGAATTGAGAAACCAACTATTTTTGAGGTCAAAAAGTCAAAGGTCGTGCATCTTGCTCGTTTCTCATCAATTTTGTAAATTTGGGGGTCGAAAGGTCGAAGGTCTGAACGTCAATTGAAAATGTGAACGTCATTTGGAAATCTTTGTGACCACAATAACTTGTGAACCACAAAAGGGATTTCAAACAAACTTGGCACAAGTATGGACTGCAATACAAAGTAGAACCGAATAAATTTTGGGTGAAACAGGTCAAAGGTCATGTGCAGTTTGAAAATTGTTTTGCAGATCATAACTAGAGTTTGAAGCATCTGATGTTTCTCTCTCTCTCTCTCTCTCTCTCTCTCTCTCTCTCTCTCTCTCTCTCTCTCTCTCTCTCTCTCTCTCTCTCTCTCTCTCTCTCTCTCTCTCTCTCTCTCTCTCTCTCTCTCTCTCTCTCTCTCTCTCTCTCTCTCTCTCTCTCTCTCTCTCTCTCTCTCTCTCTCTCTCTCTCTCTCTGTCTCTGTCTCTGTCTCTGTCTCTGTCTCTGTCTCTGTCTCTGTCTCTGTCTCTGTCTCTGTCTCTGTCTCTGTCTCTGTCTCTGTCTCTCTCTCTCTCTCTCTCTCTCTCTCTCTCTCTCTCTCTCTCTCTCTCTCTCTCTCTCTCTCTCTCTCTCTCTCTCTCTCTCTCTCTCTCTCTCTCTCTCTCTCTCTCTCTCTCTCTCTCTCTCTCTCTCTCACCCCTGCTGACTGTTGGTAAGTCGAGTGGAGTCTCATGGTGGTTGGGTGGTCTTGGTGAGCTGTGATCTGCCCTGTTTTTTGCCTTTCTATCCCCTTTCACATCGTTTTTTTCACCTCTTTTCCTTTGTTTCCCTCTACGCATCGTTATTTGTACCCCCACCCTCCCCTCTTCGTTAGACCTTGCGCTTCGGCTTTCCCATGTGTCGTCGTCACCCCACCCTGCCCATCTGTCCTTGTTATTTCACGGTTTGCCTTTCCTTTCGGTTCATCTCTACTCCTCACCTCCCTTTCCCTCCCCTTTCTCCTGTTTTCTCCTCGCAGGCCTTTTCCCCAAGATAGAGAGAGAAAGAGCCCACAGCTTCTTTGTGGATAGATTTTTAGTTGGCGGCCCATTCCGATCCTTCAACTGATCGTTTTTTTTCTTCACTGTAGCTGTGTTTATTTCCTTTGGAAACCTGTCTCGGCTCGTATTTAATTACTGCACGAGAGCAATCACCCCTCCTCCCCCTTCGTAAGTATGACTTCGTATTCCCGTTATGTGGTATTTGAAGCATTAACACGAAAACATGGCATCGTCTGCGTTCCACCCGACGACGTCAGCGTCGAGGATCTCGTTATCGCTCCAGGAAACATTGTCGGTACTGACAAAGTTCGTGCCCCTCGCGAATGAACAAACGTGTGGTAATCTTCGTGTCTGAGACAGAACTGGTTCACGAAATTGTATCAACTGGATTATCAACAGATGATGGACATTTCGTGCTCGTCTCCCCTCTCGACACTCCGGCCGTGAAGGTCATGATCTCGAACGTTCCTCCTTTCCTGAAGAATCAGACGCTGATCTCCGAACTATCTCGTTATGGTTCTGTGGTTTCTCAGATCAAAAATTATAATCATGATTATATTTCTCAAAATTTATAATCATGATTACCAAGTATACGTAACCACTGACACCCTGAAATGTTTCGAATGTGGTAATTTCGGACATTTGAAACGATCTTGCCCAAAGGCGACTTCGTCAAACGATGAAACAAACCTCGTCAACAAGGACACGTCCTCTTCTTCTTCTTCTTCCTCGACCGTGAAGGAAGCGAATTCCGTGTCCGGTAATAAGGCCCAGGCCTCCCAGCCCGATAGTCTAAACAGCAAAAACAAATGTTTGTGATGGTTTCACCATCGTTTCATCAAGGAAGAGAAAGACTTTACCTGATGGTCGTTTAACCCAGAAGAAGGCAGCATTTACAAACGAGGAATCTGTCGGTAATGTTCCCGCAGTTGTGATTGACGTCACTCGACAAGGCCTACCCGGAATGGACCCGGTAACTACGGCCAACGAGTTGCCGGTGAGGACAGAGACATCTCCCTTACAGAGACCACTTTACCTGTTATCGCAGTAAATGAAACTGTTTCTCTCGTTAAAAACTCTCCCATTGGAAAGTCCATTGACGGTGATACACAGACCACTCGTGATGAACCTGCTGTCACTTCGGTAAATGTGAACCCTGAATCCTTGTCAGCGGGAAATAGCGAAGCAAATGTTAACCCTGTTACTGCTCCCATTTCATCACGTGGTGAAGCTGGAAACGCAGGAAATGTTAAAATCGACGTTTTACGAGACCCCCCCGCCCCCCCTCTCAAAGTATTATACACCTCCATGCCTTTGGAGGTCGATAACACTGTGACGGTCGAGGGAAGCGATATTGCTGCATCCGCTGATGGTGTTTCCGTTTCATCAAATCTCCCGATTATTTTCGTTACTTCACCAGGAGATGTTCCCGCAATGGAAGAGCACATAGACGTCATAACCAGTCCAGATCCGTGTATCAATACTGACGACAGTATCGATATGCAGGACTGTACAAGTTTGTGTGACTCGGAAACGAAAACCGACTCTGACGAATCTGACCTGGAGGAACCAAACAGAAACAGTCAGGTGGAAACTGTGGAGAAACTGACCAGTCAAGATCCTACCCCCCTTAAATATGCCTCTTCTTCCAAAATACATCCAGGAAACACAATATAAACCTGACGGAATACTTTCCAGATCTACCGTCCTTCCTTGAGTGTGCTCAGGCTGTCGTACGTAAGGCTGACTTGTTTAGTTTCCACCAGACACACTATCACCACTTAAAAAAAACTGATTGCCAAGGCGAAAAGGGATTCTAATCAATTATCCCACTTCTGATATTATTCTTAGAAGCTGTTATTTTCCTCATGGCCAGTTTCAAGATTGGAATGATAAATGTTAATGTTGGTGGGAGTCCACTCCGCAAGATCCAAATTAAACAGCTGGTAGAGGTCAACAGTCTTGAGATAGCTTTGTTTCAAGAGACCCATGCTGTCCGATCTGTTCAGGCTCAGTGGCAACTATTTATGGACAAGGAATGTTTCTTCAGTAACAACTCCTCGTCGAAGGCAGGCATCATGTTTGTCCTAGGGAAACATTTCCACCTATTCCCCCTTAAATTTATGAGTATTATTGATGGACACCTTGCCGCTGTGACCTTCTCTATCAATCAGTTCAAGTTCACAATTCTCAATGTGTACGCTCAAAGCAAAAATGACGAGCGGATCTCCTTTTTTGCCGAACTGAGAAAAATCCTGCAAACACTGGATTTGCAGACTTGTCTAATTATATATTGGTGGCGATTTTAACTGTACTGTTAATGCTTCATGTGACCGAAACTGGCCGGAACCCCAACCATGTACCGCAAAACTTTTTGCAAACATCATTGCGAAATATCTCCATGATATTTAGCACATACAGCACCCTTCTGATCAGTCTTACACATGGTGTCGTTGTTTAAACAACCACATCTCACTTGTGCGGCTTGATCACATCGATGTAAATTCTCATTTATAACATGGAGTTTATAAATCCGATATCGTGTCTTCTGGTTTCTCCGACCATTCCCAAGCTCAAGTCTTTATTCAACTCTCTAAACTACGTCCAGGGAGCTCTCATTGGAAATTCAACAATAGTTTACTGGAAAACCTTAACTTCATTCAGGCATTTGAATCCTTCTGGACGGCTCTCCTAGAACAGAAGTTAAGCTGTTCCATTGACCTGCTGATATGGTGGGATTTAGTAAAAACCCAAATTAAGGGTTTCTGTCAACAGTATCAGTTTTTCTCAACAAGGGCTGACCATGAAGTAAAAAAATTATTACAGTTAGAGATGTTACAACTCCAACGGGTCATCAGACAAAATAATAGTAACATTCAAAAAACCTTAACTGAGAAACAGTCCTTATTAAACAGTCCTGGATCAGGAGAAAGCCTTTGACCGTGTTGACCATCGGTACCTTTTCGAAGTGCTTGAGCGGTTTGGACTTGGTTCGACCTTCATCTCTTATATTAATATACTATATAATATTTATAGTGTGCTTCAGATAAACAATTAACTTGTTGCACCTTTGTCTGTTAACAGAGGAATTAGACGAGGTTGCCCTCTTTCTGGGTTGCTTTATGCTCTCTCCATCGAATCCCGACTGGTTTCTTTGTGCTGTGGACTAACAGGGTTTAGATTGTCCCAGCTTGAATGGCCCATCAAGGTATCGGCATATGCCGATGACGTGTGTGTAAATTCGTACAAGATATCAATGACGTTAACATCGTTCGTTATTGTTTGTCCTTATTTGAAAAGGCTTCTTCAGCCAAAGTAAATTGGAACAAAACGAGTGCCCTTTGGCTTGGTCCGTTGTGCTACTTGGCGCCAAGACTTCTTGCTCCACTGTCATGGGCCAATGATGGTGTGAAATACCTTGGAGTGTTCTTAGATAATAATACCACAGTAGCAAATAATTGGGCTGGTCTGCTCGAGTTTGTTGAGGGTAAACTGCAAAAATGGAAATGTCTGATCACACAACTGTCATATCGTGGAAGGGTCTTGGTCATCAACACACTGGTGGCCTCTCCCTTATGGCACAGGTTCTTCGTGCTGCATCCTCCAGCGGTGTTGCTTCAACAGCTCCAGAAGTGCTTCGTGTCCTTTTTCTGAGACAGAAAACACTGGCTGCGACCTTAGGTCCTCAGTTTAACACTCAGTTTACCACTGGGGGACAAGGCCTAGTCGACATAAAGAGCCGGCTAATGGCCTTTTGACTCTCGGTTGCTCTTCGCATGCTATACATGCGACCCTCTACACCATGGGTCAACGTCGCTCGTCACCTTTTGCAACAGGCTGGGAGGCTAGGCCATGACCACTCTCTTTTCCTGATGGACCTTTCCAAAATCGACACATCCCCCCTCTCTAGTTTCTATCAGAGCATGCTAAATGCATGGCAAGCTCTGACAATAACAAGAGCTACACATTCTTACACAAAACAGATGTGTCTGGAAGAACCTTTGTTCTACAACTCCTTTTTCCATGATATGCCTGCTGATAGGTGTTTTATTCAACACTTTACCGACAAGGGCGTTAAATCTGTCACAGATCTTCTCAGCCCAAACGGCAGTTGGATCGGAGCTGATGCATTGGCAAGCCTGGTCGGTGTGCGATCCTCTCGAATTATGGCACGCATATTATGTCATGGGCTTTGGACATACACACAGCTTGCACCTGCTTGGGAGCAGGACCAGCAAAGGATTGAACAAAATACACATCGAATACCTTCTCTCTCTACCTTTCCTGAAATCGTATGTGTTTTTTCTCTTGCCAGCTCTCTTCCTTGTCCCCCTTTTAACATAGGCTCCAATGGCCTTCCCAAACAAAAATCCTTTTTGTGGGTTGTGTAAAATTTCTTTCACAACGGCAAATAACACAACAGAGGGTTCGATGGAGAGACCACTTACCTTGTTCTCCTTATTTTCCTTGCTGGAAAGGTTTTTATCACTCTACTGTACTGCCACGACATGGCGACCTCCAATGGAGACAAGTTCACTGGATCCTTCCTTCTAATCACTTGCTACACCATTTTTCAAATTTTCTGATAGATGAATGTCCTTTTTGTAAGAAGTCTGAAAACCTTTTTCACATCTATGTTGAATGCCAACGGTTGGCACCTTTATTCATCTTACTTCGGAATTGTTTTGTGAGGTTTGGTTTGATTTTTAATACTTGTGTGTTCATCTATGGATTGGATATCCCACACAAAAATTCCAATGCTGTGTTAGCCAATTTCCTGCTTGTTCAGGAAAAGATGGCAATATATAAATCAAGGAAAAGAAAACTTGATGGTGTTGGAGTTAATGATGAAGATGCTTTGTTTTTGTTCAAAAATCTTGTAATAAGTCGTGTTAAATTGGATTTTGCTTTATTTTCAGTAACTGGAAGATTACCGCAGTTCGAATCAAAATGGTGTATAAAGGAAGGTATTTGTAAAGTCCGAGAGGAATGTTTATCCTTTTGTGAAATGTTTGGTGTATAATCCACCCAATTAATCCTTTCCTTTCTTCAGAAATTGTTTCTTGGTTTTCTATTTTTCTTTCTTTCTCTGAAATGAAAATGTGATTCCCATTTGGGGGCTTTCTTTTCTATTTTTTATAATAAAAAGATACAAAAGTGTCTCTCTGGCTCTCTGTCTCTCTGTCTCTCTGTCTCTGTCTCTCTCCACCCCCCCTCCCGCTTTGCACAGCTGTTGTTTGCTTGGCACTCACGTGCAATCGCAGTGTGCTGTTGCTCAGTCTCTGGCAGTATGTGTGGAGTCTGTGTTGCTTCTCCTTTTCTCTCTTCTTATCATGTAATGTTTGTTTTTCGTTTCTCTTTACCCCTTTCTCCTTGGTGAGAGAGGGAGGGAGAGGGAGAGGGAGAGGGAGAGGGAGAGGGAGAGGGAGATGGAGAGGGAGACGGAGAGGGAGACGGAGAGGGAGACGGAGAGGGAGACGGAGAGGGAGACGGAGAGGGAGACGGAGAGGGAGACGGAGAGGGAGACGGAGAGGGAGACGGAGAGGGAGACGGAGAGGGAGACGGAGACGGAGACGGAGACGGAGAGGGAGACGGAGAGGGAGACGGAGAGGGAGACGGAGAGGGAGACGGAGACGGAGACGGAGACGGAGACGGAGACGGAGAGGGAGACGGAGAGGGAGACGGAGACGGAGACGGAGACGGAGACGGAGACGGAGACGGAGACGGAGACGTGTTTTGGGGCTAACCACTTGAGGTGGTTACTGGTTAGTGATAGTGGAATGGTAGGTTTCCCACCTAGTTATTATTAAGGTTTTTTTCTCCTCTTATTTCTGCTCTTTACTTGGGCAATAACCATTACGCTTTTCTTTTATTTTTTTTCTCTTTATTTGTAAAATGGCTCGTAAAGATTGGCGAGGTGCTGCCACTCACAACACCGACGAGGTGTTAACAGACAAGCACGGTATGTGCTTCATGCTGCCGGAAGGCATTTCGCTGGAGGAAGCTCTCCTCGCGATCGGCGAACTGATTGGTTGTGAGATCATTTGGGCGGTGTCTCGAATGTTCCACAAGATCGTTGTTTTCGTCTCGAAAGTCCACCTTGCACACGTTGTTGTGCAGAACGGACTCGTTCTGGGTGATGACCAGTATGTTCCCGTTTCATCGTGGGACACTCAGACATCAAAGATTTTGTTGTCCAACGTTTTACGGCAACAGAGAGGCAATGCTATGAGTGTGGAGCATACGGCCACACAAGGCAATATTTTCCTAATGCGAGGAAAACATATGCTACGGTAACCAGAGCAGGCCCTCCTGTGAACGTCACAGAGAACATTGAAAACGAGTCACGTGCAGAGCAGCAGTCTGTGCCGGAACAACCGGGTACAGTTTAGAAGGGTGCTGATGAAGTTCATAGGCACAGTATAAATAATGAGATAACAAGTATGGCGGTTAATCGTGTCAACGATGACTCAGCTGATTTACCTGTGGGTTGTGTAAACGACAGAAGAGGAGTCACAGCCTGCAGAGGAAATGATTGTGGACATAGATTTACAGAAGCCTTTGAAAAGGTCCTTTTTAAATACTGGGAAGGAGGATAAGGGCAGCAAGGTGTTAGTGGTACAAGCAGAAAATAGTCCCAATGATGTTAATTATGAGCAAAGTGGGGAGAGTAGGGCTGAGATCATGTCACCTGCTCACGATGAAAGCAGACATCAAACCTGCAAAAGCTAATTAATCACTGATGGGTGATATTAATGGCGATGTCTCCACCGTCCCGCTTGAGGAGAATGACGATGAGGAGGCTAAAGTAGACGATGATCGAGCAAGTAGCACAGAAGCAAAGCTCGCTGCTGAAACACAATCAACCGACCACGATTAACCAGTTGTAATGGCTGATGACTTTCCTTCTCAATTGTGAGAAGCTTTGAGTGCATCTCAAGATTAAGATGAGCACTCTGCAGTGGCTAAAGAAAATATTGTTAGGTTTCTGAAAGAAACCTTTAGACAACGCAACTTGCGAATCAAAGATCATTTCCCCGATATTCTGGCCTTCATTTCAGCTGCAAAGCCTTTTGCTGCAAGGGAAGGACCTTAAGGAACCTGAATTTCAGTGCTTAAGGAAAGCTGTTACAAAGGCAAACAAGGAACTAAATGAGGAAAATGACTTCACTCTACAAAATAATCAATAATGGAATCGAACATTATATCTCTGAATATAAATGGAGGTCGTTCCACCTTACGGAAAGTACAAACCCTTCAAGCAATCGAGAAAGCAAAAGCTGACATTATTTTATTGCAAGAACCCATGCTATGAATACTCAGGTAATTGATTGGGCGAAACTGTTCAAGGGGCGGTGGTGGTTAAGCGGGTTTCTTACACCTCGAGCCGGCATTGCCATCTGCCTAAGTCACAGGTTGTGTGCTCACCAGGTTTCCTTCAAAGAAATCTAGAAAGGGCATTTGCTATCAGTAGAGTTTCTTTACAGCACTCAAAACTGATATCCTAAATGCATATGCACCAAGTGATCCCATGGAGAGGAAAAGCTTCTTTTCCACACTACGGGACTCTGTAAAAACTTTGGAAGCAACTTCTTTTATTTGTATTGTGGGAGATTTTAACTGTACAATTTGTCCTTCAATTGATAGGAATGGCCATGAACCGCATATTGCCTCCACAAAAGTGTTAGAAGACGCCATCAAAAATTATCGGTTTCAGGATGTGTGGAGGTCACAACATCCACTTTTATGCTGTTACACATGGTGCAGATGTAACGATGGCATTACGTCAATGGCAAGACTTGACAGGTTTTACGTAAATAAGCTAATGTTAAATGTTGTGTCTTCGACTCAAATTGTGCCGACTGGGTTTATTGACCATAGCCTAATCTCAATGTCTTTCAAATTACCCCTTCCACCCTGTGGTGGTGCTTATTGGTCTCTCAATACTCGTCTTACAAGACAAGGGTTTCAGTGATGCCTTTCGAGTCGTGTGGGAGAAAATTCGTTCTTCTCGATCTGATTTTGATAGTCTCCGGTTGTGGTGGGACATTGCAAAAACCCAAATAAAAACTTTTTGCCAACAATACAGTTTATATAGCACCAAAAGGCAGTCAATATCAATTGACCGGTTGAAACAGGAAATAGTATTCCCAGAACAGAACGATGATGCGTTTGGGAAAGACACACGTGACCAATTAATGTGGTCTAAGAAAGCATTCCTGGAGGAGATGGTTTGGCAACAAGCAATAGGTACCTTGGTAAGAATGCGAATGAGCTATTTAACATTGGATATGCCAAACAAGGACTTTTTTTTAATTAGAGACCTCTCTTAAAAGGTCACAAAAAATTCACAGTTTACTCACTTCAAATGGGTCCCTGGTAACCTCTCAGCAAGCGATCATGCGTACATGGAGGGATTTCTATTCTCACTTGTATTTTCCTCAGAACATGGACAATGAGGTGATGCAAGAATTAATTTCTGGGCTCCCCGAATGTCAAGGGGGATGAGCAATGCGTGCTTGATTCCTCAATTTTGGAAAAATGAACTTGAAAGCTGCGGTGAGGAGCCTGAAAGATGGAAAAGCCTCTGGAATAGATGGCTCGCCAGGGGAATTCTATAAGATTTTTTTGGAACATTCTGGGACCTGATTTACTTGACGTTCTTGATGAAAGGATACGTGATGGAGAACTTCCGGTGTCCTGTAGAAGAGTGGTCATATGTTTACTGCCAAAATCTGGGAACCCTCAACTCATGGAGAACTGGCGACCGGTATCTTTACTGTGTGCTAATTATAAAATTCTCTCTAAAGTCCATGCAAATCACATGAAAACTGTTATCAGTTCTGTTATACATCCAGACCAAACTTATTGTGTGCCTGGAAGATCTATCCATGACTATATTTTTGGTAAGAGATATTATTTCGTGCAATAAGCACCCGTTGTGATGTTTTTGGATTACTGTTTCTTGATCAAGCTAAGGCATTTGATCGTGTTGATCACAAATACCTTTTTTCTGTTTTGAAGGGAATGGGTTTTGGTGAAACTTTCATCTCTTGTGTAAAACTCTGATATACCAATACTCATTGTATGTTGAAAGTTAATAATAGGTTATGTTCTCCCTTTCCGTTTCAACGGGGTATCCGGAAAGGTTGCCCTCTTTCTGGTCTTTTATATATAATTGCCCTTGAGCCACTCCTGCTATCAATTAGATTGCAAATACCTCAGGGAATGAGAAGTAGAGAAGGAGCAAACTTTGTGCAGACAGCGTATGCTGATTATGTCTGTGTTTTAATTATAAGTACAAACGATGTCTCTGCTTTACAGCGTTGCCTGAGAAATTTCTCTGCGGCCTCCTCTGGTGGGATTAATTGGAAGAAAAGTACAGCATTATGGTGTGGAAAAAGTGACCTCTCTTGTGCATTACCACCATTACTCCCACAGAACTTGGTCTGGAGAATGGACGGAGTTAAATATCTTGGAGTGTACCTTGGCAATCATGAGATGGAGATGAAAAATTGGGAAGGAGTTTTAGAACAAATTAAGTACAGACTGAAAACATGGGGAGGACTGTTGAAGTCCCTTTCATATAAAGGTCGTACTCTTGTCATCAATAATTTGATTGCACCAAAATTGTGGCACAGAATCACTGTTCTGCAGCCATCAAATCAACTAATTATGGCTATTCAATGAATGCTGGTAAATTTATTTTGGAGTGGATACCATTGGCTACAACCTGAGATACGATACTATCCCCCGAAGGAAGGTGGCCAAGGTGTTATCAACATGTTTAGTCGGATTGTGGCCTTTCGATTGCAGTCTTTGCAGAAACTGCTGTTCACTGAACAGCTAACCTGGCGACCTTTTGCTTTTTTTTTTCTCCTGCAACAAGCTGGAAAACTGAGATATGATCGGCATCTATTTTTGATGGATCTCGAGCACGTAAACTTTGTTTGTCTTTCTAAGTTCTATCATAGTTTACTGGATATTTGGAAAAAGTTTATTGTCCATCGGCTGCTTGAGGCATATAATTGCAGAATGTTCCTTCAAGAACCCCTTTTTTTCAATGATTTTTTTCCCCAGGTATTCCTCAGTCATGCCATGATCAACAGGGACAAATGTGTCCAAGAGCCGCATCATAAAGGTTTTGTCTTCACCAGAAGAAGAAGAACAAGAAGAACAACGCGGAGCTCTCTTAGAGTCAGCGTTCGCAGCGCGACGCGGCTAAAAATTAAAAATAAAAAAATACATAAATATATAAATAAAAGTTTTGTCTTCACCAGAAGAAGAAGAACAAGAACAAGAACAAGAAGAATAACGTGGAGCTCTCTTAGAGCCAGCGTACACAACGAAACACGGCTAAAAATTTATCCAAGGAGGAATCAATAAGGTGTGTGACTTGAGAGACATATCTAGGGTTAAGTGGAAACCTGCTGGTGTGGTTGCGTCTGCAGTTTGTTCTAGATCTGTCTGACTTGTGGACAAAGTGGTGCGTGTAGTTATCTGGAAGTTTAAACAGTTAAATATTGGCTGGGAAGGTGTTGGTATTATTGAGAATTTCCGGTTAAGCTTTCCCGAGATCAAAGTACTCCTTTCTTCTTCTTTTCGGTCGGAGATTGAACATTTCCCCCCCCCCCCCTTTTCATCTTGTAACTAAGACTGGAATTTGTGATCTTCTTTGACAAAAGGGAAACGTATCCCATTCTAGACGAACACGAATAGCGTTGTGGTCAGAGCGGTTAGGGCCAGGTTCTCCCTGGACTCCACTTTGGCTTCATAAGTATACCTTACCCATATATGGTGTATAAGCAGATATACAGTGGAGGTTGGCGCACTGGGCCCTCCCCTCCAACACATTTGTTCACCATATTAATAATTTACTGACAGAAATATGTCCTTTTTGTGATCAGAAGGAGGACTTGTTTCATGCTTATGTGAAGTGTTGTCGACTAACTCCTCTTTTTCTTCTACTTGATCATCTTTTTCACCAATTATCCTTTTCCTTTAGTTTGCACATGTTTATTTTTGGTGCACCCTTTAGACCTAGATGTAGAGATGTGGGTGTTGTTTCAAATTTTTTGGGTGCTGTTGCAAAATATGCAATCTACAAATCTAGGAAGATTAAAATCGACAATGGTCACGGATCGGATGTTATCTCTATTTTTAAAGGCTTTGTGGAAACACAACTTAGGTTGGAATTTCATTTCTTTTTGAGCAATCAAAATGTTTAACTTTTTGAGTGAAAATGGTGCATCGCAAACGTTTTGTGTTTTGTGAAGAATTCAGAACTTGTAAATACTTTATAATTTTCTTTAAACTGTGGGGTTTTTTTTCTGTTGAATTCTGTATTATTGTAAATACGTATTATTTTGTGTGTGCTTGAATGTAATAAATGAGGTTTCAAATTCAATTTTCTCTCTGTCTCTGTCTCTGTCTGTGTCTCTGTGTCTCTGTGTCTCTGTCTCTGTCTCTGTGTCTCTGTCTATGTCTCTATGTTTCTATATCTCTCTCTATGTCTCTCTATATCTCTATATCTCTCTATGTCTCTATATCTCTCTATGTCTCTCTCTCGTAACCTATAATTTTTCATGTTACATTGGGTTGACATCTAATGTGGGCAGAGGCATCTCCATTGACACATTCACATCAAATTTTATTTTTTTCTTCCTCTTTACAAGAATGAGGCTCATGGATGATCAAAGTGAAGGAGAGTATGAGCTGATAGTGGGGTAGTGAGGAAACTAATGGACACAATAAGCAATAAAATGAATAAACAGGAAAAGAGAGAAAGGAGCAGAGGAAACACTGCAACCTGGAAGTTCGGTTAGGCAGGGTCAATGTGAGTAAAAAACGATTGTAGATGAGAGAGTTCATAGAACACCTTACCACATACAGTCTTAAGAAAAAAGGACATGGACGGGGTCTGCGAGTGGAAAATTTGATTGCTTCAAATAATGGAAAATGCCATAATATTTTGTCCAAGTACATAAGGCTAAAAGGAAGGTTTTGAAAATTGCCAATATGGTTATTTGTGTTCGACAGTGTTCATGTGTATAATTCAATATAAGTAAAATATACATTGTAAAGGTTGTGGAAAAATAAAATTCTGAAAATTCTGAAGAGATAAGATGAGATGGTGGTGCACTGCCGATGTGAACTGTGGAGGGAAGAGTGGATTGCACAGCTTCTGGAATGTAGTTCCACAAACATGGAAGAAAATATTCTATTATTTTGTATATCCACAAAAGATGATCTTTGTTTTTATGTTTTTTTTACAGTAAATTGATGAGGGGGTGTGTTGTGTTGTGTTGTGTTGTGTTGTGTTGTGTTGTGTTGAGTTCCAACCATTTTTGTTGTGTTGACAAATTGGCCAATTCCTTGATAATCCTTGGAGCCATAAAATGATGAATTTCTCAGTTAGAACTGATGCGGTTTAAGACTGTGTTCAGAGTAGAATGCGGAAGAATCTGCTCAGCCTTACCTCATCTACATTTTAGCCAAAAGCCAGCTGTTTGCAAAACTATGATCCCTGCCGTCTGCATTTCCCATGTCTAACCCCTCGTGGTTCAGAATTAGGGCTGTACATATGACAATATTATGTTCCTCATCTATCTATAATTCCAGCAATGTGTGTATGTGTGTGTGTGTGTGTGTGTGTGTGTGTGTGTGTGTGTGTGTGTGTGTGTGTGTGTGTGTGTGTGTGTGTGTGTGTGTGTGTGTGTGTGTGTGTGCGCGTGTGACCACTGTTTCTCGACAACCACTGGTCCGATCTAATTGAAACTTGCCAGGTACATTGCTGGGGCCCTGTGGATGTGCCTTTTCAAGGTTTGATATTAATCAGACAAGTGCATCCCAAGTTATGGCCATTTACTTACCAACCAATGACAGGACACATTGCTGTGTGGGTGTAGCCGACGGGGAAGAGAACCTCAGCCGCGTTCCCCCATTACGGGTTACAACGTATGGACTTCCGGATAGTGATGACTTCGTGTATTCTAATAATTTCTCGATTTCTTATGCGCATTTATAGATAAACACAATGCCCCAATCCAGTCGTCATCTACGAGAGCGAAGGAACGGCCTGTGTGTTTGTTTGAATGTTTTTTATTTTATTTTATTTTTTCTCCCCCTTTGCTTCTCTTTGTGTTTTTCCTTGCGATGACATTGCGAAAAGGCAAAATACGTTGGCACTAATTGAATAATTGGCCATTAAAACTAAATTGCGAATAATCTTAACTGCGATATACGAACTTCCAGGCTATGCACGTATGGGTACGCGAGTGTGGCGGAACGGCCTGTGTGGTTGTTGTTTCTGGCTCGCGGTTTGAATTTTTATTTTTTTATTTTTTTGCTGCACGTACTAGTTTACTTAAATTACCTCACCAATGTTCTGAAAACCCTCTCTTCATTTGTTTTTTTTGTATATGGTGTCAAGGCTCGTGGAGGAGCAAGAACACAAATGGATCAGGACGTAACAGAATGAAAAGAACCGTAGAAAGAGAGGGGTCAAGGGCCAACATTGCAATATCCGACCATAGCTCAGTGAAGATCATCTTCAAAAAATCCACCAGTCTTGGATAAACTAGACCAACACCAATGCCGATTATGGGATTTCATAAAAGCAAGCTGGGAATCGCTCAGGCAGCCTCTACATAGCAGGGCATGGGATCAAGCCCTAAACACTGGAGATCCTGATGTAGCTTGCAACAACATGGAGGCAATCATCAATTCGGATATGGAGAAATTCATCCCATTCACATCTTTCATCCGCATAGAGACATCACTGTTCTACCGACCGATATTGCATGGTTTACCCTGGCTTGCTGAATGTCTTTGGAGCATATTACAATTGAAGCAAGATCCCATGTTCTGTTACCCATGACACTCTGATAGGGGCGACGGTAGAACGACAAAAAAGTGGAGGAGGGGAAAAGACAATACTTCCAGAGGACAAAAGATCATCTGACCTCTGGAGCAGCCAAACCCCGTGATTGGTGGTGGGCACTGAAGAGAGTACAAAGGAAAGGCCGAGTACACCAACCTTGCAGAAGGATGATCAGACCTCTGCCACCTCTCAAGAGAAAGCTGACATCTTCTGCAACCATTTTGCATGAAAGTATATAATTGATGACACTGAAAATGACCCTCCTGATCTCAGAGCTCACACTGACACTCACCTGGACACTGTAAAGTTTCTGTATATTAGATTGATCTTGTAGAAGCTACACATACAGGACATAAATAAAGCATCTGGATCTGACAAAATTGGAAATAGAGTTCTCAAAGAGTATGCATCAGTCTCTGCCACACTTCTTGACAAACTTTCTCTTCTGCTTTAGCTGTAGCCATCTTCCCCTCCTCCTGGAAGATAGCTAATGTAGTGCAATTGCATAAGAACAACTCATGCTGTGTTCCAGACAACTACAGGCCAAGCATCACCAACATTGCCCTCAGGAAACATCTCGTTAGAAATTACCTCATCAGCGACAATTAGTTTGGCCTTTGCCCTGATCATTCAGCCCCTGACTTACTCACATATGGATGTGTATATAGAGGGCAACTGTTTGCAGTGGTTATCCAGGTACTAGATGGGCAAACAAACCCAGGTGGTGGTCAATGGCCAAATATTTCATTCAACTCCAATTAATGCATCCCTACCTCAAGGATCAATTATATTGCACCCACCTTGTTTCTTATCTACATTAATGATCTGTATGAGAACCTGCATAATCCTACCTGCCTCCATGCCAATGATAGTACCACCTACTGCCTGTTGGATGAAGAGACTACCACAATTTCTCTGAGGGAGGACTCGCATAAGATCCATGGGTGGGGTCAGAAATCAAATATCCTATTCACTATTGAGAAATGCAAGGTCATATCTCTCAATAGACGACTACCTAGTGAGCAGCCATTGGAGTTCTTCATGGTGGGGGGGGGGGGAAGGGTGGGTTACAGAAACAGACAATGCAGAAACTGTGAATAAACAATGGTGAATCCACAAATGTCACTGGTAGAAACCCTCACACAATTTCCTGATTTTTCTTTCAACTCAATCATTCTATATTTTCATTCCAAACAGCATCAATCTCATCACAAATAACTACTGTACCATGGATATAACAAATATGCAGACACTCATGAGGTAAATGAATATCAATGGCGTTCTGACGTTACATACTCATCGGGAGCAGTTTTGTACAGATCGAAAGTCAAAATCATAATTCTATTGAGGTATTTATTAAACTTCCCACCCACCTTAGGACATCTGCTGTGACCCCAAAACGTTCCACAGAAGGTTTGACAGGGCTCGTCCCAATACTTAGGGAGTAGATCGGGGACAAACAGATGGACGGACACTGATCCTGCTTTATAATATAGATATTGCTGGTTCCTTTTTTTCATTTGCACTTTTGATGTTTTGTTGTCATGGTATAAGTGGGCACTGATTTCTGTTTTTCAGTGCTTAATTGTAAACAAAAAAATAAAAATTTAGCTTTCGATTCCACATAATCTTGAGACAGAAGTGATGCTGGGGCATCAGCCCATATGGGAAAGTAATAATCCCTTGAATTATGGACGAAGGACTTTTAGTCTGTGAGTAGTTCTGATTTTTCAAGAAATGAGTCAGAACAACTGAGAATGTCCATTCTGTTAGCTGGCTTTGGATGCCAACTTTTATATATGGTCATCCCTTGATATGTCATTGCTCATAATGAAATGTACATGTTCAAGAAACTGAACCTCTGCCAGTGGCTGATCATGGAAATAGATTGGTGGCTTTATTTGGTGATCCATTCAGGGTGACAGGGTGAGTCTGTGAGATTTGCCAGGATTGAAGGACATGTTCCTTTTGTCAGAGCAATGCTCAATCAATTCCACATCAAAAGACATTAACACAGCTGCCGTCTTGCGTGTTGGTGACACAGGGTACTCTACGACACAATGTGGAGTCATCTTCAAAAAGGGAAGAAAGGGTTTTCCAAAGCATCAGAGTGGTTGTTTTTGAATAGAAGGAACAAGTCACTGTCCAAGACCATTGCCTTGGGGCACTCGAGCCTCCACTGGGAGATGGAAGGAAAGGATTCCAATGATAGCAACTTGTGGGTGGAGGAAATCACAAAGCCATGTATGAATGCAGCCTTGCATGCCACAGGCAGCGAGCTTAGCAAGCAGTGCAGGATGCCAGACTATGTTGTATGCCCAAGATATATCTATCACGACTGTCCTGATCTCGTTTGAGATTAAGCCCTCTGCCATTTCTGAGAGAGAAGCAATATCAGCATGTCCATAGTTAAGTCACTGTGGTGAAATTCAAAATGACTTTTATGCCACTTATGCAAAGGTGTCAGAATTTTGACCCCACTCCTTCCAATGCTTGATACAAATGTACCTCCTTTCCCTCCTTTTCCTCCAGATTTTCCTCTCTCTATCTCTTATATCTTCCTTTTTTGTTGTTAAATTGCACCTTCCTCTTACATTGTATTTGGCCTTGAGGTGTCTCACCGTGAGGAGTAGTCTTTATGTTTGAATCATCCTTTGACCAAAAGTTTCAACGACGAGAAGAAACTAATTTTGTTTGACTTTGAGGTTGTCCTACTCATAAGCAACAGATCTTCCCATGGATGTGCATGCATGATCATGATATGAGTTGTCACATATGTTACCAACAATAATTACCTCCGCCACCGAAGGTGGACGGAGGTTATGTTTTCACTCCTGTCTGCCTGTCTGTCTGTCTATGAACAGGATATGTCAAAAAGTTGTGGACCGATTTAGACGAGACTTGGTGGACAGGTTTGGTGTGTACCAAGGGTGAATTGGTTTGCTTTTGGTGAAGATCTGGATCTGGATACGATGATTTATAATTTTTTGTGATTCTTCACCATTAAGAGATGGGGCCAAAAACAATATATAGCACGATGTTTCAGAAAGTTGTGGACAAGCAAGTTTTGACAAAACTAGATGAATGAGTTGATTAGGTGACATGAACAAGCCAATTAGATTTTGGTTCAGATCCGGCCTATCAGTGGGATACAAATATAAACTGTTCAGCCTGGCGGAGCCAATAAACTCCACCAAGTGACATTCTAGTTTAAACTGTATCTTACGGAAACATTATTGCCTCATATTTGCTTTTGCATGCCTGGTGTTGGCTTAATGATTACGGTGGTGGGCTTGGGATCCGAGGATCCTGAGTTCAAATCCTGAGTTCAAAAATTGTGAATTTTAGGCATCATTGTCATGCACACACTCTCAGAATGGTGAATGTTTGAGAGGTTTCTTTCCTGGAAATCATTTCACTTCTCATGTCATAATGACACATTTTTTGTGCCATGAAATCTCCCATTCTAAGCAGTTTAACATGTCTTTTGGGCAGCAGCCTATTGAGATTGCCATTCACTACCAAGACTTTAAAGAGTCATGTTGCACAAGAGCAGGGGCTAAACAAGCAGAGGATGCTTTGAGATTCAGCTCCTGGTGAGGCATCTTTGACCTCAGTACAAAATTCCTTCATCCATGGATGCTGAATGAGGATATCCTTCATTTTGCCATAAAACACTCGAGAGGACACATTCATTCCTGTTGCATTTTTGTTCCCAAGGGTTCATAAGATTTTCACTCCTCAGCTTTCCATGGGAGTGATTTCGACAAGCCAGTAAGTGAGGTCATGCATTTCCAGTGGCAAGGCTTCTCTGGTGATTTTAGCTCTGATTTTTTCTAAGGGGAAACTGAATTTTGAAGACAAACTACAGCCCCTCCCCTCCCACATGATGAGAACAATTACATTTCCTTAATTGCCGCTCTTTTTTGACATTTTAATCTTTGAACTAAGCATGCTATGTTCAACTAAGATGATGCCTTAGAAACATAGCTTACCATATGTCATGACAACAGTTGGAGGTAAATATTGCTTTTCCATTTTGGGTTTGCCGACATATTATGTACACAAAAATGGCAGATCTTTTGAATCTTGCTCTTCCCTCGTGCATGCTGCAGACATGCCCAATTCCTATTTTCACCGACTCCGATCCCATATAAAACTTTTCTCCCTTTTCTGCCATCCTTTCATTCTCTATCCTCCATGATTGCTGACATTTCTCAACCCTGCAATCCCCTCAATCCTCTGTCATGTTTAGTTAGACTGGTACACCCATTCCCTATGGGAATAGCAAGAAGTGTCATGTTATTATCCTCTCTGGGGCATATAGATTAGAGTAGATCTAGGCCCGGGTCTGTTCGTCTGTGGGGGACGAGATAAGCGTAGAATGCCTCAATAACGTTGGTTTTCCTTTCTTTCAGTTTCGTGCTAAACTGCAATAGCACCTATTTTAAAAGGTAATCATATGTGTTTGTGGTCTACAATATTTTTCACTTCTGGTTGGGGTGCCCCACAAAACACCATGATAAGCTATTTACATATATTGGCATGGCATTTGTCTTCAGAGGCTCCCTATTTATACACACCCCTTTGGGGAGAGGAGATAGTATTAGAATTAATATTGTTTTGTAACATTAATATTATGCTATTATCATTAATGTTGTTACTTTAGTTATAAGAAGTGGCCTTGGAAAAATGCCACAATTAGCTGTTTTAACATGGATATACACCTTAACACTGATTTATTTCAAGGTGAAAAACCCCCTTAGGTAGGGGGGCAAATTAAGTCGGTACAACCTCCATCATGTGACCCTTAGTCCTCCTATCAAGTTTTCTTGAGATTGGATAAGTAACAACCGAATGTATCACAGTCAGATAGACAAACAGACACCAAATTGTATATTTTAGTATAATGGCCCTTTCTCCTCCCCCCAAATAGTCATCCTGCTTTGTCTATATCCCTTGTTCACTGGAGGCACTACAGAATCTCTTCTGCAGTATTTTGACTTTACTTGTAAATGAGGCTTGCACACAT
Organism: Eptatretus burgeri; assembly: GCF_056783735.1. Classification (NCBI taxonomy): domain Eukaryota; kingdom Metazoa; phylum Chordata; class Myxini; order Myxiniformes; family Myxinidae; genus Eptatretus; species Eptatretus burgeri. The sequence goes on along the minus strand of NC_140976.1, from coordinate 33,476,672 downwards.
GATTTTGCAAGCTTGGCAATGCATTTATAATTTCCCAGCAAAGCAATGTAATGGGAAACCATCGTGAAGCACACGATATCAGTTCACTGGCGTTAAATCTGTGACAATACTTATTGGCGTATTTCAGTAGATGCGAGCGACTATATGACGGGAAGGACTCATTCTAAACGACGTCTTTTGCTTCCAGTTGGAATACTTAGCAAACCTTTGGACAGAGTGGGAATGTTTCCTGGATTGTGTTCACTTTTCCTGGGGACTCAAGATTGTATGGAACACCCACATGACATCGTTTTACATAACAATGTTTTATTCACTTCAAAACTAACAGAATGCTTTAATGACACAAACAAATCGAATAATACTCACATGACTGGTATGAGTTCCCTTTTAAAGAACTTCAATGCAGGACGAGGCCATTAGACCCACAAAAGCTTACGCTAGTATTGCTAACCTATGGTTGTTTGTCCAAGCTCTATCCTTTTAAATGCTGAGCATCAAGGAAGACATCACAAATTCTTTGGTGTGGCGAGATTGGAGTTTGACTTGGGTTTGATCCTCCGACCTGCCAGACTCACAGGGATGCTGTAACCATGACACCACTGAAGGAAGATTGAAAGGAAAGATCTCCTGTTGAGATTTGATCCTTTGCTTTGTAGTGTGTTATTTTCTTCATAGTTGTTGCACCACATGCCAGTCTGGCTTATTGTACATGCACACAGCTTGCAAGCTTTAAATCTGGTTGCCACTAACAAGTGTAGGTGCTGACATCAACTCGCAATGCCATTATGTAAATAAACTGTTGCCCATAAAGGTGGAATAAAATTTTTTCAGACCCAATCTTAAAACTTATTTCTATTTGAGTGCCTCAGTAATCAGATTAGAGCAGGTTAAGATTACATAATGAGTCCCCACTACCTAGGTGAAATGAATTCATGCAAAATTTTGAATTACGTTACAAGGCCTTCTGTTGGGAGCTATAAGAAGCCAGTCGTCTGATGTTTTGTCATTTTTCCCTGCTCCAAGTCTGTGTGCAACGAGCCCACGTTTTTCAGTTGGCTATCTTTACAACAAAAACTGACACAGAGGTTCCCTCGGCTATGCCTCGTCCAATGGCATTGTCAATATGGTTAAGAGTGCTTGCACTCCAGGAAGGGTATGAACAAGCCAATGTCGCTTATTTCGTCGGGATATCGCAGAGTACGGTCTGTAAAATCCTCAGACATCATCGAGAGGTGGATCATTTGAGGCCACAAAAATCTCCAGGACGACCACGATTGACTACCAGACGAGATGATCGCTGACTGCTTAATCTGTGCCATAGAAACCGGAAAATGCCAGCGAGCCGTCTTCGTCGTTTGTGGAGAAGACACTATGGAATCAACGTTTCCCGCCAAACTGTAAATCGGAGATTACTTCAACATGGTTGCCGAGCAAGACGAATGACCAAATGTCCACGCCGAACCATTCACCACAGAGTTGCTCGACTTCGCTGGGCTCAGGAGCACAGAAGATTACAGCTCGGACACTGGTGACATGTTGTCTTTACGGACGAGAGCAGCTACATCCTTGACCGTAAAGATTGAAGACAAAGGGCTCATTGATTACGTGGTGAGAACCTCTGAGATGACTGTATTCAGGAATCGACTCAAGGTGGTGGAGGCTCAGTGATGGTATGGGCCGGTATTCATTATGGAGGAAAAACGTCACTGGTGGTGCCGGATGAAAACGTCAACGCCGTCGTGTATCTGGACATTCTGGAAAACCACTGCCTTCCACACACATGAAGGGTTTATCAAAACAATTTTTGGCTGCAAGACAACAACGCTAGTCCGCACAGGGCCGCTGCAGTGAGAGATTTCTTGAGGCAGAGGGGGTGGAGCAGTTACCATGGCCTGTTCGCTCCCCTGATATGAAACCTATCAAGCATGCCTGGGATGCCTTAGGCCAAGCCATCAATGACAGGGACAATCTTCCTCAAACTCTACAGGAGTTAGCTCAGGCTCTGACCGATGAGTGGGACGCTCTGCCCATTGACATCATAAACAACCTTGTGGACAGTATGCCGTGATGTCTTGACGCACTGATTCATGCCAGGGGTGGCCACACTCTAGTAATGACCGATTGACATTTAAAACAGTTCTATTGAATATTTTGATGCATGAAATCACCCAAAAATGTGTTATCTGTAAAACTGACCGAGGTGGAAAAAATTGTCACAAAATCCTTAATTCTGCTGTCCAAATACCCCCTTTTCGTTTCAGGCTAAGGACACAGTTCGTAAAGGGTTAATTGTGGACTAAGTTCATGGTGATATGTTTGGAGAGACTAATCATTCAAGGAGTGTGGCAATATACACCCTAGATATGATAAATAACACAACCGGGCGTAGTGGCGTGCGCCTGTAATCCGGCGACTCGGAGGCTTGGGTTGGAGGATCGCTTGAGGACGGAGGCTCTGCACTGGGCAGGGTGTAGAGCAGCCCGGAATCATGGCGAAACCCAAATCCTGATCCTTGTGTCGTAAGAGGCGACCAGGGTTGCGTCAGGAAGGGCATCCGGCGTAAAACCTGTGCCAAATCAGTATGCGGATCATAACGGATGATCCGCTGTGGCGACCCCTAACGGGAGCAGCCGAAAGATGAACAACATATGATAAATAACACACTGTAAGAATCATTCCATAAAAAGTGGTAAAAAAAAATATTTTATTCCAACTTTATGGGCAACAGTGTATATCGGGGGCTATTAAAATGCCAAAAATATTTTGAAGTATATATTTATGTACATATGTATGAATGTATATATATATACACAGGGTGTCCCAAAAAATGTACTCACTCTTTAAATGATAATAAATGCATTGTTTATTGAATTAGAAACAAGATTAATGGTTAAATGGATAAATGAATGTTTGAAAATGTTCAAACTGACGACCATCACGTTCCAAACACAGCCGATAATGCGGATCAATGGATTCAAAAGTGTTACGAATCATTTCATTTGGAACTGCAAGACATTGTCTTTCAATTTCCTCTTTCAGCTCATCGACTGTTGCTGGTTTTCAGCCGTAAACCTTATCTTTGAGATATCCCCATAAAAATAAGTCCATTGGAGTGAGGTCTGGGGAACACGTAGGGAATTCAACACTACCTCTTCGCCCAATCCATCTATTCGGAAAAGTTGCTTCGAGATAGGCCCTTACATCACGGTGGTAGTGGGGAGGTGCTCCATCTTGCTGAAAGTAAATCTCTTCGACCATTGGACTGACGCATTCCTGCAGAAAGTTTAAGTAAACATCCCCAGTGACAGTTTGGTCAAAAAAGAATGGCCCTAGGATGCCCAATGCTGATATCCCACACCACACAATAATCCCTGGTAAGTTTAAATGGGGTTCCATAGTAACATGCGGATATTCAGGAGCCCAGTAGGTGCAATTGTGTCAGTTAATTGAGCCATTTAACTTGAAGCTGGCCTCATCGCTTCAAACAATTTTGGATGGAAATGCTGCATCTTCTTCGCATTTGCCCAGGTACCACTCACAAAATTCAGCTCTCCAGTCAGGATCGTCTTCATTTAGAGTGTGGATTAATTTTGGAATGTAAGTTTTCCAATTAATTCGCTTCAAAATGCGATGGGCGCTTGATTTTGGGATTCCTGTCTCACGAGCCATTTGTCCTACAGATTTCCGTCGGGATCGGTGGAGGGTTTCCAGCAATTGATTTTCCTTTGCGGGGTGGTTGATGACTGTGGTCTTCCTGAACGCTCCTTATGGACATCATGCACAGTTCCATCTGTTTCAAACTTATCTCGGATGCGAGCAATGGTGCGTCGCATTGGTGGATCTTTGTGAAAATGTCTTCTAAATTATCTTTGCACTTCCATGATGTTTTCGTGCTTCCAGTAGCACTTTATGATAAATTTTCTTTCTTCAAAACCTAGTCGTACTTCTGCCATTATTAGGGTCAATTTGATCTGAAAATAAATGAAAAATTCAATGAGTAATGAGGAGCCAAAATGTGAGTACATTTTTTGGGACACCGTGTGTGTGTGTGTGTGTGTGTGTGTGTGTTTGTGTTTGTGTGTGTGTGTGTGTGTGTGTGTGTGTGTGTGTGTGTGTGTGTTTGTGTGTTTGTGTATATGTATTTGTATATCTATATATATATATATATATATATATATATATATATATATATATATATATATATATATATATATATATATATCTTCTTCTTCTTTCGGCTGGTCCCGTTCGGGGTCGCCACAGCGGATCATCCGTATGATCCGCATAGTGATTTGGCACATGTTTTACGCCGGATGCCCTTCCTGACGCAACCCTGGTCGCCTCTTACGACACAGGGATATGGTACACCTATTTTAACCGGGGTATACACCGGGACCAGTACACTGGTACTCACTTCACTGACCTCGGAAGGATGACAGGCTGAGTGAACCCCCCCGGTGTATTAATTCAGTGGCCCAACGGGGATTGAACTCAGGACCTTTTGGATCCCAAGCCGCTGCCCTAACTACTGCGCCAACACCAGGATATATATATATATATATATATATATATATATATATATATATATATATATATATATATATATATATATATATATATATATATATATATATATACATACATATATACATACACACATACATACATACATACATACATACACATACATATACACACGAGTTCCGTCTAAAAAGTAACGGGACTGACTTCACAGAAATTTTATTCCAAAAAATACATTGAAATCACAGCTTGTCCCCTTCAAAATAGTTTCCCTCCAGTTTCACACACTTTTCCATCCTCTTCTTCCATGCATTGATGCACCCCTGGAAGGCTTCTTCTGGAATCCTCCAGATCTCCATCATCACGGCCCTTTTGATGGCCTCCACATCAGGAAATCGGGTCCCCTTGATCACCCCCTTGAGGTTGGGGAATAGGAAAAAATCAAAAGGGGCCAAGTGTGGCGAATACGGGCTCGCTCCAGAGTTGGCACGTTCCTCTTTACCAGAAACTGTCGGATGCTCAGGGCACTGTGAGCAGGGGTGTTGTCATGGTGGAGCACCCAGGCGTTGTTCTCCCACAGATCCCTCCTCTTGTCCCGGACTAATCTCATGAGGTGCCGGAGGATCTCCTTGTAGAAGTATTGATTCACTGTTTGACCCTGTGGTAGAAACTCAAAGTGAACGATGCCCTTGATGTCAAAAAACGTGATGAGCATCACCTTGACCTTCAACTTCGACATCCTTCTTTGGTCTTGGTGATGCCGGACTTTTCCACTGACGACTCTGCCGTTTGGTCTTGGGATTGTATTCGAATATTCATGATTCATCGCCAGTAATGACTCTCCCGAGCAGGTATGGATCGTCCGCGCAGCGCTCGATAATGTCTTGACAGACAATGACTCTTTGCTGTTTCTCATCCTCGGAAAACAGCTTGGGGACAATCTTCGCGTACACCTTGCGCATTTCAAAATTTTCAGTGATGATGCTCCAGACAGTGTCCTTGTTGATGGAAAGTTCCTCAGCAATCATCTGCACCATGAGTCGATGATCTGCACGCACCTTCTGCTTCACACGCTCGATGTTGTCCGCCGTTCTGCTCGCTGAAGGTCTTCCAGACCGTTGATCGTCTTCAACCTCCTCCTGTCCCTCTTTGAACCTCTTGTGCCATTCAAATGCACGTGTACGTGACATTGTTTCTTCCCCTTAGACTTGATGCAGCATTGCGAAGGATTCGGAAGGTGTTTTGCCAAGCTTGGCAAGAAACTTCAGATTGGCTCTCTGCTCACGACTCATAGCGCGACGACTCAGACTTGACAACGTGTATAGCACGACCTAGAAAAAATCACACAATGAGCACAGTGAACTATCACCAATCATATATATTTCTGAAATGTTGCGAAAGACTGTGATGCAACCCTTTCATTCAAGTTGTGTACGTGGAGCACTCGGCAGGCTCAGTCCCGTTACTTTTTAGACGGACCTCGTATATACACACAAACACACTCAAAGTTCACAATTAGACCAGGTTACATCATGTTTTGGGGCCCACTTGGGACTGGGCAGGAGCGGTGAAGTTGTATTCACAACCAATCAGCTCTGTCTTCCTGGGGCCATTGAGCTAGCCATAACCGATCAAATTGGTTGTGAACACAACTTCACGCAGCCATGCCACTTTCAGGTGGCTTTAACCCTCAATACCCTACAAAATAGATATGATATGTCTTTTTCTGATTTCCGAATTATAAAGTTGCTAAATTTGCGATTAAGAGTCAAGATCTTCATCTTCTGCTTCTTATTCTTCTATCTCAGATTAGCTGTGACCGCATCAGGAAGTCGATCGCCAGATTCGTACTGTATCCAGGTAACATCGTGGAACAATTTAACTCAAACGGCGAATAATTTTCTATTTTCCACAAATATTCCGTGTCGGTGTGTCCTCAGTGCTTGTGTCGTAATACAAACCGAGACGGCTTCATGCTCCACCAATGGCCAAAAGACTCTAAGTTTGCCAGAAATTGGCGAGGTTTGTCTGAAAATACCAGAATGCGGATTGGGCCAAAAAAAATGTTCGCTTTTGTGCTTGGAACATATTACAGAGCACGTTATGAAACAACAGATATGACTAGATCTTGTGGTTATCTGCCATGATGCGGAAGAAGCGGCCATCCTGAAAACTGTAACACCATCTCTACCTATCTACCAGCGCATGTACATAGGTGATTTGAGCAGTGAATGAAGCACCTGTTGCTATTTCTCTGCGGTTACCACAAGAGCACCTGGAAATAATTATCAATCATCAATACAAATTTCTCCAAATCAAATGAACCACCATCTATTTATCGTGGAGAGAAAGTATGCATATATCATCATCTACTCCTCCAGGAAGATTTGACTGAAGAAGCTGAAACTTTCACAGTCCCTCCCCCCCTTCACCCCTCTATCCCCAGCACTACTCCTCCTCCCCACAATCCCCCATCATTCCCACAATACGCACCACTATCCCTTATCCACTGGGGAGGGTCCTCGACACCTCACGGACATAACGGTGGGACATGGCATGGGCATGGACACAAATGGCATCCAGGGAAAGTATGAAACGGGATGATCCCATTACAGACAAGACACCTCGTCATCCTGCGATGGTGGGACAAAGCATTCGTCGCCCATTTTGTCCACGATGTCCGAGTGTGCTGGGCAGTGTCCATGCTGTCGAGTGATGATGGATATTTCTGCTCAAGTAATATATAAACCGATTTATCAATTAATACAAAATCCCTCCATTTTCAGCTGCCAATTAAACAGAAATCAAACTCGTCCGAGCTGAAGTGAACATATGGCCAGCGTTTTCTTTTATCTTAACACTTCTGTCTTCTTCCTCTGAATTATTCGCACAATGTTCGAATCGATACGGCTCGACAACCCCCCAAAAGTTTTTCCATCACTAAATTTGGCTCCAACCATTTATTCAACATCCCAATGATCAGTTTTGACAAACTGAGAACCATCAGTATTGCTGATGACGGTGGAATCAGTCAGTATCTGACTGAATCCGAGCTCGACATGCCCTGTTTCCCTAAGTAAACCGCCATTCGGATCAAGGCGAGTTCCTATTATGACGTCACTGGCGAAATTCAAAATCGACACTCGGGCTTTTTTCGACACTGTAATTGGCAAAAAAATTCAATTTTTTTTCCCTTCAAATTAAACTCATTAATGATTCTCAATGGTTTTCAGAAAAGAAAAACAAAATTGCGTTTGGGTTCCCCTTTAAGACAATTGGCGAAGCAATCAAGGAGAACAGTTGGTAATCATGAATCAGGCTGAATTTTCTGCTGGAAAACTTAAAGAATTTTTCTACCACAATTAGACCGGAGAACAAACATTTTGTTTCATAATACAGACAGGTCAATAGCCTCTTTTTTAACCAACTCTCCTCTGGGCAAGCTCCCTCTGCTCTCTCAGCCCTTCAGCCCTCCCCAGGTCCGACATGACACATGTATTCTTCAGGTAACTCCCTCCTGGTTAAACCCCCAAACTCCAAGCTTCCTATTACACCTCTACTCTTTTGTTCCCATTCTCTTCCGTTTGTTGAACCACCTTCCAGAGACAGTTGAAGAGTACTCCTTTCCCTCCAGGGCATCAATCAACCAATTCCTCACTGTCTTATGTCATCTCCCAGCCAGACCCACTCTCTTTTCTTCTCCATTAACCATACTTAACCTCAATTGCAGATTACTTTCTTTCCTCCACTCCCCTCTCCTCTTTTCCTGTTCACTCATTCCTATGCTCATGTCCCATGTGGCCTCACTGCCCAACTTTCAGTGCATTGCCTTTTTACTTTCTGTCAGCTTATTATTTCATGAGCCTCGATTCTGCATACAGAATACAGTTCTACCACCCACAAATCTTGGTTTACTCTACTCCTCCACCATTTTTGTTTCTCTTTCATCCCATTTGTGGAACTGGCTTCCTCACTGTTTAATTAGCCCTCTTACCTCCAGACTTTAAGAGTGTGGTACATGACCATCTTCTGTCATCCCGGTTCCTTAGGCCTAAGTCACATTTGCTCTACGGCGAGGATACGGCAGCCGTACGCCCTCTGAATTGACAGAAACGTGCGGCGGCCGCAGAGTTTCTGCGGTGGCCTCACGATGGCCCTAGGCCGTTTGGCTATCTTTTACAGGCCGTAGGGGTCGCTGTGGAATTATAACGCGGAGTTATAACTTTTTTCATTTCTACGTTGGCCGTAGCAATTCGACATGCCGTAGTTGTGACGTAGTTGTGTTCCACGTCGACCGTACGTAGGGCGTATGGTGGGCTTGCGTTATTCGTGCGGCTGCCGTATTCTCTTATCAATGAAAAATGAATTTTGCCCTAAAAACCGAATACATTTTAAAAAACCGAACACAACAAAGCGTTCATGTTTGTTCACGTGTCTCCCCCACCTGTTCGACGCGCATCTTCACGCTTTGTTCATTCAGTTTGTCGGTGGAAGTATCTCTTGTGTGTCGATCGCTACTTTACCTCGTATTTTCACCTTGATTTGTGCCGTTTTTTTTTGTTTTTTTTTACTCATCGTGTGTTTTAATTAATAACAAAAAAGCAATCCGATCACGTGGTGTGACGGACTGTCGGGCAAGGATTTAATTTCACAGAAAAACCGGTTGTAATTTGGAATATCCATGATCACCTCAGCCCGATGCGTTTGATGAAAGTGATTGTGGTTCTGGGGGCATCATGTTTGATGAGCTGCCCTGGGGGCAGCGCTCTTGCAGAGTGCACGAGCGATCAGAACCCAGGCCGGAGCTCGATCCTGTGTGAATCTTTGGATGTGGTGATTGTACCAGTTTACATACAATACACTGCCACCGAAAGTCATTTACTCATCTTATTTTACCTTAAACATGGGGAATTTCAGTTGAAAGTGGGGTTTCTTGGGGTCCAGGAACAGATTAATTCACTCCATTATTTCTTATTGGGAAAATAGTTTGGGAATCAAACTTTTTGCAATCCGAACAGCCTCCTGGAACGAATTCAATTCGGATTCTGGGGGCACCACGTACTGGTATATTCCGAACTGTTATATTTTTATTGAAGTAAAAAAAAGAACTGGTATATATACCCACTTGTTACCGTCCGTCTGGCCGCATGTTCGCCTTAGGGCCCCCCTGCGGTCGCCTTGCGGGCACCTTGAGGCTACCTTGTGTCTGCCTTGAAAATTCTATGGCCGCCGCAGGGACGCCCTAAGGTCACCGTGCGACATCAAATCAAAGACCGTACGGCACCACCACGTTTTCGGTCTCCACTGTTTCTAAATACACCATGCGGTTCCCCGAAAAATAAAAATATATGTGGCTGCTACATTGTGTGACCATGGAAATACTGCGGCCGCCGTATAATTTCTAGTGGCCGTAGATTTTGGAGACCCCACGGCCACCGTGGCAAATGTGACTTTTTTCCTGACCGATAATTATTTCTAATCCCATTAACCACCTCAACCCAACACTTGTAAGCTACTGTATTTCTCCCCTCCACTCTCTCCTCTTTTCCCTTTTATTAATTCCCATGATAGTTGCATCCGCCTGTTGCCACATTTCCTCACCGTCAGTGTATTGCCTTTTTGCACTCTGTTACCTTGCTCTTCCACGAGACTACATTTTGGATAACAAGGCAACCTCCATGATCCATATTCCTTTCAACTGGTTATTAAATCTCACATCAAAACCGAATGTTGATCACTTTCTAATTGATAATGTCAAAATGTATTTAACCAGCCACAAGACCACCAACATCCAAGGCCAATGTGAGAGTTCTTTGAGACAAATGTCATTTTGATTGAAGCTAATATTGCTCCCAAAACTAGAGTTCATAGAAAATCATATCCTGCACAGTCTTGAGAAACAAAGGACATGGGAGGGGTTTTTTTTAAACCCTTGCTTTGTGTTTCCGAACACAATCAATATTTCCTACGAGTCGCAATTTTGTCTGAATCTCGATATTCCTCAATGCTGAGAGTGCGAGCGGAAAGTTTGGTTGTTTGAGATGGCGTAAAATGACGTATTATTTTGTCCAAGTACTGCGAAATGTTTTTTTTTGGAAGTTCCAACAAGGCGATTTGTGTTGTCCAGTGTTCAAGTATAAAATTTAATTGAAATAAAATAAAAGTTTCAAAATCTGCAGAAAAAAACCTTTTTTCGGAAGTTTATCGCTATTGATGCACCGTCTTTTACACCACCTTATTTAACACGTTAATTTCGTCTTTTATGATGTCCCTAAAAACAGTATGTTTACAGTTTGGAATAATTTTCAATCTTCTTTTACTGCCAGACAGGCAGACAGACTAAAACAATTACCTTACTCCATTTGCGCATGCGTGCTTGGGACGAGAATCTGTACTATTTGAAAAATTCAGTCAAAGTACTACTAAACTGCACGTTCGTGTTCTGATTCATATTCTACAGTGTTCAAAATGTAACATTCAATTGAAGTTCAGTACAGTCGTTCCTCAATCATAGACTGACATCTGTAGACACTACAGACAGACAGAGTGAACCTAATGCACAACGTTCGAAATGACGTCATATGCCCCAGAATGCTCAGTGCGCATGCGCATTAAACTCTTTGCAACAATGGTCATCAGGTGAGGGAATGCATATCCTGTGTGCCACATAAGGATTGTGACCTAAAATGGCTCATAATGCTTCTAAAATATGCCAAAAATACTTGGAACAGTACAGGAGAGGAAGGCGTCTGCCTCTGCACAACGAAAGAGTTTGGAAAGCTTTCTGATGAACATGCCCAAAAATTTGATATCTTGCAGCCCGGACTCAAATTACTCCCGATGATGTGGGCTTGTGCAAGGGCTGTGGACAGGTGCATTTTACCTGACCTCCCCGATCATTTCTGCCAGTGAGTGGACTTTGAACCTTGTGGGATTACTTGATGTGAACATGGCAGGCTTGGTGATATATTGTTTTTTATGGACATCTGTATTGGAAAGACGATGCTGTCATTTCCAACAGTCATGCAGACGTCCCAGATGAAAACACTGCATCTGGTTTAGGTTCTTCTTAACACTGATGGGAAGACCATAAGTGGGGCTTTTCAATGCACAGGGTAAGTTTTAAATTATGACATTTACTATTATCCATGTTTGGGAGGAGGGAGTGGGCCATTATAAATATATATTTTTGTTTGCTTCCAGGGCCACAAGATAAATTATACTCGATTTTTGCATGTGTTTGGTAAAAGGAGAAGTGTCCACGTGTGTGTGTTGTTGTTTTTTATACATGGTCAAGGCTCATGGAAGAGCTTGGAGATAACAAATCAAGACGCAACATAACAAAGGGAATAACAGGAGAAAGGGGAAATACCAACAGCACGGCAGAGGGAGAAAGTAGTCGGAGATGGACAAACAAGGGATGCAGGTAACGATGATGGATAGGGGAGAACGCAAGAGGAGGGAGGACAAGATAGATACATGAGAAAAACTTACGGAAGGGTGGGGTGGTTTAATGGGTGTAGAGCAGATCACAGTCTTGTCTGGGGAATGACTTGATATGGTGGGAAGAGGGAAGAATGAGATTGAAGAGAGTTTGGAAGGTTTTCCACAGTCAGGAAAAAGAGGAATAAATGAGTGGAGGTGAACAGTAATCCTGGATTTTGGCAGTTTCACAAGGATTTGGTGGCTGGTGGACTGTGTGTTTCCAGCAGAAACCTAGGGGGAATATAGCATGGATAGAGCAGAGGGAGCAAGCCCAGAAATGAGGCTGACGTAGATAGAGAGACCATCAACCTGTCAGTAATGGTAAAGTGATGGGTCCATACACTCGGCTTCATTCCTTGAGATGCCAATGATCTTGAATGCCTTTGTTTCCACAGCATCAAGCGGTTAAAGATGTGAGGCAGGGGAGCCAGCTCAGAGGGGAGTGCAGTACTGCATCAAGCTGTGGATGAAGGCCTTACAGGTGGATAGGAGTTCAGGTGTGCCAAGGACTTTGTACGATGGATGATGCCCAGGAGGCGTCTGGCTTTGGAAGCCAACTTTGAAATGTGGTTTGCCCAAGAGAGATCATGACTGAGAGTGAGACCCAAGAGTTTGAGTAACTAAACCTCCTTGAGACGGTTGTTGAGAAAGTAGATGGGAAGGTTTGTGGTGTGGTCCTTTCAGAGAGAGAGAGAGAGAGAGGGGGGAGAGAGGGGGGAGGGAGAGGGAGGCGGGAGAGAGAGAGATGGGGAGAGAGAGAGGGGGAGAGGGAGAGGGGGGGAGAGTTTGGGGATCAAGGCGGGATGCTTGACTGTATCAGAAGCTCGAGATATGTCCTGAGAGACAGCCCTGATCTCATGATCAAATAACTGACCAAATACAGCACTGGAGTATCAGGAGGAACAAACAGACTGAGATGGAGTCATCAGGAGTCATAAGCTAATGTGTCTGTCATTAAGGGAATCCGTTTTTGCACCTTTTTATGTAATACCTTGATGTTGGCTGATTTCCAAGCAGATGCAACATGACCTAGGGTAAATGACAGGGTGAAAAGAGCAGCAGAGCTACTTTAGGACACATGAGTATACGTGTATGTGTGGTCTATTCACTCCGCCACTTACTTGTACTTACAGGAAATGGTAGTAAGTCAACACCTCTCATCCATGGATGTCTCGTATTTCCGCTATTTCGATGAGTCCAATTTGCATTTTGAAACAGAAGTTTGGTTTGCTATTCTGAAATTTCCACTGTTTTGTCTAAGTGCTGAAAATTATGTTTTAAAAAATTATTTGAATTGCACAATTTGCGCTAGCAATGGCAGGTTAAAAGTGTCTGGCGAGCAGAACCGAGTCACTGTAAACACGCACACACACACACACACACACACACACACACACACACACACACACACACACACACACACACACACACACACACACACACACAGCACATATGCAAAGGACTCATTTGCATTCATAAGTCATTTCAAAAGTCTTGTATTGCTTAACCCACAGCCTCTTTTTCTTTTTCTTTTTTTTTGGCAGTGACATATCCATAAGGGAGGGCTATTGTGGGTTTTGGGGATAGCTCAGAGGTAGCGCACTCACCTTTTTAGCTCATCTGTTCAAAGAACAGAGAGCTATAGTGATACCCCCGGCATGAGCGTGAGCGTCAGCGTGAGCGTGAGTGTGAAAATGTTAAAGTTTTTGGTGCAAGTTATTTCCTTTCTAATGTTTTTATCGACCACACTATTTTTTACTGATTACAATATATACTGAAACGCAAAAGAAACTTACCACTTGTTTGAAATGTAATAAAATTGTAACAGTTCAAAATAAAACAAACCAACAATTGCTAATTGAAACATTGGCATTTTATTGATGACATTTCAAGTTTTTGACCAAGAAACACCATCTCATAAGTTTGTTCTACAGTACAGAACAGCACAGGGTGCAATGTCAGTCCCCTCTCAATAGCGTGTATGGCCACCATTGTTTTGGATACAGGCAGTGCATCGTCGGCGCATACTGCCGACCAGTCTTTGGATGGATTGCTGCTGGATTCTGTCCCACTCAGTCCTCAATGTCTGAAGCCATCTGACTTAGGACCACCTGCCTGTCCTGCCTTGCAGTGGTGACTCTTGGCCTCCCTGATCGAGGTCTGTTATCTGCAGAGTTGTGGAGGGTGTCTCTGTCCACCAGGGCCGATATCGTCTGGTGTGAACAGCCAAGGCGACGTGCCACCTCACGGTAGCTCAATCCGCTTTGCAGTATGCCCAAGACACACTGCCGTTGATCCCTTGACAATCGTGGCATGTTGATTGAAATGCCCATTTTGCACTGGCCTTTTTAAAGCCAATATCAAGACATCACGTGCAGCTCATTAAAATCATCCCGTTCCCCTTGGCTAATCACTGACAGTCAAAATGACTGTTCAACAGCTGTGCTATGAAGTCACCATTGAAGGTTCAAGTGACCATCGATGACCGTTTTGTCTGACAGTGAGGACACTATTGTCCACAAATAAGTTCACACATTTGCTACACACAGTGTTATTGTTGATATTTGAAGGTTTAAAAGGTCGTAAGTTTCTATTGCGTTTCAGTATACAAATACATATATTGCTTTAAAATTATTTGGATCAGACTTCACTGCAATGCTTTATAAAAAAATATTCTAAGACTCGTCTTTTAAAAACGATAAATGTATAAACATGTGAGCATTGGGTGGCTTTGACACCAACTCTCTGGTACCTTTATGCTCTCATCTGGGATTGTGATTCCCGACCCACCTATAAACTGTCACCCTGCATGTGTTTCACAGGCAGGGAGCTGAACCAATGAAAGTGCAGTCGATCGGATGGGATGTTAACTTGTTGGAGCCATATCTGTCAGCTTGATTGCTGCTGGGCAATGTTAAATATGCCACTGTCTTTCGCAAAGACCAGGTGATTGTTGTCTGAACCCTGAACAAATTCCAAATTCCTGCCCCATCCACTACTGCTGGGAAGGCAATGTCAAACCACCCAGTGCATTTCCATGGCCAGGAACCTGCTTCCAACGGCCATTGTATTACTCATCTCATAATGACAAAATGTTTGAGATTGTGACTTACCTTGAACAAAATGTGTGGCTGTGCAAGCCTTAAGCAGTTATATCGTCACTCTATGGACATTTACATTCACATTTGCTGCGATTCTCGTTGGGAGTGACGAGGATGGATAGGATAAGAAATTAGTATATTAGAGGGACAGCGCAGGTAGGACGGTTTGGAGACAAAGTGAGAGAGGCGAGATTGAGATGGTTTGGACATGTGCACAGGAGGGAAGCGGAGTATATCGGTAGAAGGATGTTGAAGATGGATCGGCAGGCAGGAGGAGAAGAGGAAGGCCAAAGAAGAGGTTCATGGATACGGTGAGGGCGGACATGCGGGTGGTTGGAGTGTCAATGGAAGATGTGGAGGATAGAGCGAAATGGAGATGGTTGATCCGCTGTGGCGACCCCTAACGGGAGCGAGCCAAAAGAAGAAGAAGAAGATGGACATTTACATTCACACTGCTTCTGGCAGAGGAGAGTGGGGCAGGTAGAGGAAATAGGTTCCATTGCAGGGCAGACATAACCCAGTGAATCAAAACACTAATCGGAACTTTCAGCCGTATTAGGATGCTGAGTACTACAAGAGTACTACAAGTTCAGGTGGCATCCTGTAGTGGGGCAACTTAGCTAGATATAGCATAACAATTGTGCATTTTGTGAGGAAAGCACCAAATTTGGCACACAAGTAGCCTATCATATGAACAGATTTTAATATTGGGCCATCTCAAATTCAGCCGTTGATGGCTGTGCAGCCATTTTCCACTGCCATCAAAAATTTTGAGATGGCCCAATATCCAAATCTGTTCATAATATGATAGGCTACTAGTGTGCCAAATTTGGTGCTTTCCTTCCAAAATGCACAATTGTTATGCTAAGTTGCCCCACTACTGGTAACGTTAAGAACTTTAAGGAAATGCCAAGAATAGTTAGAAAGTAATCGAACATGAACAACATTTGAGGGATGACAAAAACAGAGAGGGTTTATATTCGAAGATGAATGGCACCCATAATGTTTTAGTCTCACTGAATGGTTGGAATTTGCTCGGTGATCCATCGACAACAATTTATAATTCTGGTTATCCTGTAATGTTCCCATCTGAACTGTTGGCTCATCATGATGTAGGCAGCCCAGATTCAAGCCTGGCATACCATGTGTTTGTCCATTCTCTACCTTCTTTGTAATTAACTAGTGCAGGCCCATATGTGCGTGCCCGTATGTGCGTAATCCCGAACACCCATCACAGATTTTGTAGTTTGCTTCTGTATTGCATGCCCGTACACCCATCACAGATTTTGTAGTTTGCTTTTGTAGTGCATGCCTCGCGTTCAGTGTTGTCTGCCAAGCGAGCAGCTTGTTCTTCATCCGTTTCTTCTGCACGATGCCTTGCCCTCGCGTTCAGTGTTGTCTGCCAAGCGAGCAGCTCGTTCTTCATCCGTTTCTTCTACACGACGCCTTTTGTAGTGCGTAGCGTCGCGTGTCAGGCGAGCAGCTCGTGCTTCATCCGTTTCTTCTGCACGACGCCTTGCCTCGCGTCCAGTGTTGTCTGCCGAGTGAGCAGCTCGTGCTTCATCCGTTTCAGCTGCATGACGCCTTGTCACTTACGTAGCATCGCGTGTCAAGCGAGCAGCTCGTGCTTCGTCCGATTCCATTGAGCGTGCATGACGCGCAGCTTCGTTCCTTCACTCTCGTAAACGACGACTGGATTGGGGCATTGTTTCAATTAGATCGGACCAACCGTATCATAAATGGCCATAACTTGGGAAACAGCTGAAACGGATGAAGAAGAACAATATCAAACCTTGAAAAGGCACGTACACAGGTCCCCAGCGTCAATTGTGATGTCATATCAAACGAAAAAGAAGAAGAAGAATTGTGATGTCAATTGTGATACGTGCAAAAAAAGAGAAAGAATTGTGACGTCATTCATGATGTCATAGCACTGTGTCCTGTCATTGGTTTGGTAAAGAAATGGCCATAACTTGGGAACCACTTATCCGATTAATATCAAACCTTGAAAAGGCACATCCACAGCGTCCCAGCAATATACCTGGCAAGTTTCAATGAGATCGGACCAGTGGTTGTCGAGAAACAGCGGTCGCAGACACACAGACAGACAGACAGACACACAGACACACAGACAGACACACAGACACAGACAGACAGACACACACACAGATTGCTGGAATTATAGATAGATGTAAATTATGTACACTGATGGAATTAGCCTGTCTGCCTGTGCAGTGGGAGATGGGGTGTGTGTGTGTGTGTGTGTGTGTGTGTGTGTGTGTGTGTGTGTGTGTGTGTGTGTGTGTGTGTGTGTGTGTGTGTGTGTGTGTGTGTGTGTGTGTGTGTGTGTGTGTGTGTGTGTGTGTGTGTGTCATTGGTTGTTATCTCCATTTGCAGTTTTCAGGAGGTGGAACGGAATCTTTCCAGGACTCAAAGTATCCACCTCCGTTTCGGTAAGGGATCATAGTTCATGGACCAAGCTGTTTAATTTTGTTGTTCTCAGAATTTTGTTCCGAGGGCTCTTTTCAGGATCGTCACTGCCTCCAAATGTACTTAGTTTGTGATAATATTCCCGGGTATGTTTTTGTTTTTGTGTTTTTTTTTTCTCAGTCAGGTTCTTCTTTGTTATTACTGTTGCTTTAATTGCTTATCAATGTTGCAATTTTGATGCTCTTCAACTTCCAAGATCCATTAACCTCACTTTTGAGGTCCCGGTATTTGGTCATTTTCTTGATTTCTGCATTATTTAAGCCAAAATCTCTGGGGACTGATATCTCAACCACCAATGCTGTCTTTTTCGTGTTTGTACTTCAGTAATATATCCGGTTGCCAAGCTTGGTTTTCTATGTTCATGCTCAATGGGATCATTAGGCCTTACGTGAGCATTACTTCCTTGTTTTCACCGATTGCTTTTGTTTCATGTTTCCATGAGTTTTCTGGAATTGGGATATTGAGACTTTTGCAGATGTGCCAGTGGATTGCTCTACATAACTTGTTGAGCCTTTGAGTGTACAGCTGCTCTGACATGAGTTTTTTTACATCCCGATAGGAGGTGGCTCATAAGTTCTGTTTCAACCTTATAGTACCTACACTTGTCTGATTCGCTCAGTCCTGCCATCTTATTAAAGTTCTTGGTATAGTTTCCTTGCTCTTGGGCATTGCTAATGGTTCTTTCTCCATCACAGTTGAGCTGTTCCCTTCTTAGCCATTCCAATGAACCTTCTTTGTTGATGCCCAATCTGTCCAACTCTTTTTTTTTATACCTTCCTGCTCTCTTATTGTTCTCCCAGTTGTCAGTGTATATCTGTTTATATTTTCCTTTTATATTTTTTGCAATAATTGGGGCTGTATTTGTTGCTGTTTCAGTTTCATGTATGACATCTTTTATTCACACCTGTCATTGGAATTTTTTTGCTCGGTGCGTTAGATATACCTTCTCCGGTTTGTTGTCTTCCTGTGTGGCTTACAAATTGCATTTGGTGGTCTGTTGAACTTTTCACGTACTCAGCCAATCCAACTGTTGTCATTGTGCACCTGGTTGAGTTCCATCAGGCCGCTACCTCCTCCTCGGCTCAGCAGGTGCATTATTGGGGTGTATTGACTTTTTGAAAAACATTTTGTGGATGGTGAAGGGTTTCTTTGTTTTGATATCTAGTTTGTTGATGTCTGCTTGTGGACAATTCATTATTCTGCAGCTGTACCAGAATACTGATACTGTGAGTTGGTTTGTTGCTTTGATTTTGTTCCTTGGTAAAAAAAAAGTTTGTTTTCAGTATCAGCCTCGTTCTCAGCAGACATTCTTTGGTAATTATTTTTCACATTTGTTTGTGATATATTTTGTGGCCTGTTCTACTCCGAGATCTTTGTATGATGCTTCATTGTCTCGCTCCTGTCTCATAGATTTAGGTCGATTTTTATGTTGTCTATTTTTGTTTGTCTGCCTTGTACGAATGTGCACTTGGCACACTTATCTCGGCCAAATTATATTTGATCGTTGTTCGATTACCCCTTTACTAATTTGAGTTGTGCTGCCAATTTTTCGTTATTTGGTACAAAGAGTTTTAAATCATCTCTGTGAAGTATATGTGTCACCTTCCCTGTCTCTTTGGACATTCTCTTATTTGACATAGGATATATCTTTGTCCTTGCTCATTGATGAGGTTTCTCAGTGAGTCCAAGGCCAGACAAAATAGGAGGTGTGAAAGGTTGTCTCCCTGGAAGATCCCGCAACGTATCTTCACCCCTGTTATTCAGTCTTTCCATCTGAGTGCTGTAATGTCAATTTAGTATTACAAAGCTCCATTGGTTTCTCAATTAGTTAGATTATTTGGGAGTTGATCTTGTTCAATTGCATGCATTTTCTCCTCCATGAATGTGGGACACTATCAAAAGCTTTGTTGTTTATCCATGCTGTGGATAATTTGTTTTTTTTATTGCAATTTTCGAGTATGGCCATGTTTAGTAGTAGGTGGTCTATTGTTCTGTAGCTTTCTCTCTTACATCGCTGTCTTTTGTCTCTCGGCCTTCTTGTGTACATAATTTCTGTGATGATTCCTGTGAGAAGCTTGTATGTTGATAGACATGTTATTGGTCTATACTTGTAAGGTAGTTGGGTTTTTCATATTTTTGGATGAGGAAGGTGTTACCTACTGTTAGCCACTTATCCAAGGTCTCATGCCCTTGGATTTGTTTGTTGAATGCTCGAGCATAGTGGTTGTGTGGAGCATCTCGTTGCTTTAACAAGAAGCTTGGGATTCCATCTGGGCCTGGGCTTTTAAAGTTTGGCATTTTTGCTGGTTGTTTCATAATTATTTTTTCTTCATTAAATATCACTAGAGGCATTTTGTTGAGATGTTGTTTTTTTCCCTCCAAATGTTGGATCTAATCCACCTCTTTGTTGTGTTATTTTGGGTCTTCATCGATTCCTTTCCAGAAATTTTCAAGTTTATCTTTCTCGGGAGGGATTTGATATACATTGCTTTTGCTTTCCATAGCTCGCGGTGGAATCTTTTCGGGTTATTTTCAACCATGCGGTCTTGTTTTCTCGATTTGTTGACTTTGTTGTTGTCAGTTTTTTTTGTCTTGCTTTCACTTCTACTTTTAGTTTGTTTTCAGCAACCATTACCTCTAGGTCTTTATTTCCAATTTTGTATTTGTTTTTCATTTTTTGGATTCTCCTCATTATCTTCGGATTTTGATTTCCTCCTATGAAATTGTTATATTTGTCCCATTTATTTTCTCAATTGCTCCCTTTGTGACTTTAGCTTCCGTTTCCATGGTGATGCCTTGTCTCTGTCACTACGAGTTGGTTTGCTCTTCTTGCGGTGTTGTTTTCACATTACTTTTCCTTGTATGGGCAGTGCTGCTGCAGAGTTCACGGTGTTGAGTTCCTTTAATGGGGATTATTTTGGTACCAATCTCTTGAGTGCTTTGGTGATTATCCTAACTCGTAGTTTTGTCCATTTGATGTTTTCTATTTTTAATAGGCAAGTTGTGGTCTTTCCCCGAATGATGTCAATGTCATCTCCACCATTTTGTTTGCCACCACTTCTTAGTCTTCGTTGTTCCTCTTCATCCTCATCCTCATCCTCCTGCTCTACTCCACCCCTCATTTCCCTTCCATCCTTCTGTCCACTATCATCTGACATTCTCATTTTCACCCCCTCCATTTGTGTTGGTGTTTTCACTCAGTCCACGACTAAGTGGGTCTGTTCCCCTTCCCATCAGGGTGGTTCTGCGTCTCCTACCCTTCTGTCTCACCTTGCCATAACCACTGTGTCCCCAGTAACTCAGCATTCCAAACCCTTGATTCGTCACACAGGTCCTTCCCACACCATTGCGACCAATTCCCCCCCATCCCTCTGTCCTCGACCTGGCGAGCCCTCGGTTCCCATTCTCCTCGTATCTTCTTCTGCTTGTCTTCTGGCCTTCACTGTTATCTGTTTTATTTTATTTTTATTTGGGAATCTATATCCTGTTGATGCAACTTTTCTGATTTTGTGGAATGACACCGTCTCTACTCTGGTGGTAAATCTGGTTTTCAGCTAGTCCATGAATCTCGCTCTCCTACCGACCGGCACACAGTGAAGAATGGCCTCCTTCTCCTGTCCAGTATGACCACTCCTCATTTTCATAAATGCCAAAGTGAGCCAATGAAAAAAGCCAAGAATTCACAAGGTTTCGGAAAAGCGATGATAATAGAAAACCTGTATGCCAAGAAAACCTATAGAAAACCAAGATGCCAAGGTGAACAACGAATAGCCAAGATCTTGTGAAAAAAGCCAAGGAGTGGTCACACTGCTCCTGTCTGGTCCAACAATTGTTGTTTGGGTTCCTCTTGTTGAGTTCGTTTTTGAGACAGTTAAAACCTCCACAGCCTTTTTCTGGGTGCAGATCCCTATCTCCTTGTGAGATGATCTTTCTTCTCACTAGAGGAAGTGCAGACTTCATTATTAGCAGCGAGCATTCTGCCGACAGGGTTCCACCGCACAGACTGAGTATGAGGGGTCTGTGTCCCACAATTTGTTTCATCTTCCTTGATTTCCAACAGAAGTTTCAAAAATTGTGTGTGTGTGTGTGTGTGTGTGTGTGTGTGTGTGTGTGTGTGTGTGTGTGTGTGTGTGTGTGTGTGTGTGTGTGTGTGTGTGTGTGTGTGTTGTATTACATTTGCTTTCTTTCGCAGCAGATGAAGCATTTATATCAGATATTTCAAATGCACCTGGTCTGTCATTTTATAATCTAAGCATTCCAATAAATCGCATTAAAATTGCATTCAACCTCAACACTCGCATCACTCGTCCGCTTCTCTCCTGATAAATCTTTAATCAAAGCACGTCCTCTGTGTGATACTCTGAAACATTGGTTGACCTGCTGTTGTGATTGACTGATATATTCTTACCAAGAAAAGTGCACACTATTGGCTTTGTCTGTCTCACCTTGTTGTGTAAAATTTCAATAATCTCGACACATGCTGCATTTGCGGAATTAGAAACTGCAAAGCAATGGCACGCATGGGCTAAAGTTAGCAATATGAGACATTGCACTTTGTATAAACGTTTTAAGTTATACAATATATTCATTTCAAAAACTGATAAATATTTGTTTTTCTTCCATTTAATATAACTTTGCAATGTTATTTGAAAGACCCTTCCGATGAGCCATCAATGCAACTTTATGCTAAGGACTACAGATCTTTGAAAGAGTTGTAATGATTTTATAAAATTAAGACTTGTTATTATCTGTACCTGGGAGAATATGCAGATGGTTTTTGCAGTAAGAAGGATGGGTGATTGATTTTGTATGAGTGTAATAATTAAAGGAAGACAAGAGGAGGAAGTGGGAAAAGAAAGGATAAAATCAACATGACGTTGATTGAGGTACATGCTCATTACCATGGGAAGCAAGGAGAACCTGACGTTTTGGGGTGAATCCGAGATATTTTGCTCTGACGAAGGATGAATGCCCGAAATGTCAGCTTCTTGCTTCCCACATCGGCAAGCCAAAGGTGGGCAGAGGTTATGTTTTCACCCCTATGTGTTTGTCTGTTTGTCTGTCTGTCTGTTTGTCCATGAACAGGATATCTCAAAAAGTTATGCACTGTTTCGACCTAACTTGGTGGACAGGTTAGTGGTATGTCAAGGATGAATCAATTTGATGTTGGTGAAGATCTAAATGTGGATCTGAATACGAGAATTTTATTTATGTTCAAGTGATTCTTCACCATTGAGAGATGGGGCCAAAAACGATATCTTGCATGATATTTCAAAAGGTTTTGGACGAGTTATGACAAAACTAGGTGGAGGAGTTGGTTACATAACAAGATCTCGCTGATTTGAATCTCGTTCAGGTCTGGATCCAGATCCAGCCTATCAGTGGGATAGAAAATGTCAACTGTTCATCCTGGCGGAGGTATGAGCACTACCGAGTGCTGTTCTATTTCTACTTGTCCACCGACACAGATTGACAGTGAACACTAGTCTTCAGTAGCAAGACTATAGTTCTTCCTTACACTGTGAGGAAGAAGGAAGGTTATGAGGATGCAACAGGATGAGTGAGAAAAGGAAGTAGAGAGGAGGGAGGAAGTGGAGGCTGATTAGGAAGGTGGGGAAGGAAGGTGAATGAATGGGACATGCAAGGGAGGGTAAGACAGAGAATGATAGATGGATAAATGGCCAAACTTCCATTTCACGAAAGTAAGATGTAAATAATTCCTTGGGTGTTGGGAAACTTCTTCAGGGATGCATTTCGGCATCCACAATAGCAATTTAGAAATTTGTCGCCCATCTGATTTATCAGAAACAATTTCCACTTTATTTTGTATTGCTGGAAATAACAACCTCACCCTATTTCACATATCAGAAGGCGTTCTTTCTCGTTTTTTTGAATTTCCAAAGCTTTTGCTAATATGCAACATGAGAGGCAAGTGATGTTGTAGACACAAATGTATGTGTGTTGATTTGTTCAAACAGAAACATGAAAAGACAATGTACAAATGAACAACATTTGGAATTTGAACCTGAGAACCCAAAGTTCCTGAGCCATGTGCTTCTATGCAAATACCAAACATGCTAACCTCAAGCTGCTTCGTCTTTGAAAATGGACCAAGTGGCATTAGCATTAACTGTGGGGGGCAAATAAGGAGTGCCAGGAGAAGGGAAGGGGAGAGGGAGCGGATATGGGAAGAATTGATGGGGCGTGGAAGGGCAGAAGAGCGTCCCTGGATGTTCATAGCAAACTGTAAGAACACACCTTGTACAGAACGAAGAGGCCAGTGTTTTCATTCACAGTGATGATCGATCAACTAAAAAACTTGTTCAATCATAAAGAAGATAAATTAGGATATAAATTTTTTTAGCAGTTGTTGTCGTTTATCAATATTGAAACGCATCACTGGAGGAGCCTTGAGAGGACACCAAGGAAGTAGAGAGGTTGTGGGACAGTTCTTTCCCATCCTATATATCCGAAAGGCACCACCACACCAAAATAAATTGATTAATCAATAACATCATTTTCTTTTGAAGACACAACTGGACCATGATTCAATGTTGTAACGAACTGCCTTATATGATGTGGCTATGCTTTCATTTCCTATTCAAAAAAACATTGATAACCCAATAATCTGAGTTTCGGTTATATTTAGCATTGATTCGAGGTTGATGGAGGAGCTTGTACAGAAATTGTATGGAGGACAAATACATTCGCAGACATCTGTGTACTTTAAGATTATCTTACCAAATCTTTCCACTCCTAGCATCAATATTTGCTCATTGTTAATACATCAGAGAAACAATGATGAAGCAAGAATTTTCACAATCATTCGGTATTAAAAACACAAGGCATGAGTGTTCTTCAAAAAGGAAAATCATTAATACCAACAAACTCCATTTTAGACTCCAGCATGTTCGGTTGATTATGGTAAATAAATACAGTAGATGGAGAGATTGATGGATGGATATTTAGATGGAGAGATGGAGAGATAAATGGATAAATAGATGGGTAAATAGATAGATAGATGATGGATAGATAGATGGATAAAGAGATTGATAGATGGATAAATAAATAGATAGGTGATGGTTGGATTGATTGATAAATAGATGGATGAATAAATAGATAGGTGATGGATGGAAAGATGTATAAATGGATTTATAGATAGATAGATAGATAGATAGATAGATAGATAGATAGATAGATGGAGAGACAGATAGATGGAGAGATAAATGGATAAATAAATGGGTAAATAGATAGATGATGGATAGATACATTTATAAATAGATAAATAGATGGAGAAATAAATATAAAGGTGATGGATGATAGATGGATAAATAAACAAATATATACTGTGGGTGATGATAGCCTGGTGTTGGCGCAGTGGTTAGGGCAGCGGCTTGGGATCCAAAAGGTCCTGAGTTCAAGCCCCGTTGGGCCACTGAATTAATACACCAGGGGGTTGACTCAGCCTGTCATCCTTCCGAGGTCGGCGAAATGAGTACCAGTGTACTGGGCCGGTGTATACCCCGGTTAAAATAGGTGTACCATATCCCTGTGTCATAAGAGGCGACCAGGGTGGCGTCAGGAAGGGCATCCGGCGTAAAACATGTGCCAAATCACTATGCGGATCATACGGATGATCCGCTGTGGCGAACCCTAACGGGAGCAGCCGAAAGAAGAAGATACTGTAGGTGATGGATGGATAAATAGATAAATGGATAGATGGAGAGATAGATAGACGGATGGATGGAGAGATAGACAGATGGAAGTATAAATGTTTCAATAGATGGATAAATAAATAGATAGGTGATGGATGCATAGATGGATAAATAAATAAATAGGTAGATATATTGATAAATATATAAATAGGTAATGGGTGGATAGATGGATATATATATATATATATATATATATATATATATATATATATATATAGATGTATGGAGAGATGGATATATATTGCACTTTAATTGATTATGGACATGATTAATAAATTGACAAGCCGGGAGGCGACGATGGTTTGCGGGTATTATTGAACAATGCCACGATAGGTACAATTGAGTTAGTGGAAGCTTTTGAGGAAGCCCTACTATAAAAACCTATCTCTTCCGTCAACATTGACCAAATCAAATCGGATTTTTTTATATGTTGTACTTATGGACATTACGCACAGCTTCTAGGAAATTAAATTGCGAGAAAAAAAATCGAGAAAATAAATAAAAAGTTCAAGTGGGCGTGGTTCCGTCCACAAGGGGCGTGGGACGCCCCTCATACAAAAAGACACAACTAGACCATGATATCTAACTTGTGACCAAGTTTCATCAAGATCGCATCAAACGTCACGTAGCTATGCTTTGGAGAGAGTTTCAGACAGACAGACACACAGACACAACGAAAATAGTGGTCTGCTGGCACCCGCGAACCAATATAAACAAAATAAACCAGAACATAACCGATACACGTGCTTCATGGGTATATATATATATATATATATATATATATATATATATATATATATATATATATATATATATATATATATATATATATATAAAGACCTACAAGCATTGTCTATCGATAACGTTGGATGTTTGCTGATAACAGCTCAGGCATGACAAATAATGAGACTGAGGGAACGGGCGGTTAAAGGATGTGTCTGTGATGGTGTCATCATGCTTTCTTCAGCTGTTGTGTTTCTTTCACAATATACTTGCCCAATCTCATTCATCTACATATTAAAGTATCCGGATTTCTCCGCCTGTCCCTCGGTCTATCATACTCTTTTCACTGGGACGTCATTATACAGCATTATGTCTGGATATCATTACGGCATTACATCGAGCACAGGCGAGGCCTCTGCAGACGTCCTTGTGATCCCGGCACCGAACACTCAACACATTCCGTTGCTTCAGTGATGGTAGGTGAACAACATAATCCATATATCTGAATCCATCTGATGTCCATAGGCGATTGGCTGAATTCCAGACACGGGGCATCAGGATGACTGATTCTTGCTCATGTTTTTTTTTTTTTAACATTTTTTAAAATAAACGTTTTTTTCTTGATCATCACTTTTGTTCACCATCACAAAGCATAAATGAGGTGTGTTGACTTACAAAGCATAGCATCCTGGTGTTGCTTAAGGCCCAGTCACACCTTGATGTTTTAGCCAGCTTATGCCGATTTTTGGAAAATTTGTGTAAAACGCTGGTACACGTCGAATACGTTATGGGTACGTTTTGTATATGTTAAGACCATGCTGAAAAACACTGCCATAAGTGGTAGTACGCTGGCTTTAAACGTTGAACTTTTGGTTTTCCTCAAATTTTTTCATGCTTGAAATTTTACGACGTATGCCGGCGTATGACTCACACGTTCCGCTATGCTGGCCATAAGTTATAGGCACGTTATGCGATCGTTGACACACGTTGAAACACGTTACTTGTAAGTTACTCATAAGTCCAAACACGTCGAGGTAATGTTTAGCGTACCCGAAACTTATTTCTAACCTATGAGTAACGTTTTGTAAGCACGCTACATGAACGTTGTTCACACTTTGCAACACGTTACTTGAGAGTACTACTACAACTACTACTACCAACATCGACATCACTAAATTCTCTCGAACTACTACTACTACTACTACTACTACGACTACTAATAACATCGACATCATTAAATTCTCTCGAACTACTACTACTGCTACTACTACTACTACTACTAATAACATCAACATCACTAAATTCTCTCGAACTACTACTACTACTACTACTACTGATAGTGACATTTACATCTACTCAAAATGGAGTCTGGAACACTGACGGGTTCCTCTTGTGAAGCCCATTTGTATATACCAATTCCCCTAAACGCTGCCAATACGCCATTATACGGTAGCTGTAAGTTAGAAACACGTTCAGTAAGTTCTGTGGTCGTCCGGAAGACGTCAATCAAATTCGTCTACATACGCCAATGTGCGTTTGAGATATGTTACACATAGGTTCAAAGCACGCTCCTCTTAGGTTCAAAGCACGCTACTAATACGTTCAAAGCACGATGCTCGTTGGTTAAAAAATCAAGTTTCGGGTATGCTAAACATTACCTCGACGTGTTTTGACTTATGAGTAACTTACAAGTAACGTGTGGCCGACGTGTGTAAATGATTGCGGAGCGTGCAGAGAACTTATGCCAGCGTATACGGAACTTGTGAGCCATACGTCGAGTACGTCGTAAAATTTTCAGCATGCTTGAAATTTCACGACGTACTAGACGTACCACGTAATATGCCAGCGCACTTCATTGTTTTTCATCGTGCTCCTAACGTATACACAACTTACCCATACCGTATTCGACGTGTCCCAGCGTTTTAGACACATTTTTCATAGGTCGGCATACGCTGGCTAAATCGTCAAGGTGTGACTGCGATGTTGACACTTCCAATTTTCAGGCGGTTATGATTTAAATCAGCGAGCGGCAGGTTTTTAACAGAGAATGCCACGAGTTCGTCGGCGATATGTGCAGCGCGCTATGGCAAAGTTAAACTATCGTTGGGCATAGGTTGTGAACGCCGACAACAGGCTAAGCATTCGTTGGTATAAGTAATCTTTAACACAACGAATCGTTCTGTGCCCGTTACTAATACGTTATGCATACGACCAACACGTTATGAATACGACCAAAACTTTTTTAAAAACCTCAAAACTTCAGCGTACGCCAACGTTTTACGTGCATTTTTATACGTTGCCATTCCTGGCTAAAACGTCAAGGTGTGACTGGGCCTTTATTTGCAACCTGGTGTTGCAAATAGAAATAAAGTGTTGCATCACAAAACATACCTGGTGTTAGCTTAGTGGTTGGGGTGGGGGCTTGCGATCCTAGGGTCTTGAGCTCAAGTCCCATTGGCTGCTGAATTAACACCAGGGGGTTGATTCATCCTGTCAGCTTCCGAGGTTGGTGAAATGAGTACAAGTGTAACAACCAGAAGGCTGCACACGAAGGGAAGGTGTATCAATGGATTGATAAAATCTGGTATTGGTGTAGCGCAGGCATGATGGGCTAAATGGCCACCTCCTGTGCCTTAATTCCTTGTAAATCCTTGTAAAACAAATGTAATGCATTTTGCAACTTCAAAAAAACCATCGGAACATCTCGTCCCTGGGAACATAAATTCACATCATTTTTTTTGGCGAATTAGTGTTCGCATTACTAAAATTAATGCTGGGTTGTTAGCAGAAACAAAATGTTTCTGGAATAAACTTTTTTGCAAATAATGACTGTCATTGTAATGTATTGCTGTATTGTGACTGTATGTTTGTATATATGTATGTGTGTGTATATGTATATGTATATGTATATATATATATATATATATATATATATATATATATATATATATATATATATATATATATATATATATATATATATATATATATATATATATATATATATATATATATATATATATATATATATATATATATATATATATATATATATATATATATATATATATATATATATATATATATATATATGTATATACACATACATTAAGAATGGGACACCATATGTTTGATCTAGTTTTCAAACTGTTAAGACACTTTGCCTTTCCAAGATAGGCATAGGTATACAGTACATTTACCAGGTCTGATTATGGGATTCTTTGGTGGCTTCAGGAATGACAGTGTCCCATTCTTACTATGCTGTTCAATCATGAGTGATTTTCTCCACCCGACAGTTGCTTCCATCAGTCCAAAAAGACGTTCTTCCCGTCTCTCATACAAGTAAGATAATTGACGAATTTCAGTGCCAGTGTGATGCTCGGTATGTGGGCCGCACATCTTTGAGATTGAAGGATTGCAATGAACGACACATCCCTTTGGGAATCAGACGGGGTCAGTCAATCGAACAGAGACAACCAACTCGGGCTTGTAAGAATGTACATAGTACGACAACTATTCCCTGTGCGTCTGCAATTGGTCACCATTTACTGAATAATCCTCAGGGTGTAGAGCAATATCGTATTGACTGGTTTAAAATCCTGAGTAGAGGACCTCCTTCAGCTCAACTTTGTGAAATAAACACCACATTCATCAGGTTAACCAATCCTATTCTTTGTTGACAGAAATAATTTGTCCGAACTTTTTTATCTTGCCAAAACGAAGTTTTGCAAGATATGTTAGTCAGCTTGTATGTTTTTTTTTTTTTGTTTGTTTGTTTGTTTGTCTGTAATCACCTATAAAAAATTCTGCAGAGCACAGTAATCATCAGAAATTTTTGTAACTTCGCATATCAGAGGCCTATAGAGGTCCCTTTCAGTGCACAAAATTTTGAAGGTCAAGGTCAAAGGTCAAGGTCACTTTGGCAAAAATCAGGGGAGTCGACGAAACCCTTATTTTTTGAGTATTTTTGATCGGATCGTCTTCAAACTTCATGGGAATATAGTTCATGGTCTGTCGCTTAGCTGATTAATTTTTGGTGGCGATTGGCCTTGACCTTCATATGTTTTTTTTGTTTGTTTGTTTGTTTTTTTTTTTGGTCTGTAATCACATATAAATCACTCTGCAGAGCACAGTTGTCATTGGAAATTTTTGTAACTTCGCATATCAGAGGCGTATAGAGGTCCCTTTCAGCGCATAAAATTTTGAAGGTCAAGGTCAAAGGTCAAGATCACTTTGTCGCAAATCAGGGGAGTCGACGAAACCCTTATTTTTTGAGTAATTTTGTTCGGATCGTCTTCAAACTTCATGGGACTATAGTTCATGGTCTGGCGCTCAGTTGATTA
The DNA here is from genome assembly GCF_056783735.1 of Eptatretus burgeri. Lineage (NCBI taxonomy): Eukaryota > Metazoa > Chordata > Myxini > Myxiniformes > Myxinidae > Eptatretus > Eptatretus burgeri. The sequence goes on along the minus strand of NC_140976.1, from coordinate 33,446,294 downwards.
ATTTTTGATGCCGATTGGCCTTGACCTTCATGGTTAGCGCCTGAGGTCAAACATATTTGACCCCAAGGTCAAATGTTCAAGTTTTAGGAGCCATATCGTGTAGTACCTCAAATTGAACACCTCGATGAGTGCTTTCTAGATATGTCAAGCTTGAGACATTATGACGTCATTTGGTGACGTTATGAGGCAAAAGCATATTTTTCATGGTTACTCTGTAGAACGATTCTCATCGGAATCTCTCGTAGGCAGATATTCCTCAAGGAGTCGCTCCTGGTGGATAGCAGCTCTATTCACCTCGGTGTGACCTCAAAGAAGTCACACGTGGTCACCTTTTGGCAAGATACGGGTCACCCTGCGGGTGACATTGGTTTATTTCTATTTTGACAATGATGGCTGGAATGTGTGACAACTCAACCACAGTCAACATTGAGTCATCATGAAAACCACCCTCTCCCCTCCACCACGACTAGTCCTCAGCTAATTAACATTACATTTCCCCTGGCTCTTGGTGATTCATCTCTGCCAATTCATTACACTGGTCAACAACAAATTTGTTGTCTGCATTTTTTAAGCTGATTTAGGACGAATCTGATGCGCTGAATCCAAAACTCACATTAGTTTTGTTCAATCAGGTCAAGTTTTTGAGATATGGCCACATGTCGTTTTTTACATTTTTGTTCACATGTATGCATGTGTGGAGCATTTTAGAAGAAGTTGGTGGGGGTAAAATGTCATGTCAAATAATTGTTTTGATTGGAAATAATTATTTTAATGACAAGAAGTATTCAGGTACGATAGTTCTGGGTGATTATGTCGAAAAGGGATCAGTTTGAAGTCATAAAACCTCAAAATCTTCCAAAAATTGGTGAGGCAAAGCATAAAGTTCGTGGATCAAAACTAAAGTTAATGGGGCAGATTTTGTAATAATGTGATACAAAAAAGTTGTATTTCTTGAAATAACGAACTCTGAAGAATGTACAATACCTACATGCGCCAGTTTATGACATGCGCTTCTGCTCAAGCTTGGAGTGCCACAGTACGAACCCAAAGATTGGAGACTGTTCATTGACAGCAGCAAGCGATCACTGAAATGTGTTCTGCTACACAACGGCAACCAGTTTGCCTCTGTACCCATCGCTCACTCGACTACACTGAAGGAGAAGTATGAAGCGGTGAAGTACGTGCTGGAGAAAATTGGTTATGATCAGCATAAGTGGTTTATTTGTATTGACCTGAAGATGGTGAACTTTTTGTTGGGACAACAGTCTGGCTTCACCAAGTACCCATGTTTTCTGTGCATGTGGGATAGTAGGGACCGTGCTCAGCATTACACGAAGAAGGACTGGCCTGTGCGGGAGGAATTGGTGCCATGCAAAGAAAGGAACGTCATCAACGACCCTCTGGTGGACAGAGACAGAATACTCTTCCCACCGCTGCACATCAAGCTCGGCTTAATAAAGCAGTTCACCAAGGCTCTGGACAAAGATGGTGACTGCTTCACTTACTTGTGCCAGGCTTTTCCAGGATTGACCATGGAGAAGTTGAAAGCTGGCATCTTTGATGGTTCTCAGATCCATCAGCTCATCAGAGATCCAGAGTTCAAAAACTCAATGAACGAAGTGGAACTGGAAGCATGGAAGACATTTGTTTTGGTAGTGAAGAACTTTCTTGGCAACAATAAGGCCAGAAACTACGCAGAACTTGTCAACAACATGCTGACTGCTTTCAGAAACCTGGGCTGCAACATGAGCATCAAGATGCACTACCTATTTTCACATATGAACCGGTTTCCTGAGAACCTGGGTTCAATGAGTGACGAGCAGGGGGAGAGATTCCATCAGGACATGAAGGAGATGGAGACCAGGTATCAGGGTCGCTGGGACGCAGTCATGATGGCTGACTACTGTTGGAATCTGAAGAGAGACCTCCCTGCCGCTGAACATTCCAGGAGTTCGAAGAAACGGAAGTTCAAGCCCTGAAGTTTGAACAGTGGTGACGCAACATGCAATTTACTTGTACTTACCTTTATCAATGCCCACCATTCAGATGACAGTAATCGATGTTTCTATCATGTAATCAATAAATGTTGTTGGCAAAACATTTTTTTTTCTTAAAAACATGTTTAGGATGATATGTGTTGACAAGAATCAGCTGATAATGCCACAAAAATGTAATTGATTTTGTCACAAGATCTGATTTTTTCAAATCAACTTAGCACAAAAACCTGACCTGATGGAGAGAAACGGATGCCATTTCCTGATTCAGCAGTGCCAGAATACCCTAATTCACTTGTAGAAATCTAGACAACATTCAGAAAGTAAAAAATTGTTGACCAGTGTTATTCATGATGGTTCATTTTCCGTTTCATTTCCACTGGTTCATTTCCACCTACTCATTATTCATGATACTCTGTGGTTCCACCAATCAAGTAATCTCATCCTTTTATTTCTCTCAACCACTCAACATTGAGGACATTACATTGTAACTTTTAAGTGAGGGTTTGGTGCTTCTTTTTCATCTGCTTGCGGTTTTAACCCAAGGAGTGTTAGTCGAAAACCTTTGATGATGTCTATTTTATTGAAATGCACATGTGTGTTTTTATATATATATATATATATATATATATATATATATATATATATATATATATATATATATATATATATATATATATATATCCCTGTGTCGTAAGAGGCGACCAGGGTTGCGTCAGGAAGGGCATCCGGCGTAAAACATGTGCCAAATCACTATGCGGATCATACGGATGATCCGCTGTGGCGACCCCGAACGGGAGCAGCTGAAAGAAGAAGAAGAAGAAGATATATATATATATATATATATATATATATATATATATATATATATATATATATATATATATATATATATATATATATATATATATATATATACTTCTGGCATGCTCTTCCCACTGAAGAAGTTGCATAAAGCAACCAAGAAAGCCTACCAAGGTAAGCTCTTTGTTTCAAACCCTTCCCAGAGTTCCTCCACAGCTATAAAGACATTCACAAATAGTACATTCATGAGAATCGCATTGCTACACACACGCTCAGCTGCTGGACTGGTTTCATCACTTATTGGTGAATCATCAATGACAGCGCAGACAGCATTGCTTTCCAATGAGGCTCCCAAGCATGTCGCAATGAGACTCCCAAGCATGTAACTACCCAGCATATATACAGTGTGTATATATATATATATATATATATATATATATATATATATATATATATATATATATATATATATATATATATATATATATATATATATATATGTGTGTGTATGTATTTTTTTTTTAAATAATATCGAGCGATGTGGCAATTGGATTACACTGGATGGTGTGTGTTCTCTACATGTAATATATCTGTGTATGTTGTTGAACTACCACCAGAGTAGCTCTGGGTTAAATGCTAGTTATGACTAAAACGCCTCTTCATGCACAAACTTCCCCTTCCAAACAAAATGGTCCATTATGCCAGTTGCCTATTGGTGTTTCTCCTGGGCAATGAGTGTCTTATTCCATCTTGATTGAAGATCACCTCCAAATATGAGCAGGAAAATGAGTATACAATAATTTTTTTTTAATTCTCGGAGTTTTCCGAATAATATTGCAATCAGTGATAAAATAATTACGCATACTTAAATCCTAATATATTTTCTTCAACAGTCGCAAAGCTATAAAAACATCATTTAACAATTACATATGTAAATTTACATTTATGTGATTTACTCCCTCATAAATGTACCTTCTTTCTAAACACTGTCGCACTTTGACCAATGTGGTGTAAAAATTATAACCATGCAATAAATATCAATTGGTCATTCCTGACATTTATTGGACATGATAAATAATCCATGCTGCAATTATTTCGGTCCTACCCTGCCTCTTAAAGCAATTTCTCTCTCAAAAGTTAGCAAAACTGTTTGAATGAAATAAGAAAGCCAAATTTGGAATGCATCAAAGCTTGCTTTCTACTAAATGAAGTATGTACTTGTTTTACTCGTGAAGGTGTTTAAAGCAAATTAAGGTGGTTGGCTTTCAGGTACCTTTGCGAATAATCAGCACAATATTTTGGTTTACGTGTGCACAATGAGGTTTGTTAAGACATTATATATTAAAACTTAATGAAGCTGTGTGCGGATTGACCTTCAAACCCATTGTGGCTTGACAGCTGGCCTGACGCCACCCACAATTGTGAGCAGGAAAATCATATGGCTGCCATGTTGGTGCTACATAAGTCACAGACGTCTTCAGAAGTTTCATATTCACAATGACCATGCCCTATAACTTTTTCCGTTCAGTGCAAAACAACCAAAACAACTTTTGAATAATCATCATATTATATCGAAAGGTTGGAGTGGGATAGGTGTCACTGGCCTTGTGAAGGTGACAATATGGATAGGCCTCTGGTGTCATCCTATGGGCCAGTGCAATTGGAATTTTCCCAGCTGTTTAACCACGACATAATATATATGCACAAAAGCAGTAGGCAAGTTTTTGCTTCATGTATGTAACATGGGTTATTTTTTTTGGGGGGGGGGGAGTGATCGAGGCAGCAGTCTGTTGCCGATACACCACCCAAATAAATGGATGAGCAATTTGTTGAATAAATTAAGGTGTTGTATGCAATTTCGGGTTGAGCCCGAGTTTTTAAGGCTGAATAGCTTGAAAATACAGAAGGATCTCCCAGCATCATCAAAGGACAACTACTGCAGGCAACAATTGCAGGAACACACAAAGCAGTGCTCATGCACAGTATTGTAACACAGCCCACTGATGAGTCCTTCCCATTTGTTTGGCATTGACGTCAGTTCCCAGAACAGCTAGCATTCTGGTTGACAATCAGCCTCAATATCAAACTTTGCAAAGAATGTGTGTACCTGCATGATCCAGTTTTTACATATATCCAACTGTATGTTGTTGCTTCCCACATTTGCCATCCACAAAATATTTGTTTCACAGTAACAACAGATTCATTCATTCAAGAAAGCCAAAAGCATTGTATGGAAGAGAAGTGTTTTGAATTTTTGTTGAAACAATTATTTTCCATAAAAATCGTTTAAATCTTTTTCCAAGCAATGCTGCAAATAAGTAGTCCAGTTATCTTTGATCCAAAGTATGGTCTTTCCGATTTTGTTTCTCTCACTTTGTTTCTCTCTATGATGGTCTGCCCAAAGTCAGGTTCTGTGCTGCCAAAGTAATGTTGTGGCAATTGGATGGTTTGCCTTCGCCTTTCCACTGGTAATTTGGGCAGGAATTTGTTCAGGAGAAGGAGAGGAGATTGGGACCATACTCTGTGCAGAGTGCTGGTGCTACCTAAGCAGTCTCCTTGGCTATTGGGCACAATCCTGGACAGGTCACCACTCCAACACAGGATACCAGCATGCTGGCACTCATTTTGTCGACCTCAGAAGGATGACAGAGTCAACCCCACCCGGTATTAATTCAACAGCCGAGTGAGATTTGAACTCAGGATCCTAGGATCCCAAGCCCACCACCCGAACAATTAAGCCAACACCAGGCATGCAAAAGACATCATGAGATCTTTAACGTCCACCAACAATATTAGCAGAGGGACAGCTGACTTCAGGTCTATCGGAGGACTGGTACACTTTATGATGACCTGGAGAGCACCAATCTCAGTCACAGATCACCAATCTCACAGTTTAGAGTCAGGTTGGGAATTAAACCCAGGTTAGACAGCTCAAAGGTAAATGCACTACCTCTGCACCATCCTGTTGGATCTTCTATTAACCTGATACCCATTAGCTAGGAAAGAAAACAAAAAAACAAAGACCTGTTTTAGCCTCTGTGTGGACAAGTTGAGCAGTGTTTATTTGGCATTGTCTAATAAAATGAAAGCATCGTCGAGCAATTCACTTGTAATCGTTTACAAAGCTTGCAACAGTTAATAACATTCATACTTGCTCTGTATTTTTTTTTGTTTTGTCTGCTGCTGTTTTGTCAGTAGTTTCACTCATTAATTATATCTGATTCCTTCTCAAGTTTTTTTTCTTCTTGCTGATCATTGTGACAACCGTGGCATTGCAACAGACAATGGCCGTGAGTTGGAGGTTGAAGTATGGTGGTGTCGTCGGCCTGCTACTGCTTGGCCTCATGTTGTTGGTGGCTCTGGACTACTGGGGAGTACTAGGCTACCGGATGTGGGAATCGACTCCACCAGGCCCAATACTTCCATCTCTCCCGGGGACATGGTGGTGTCAGCCCAGTGTTGCCCTTCCGCCACTGGTGAATGGAAGTTACTCGTGATAGCGCTTGTATTTTAAAAATAAATCTTTCAATCTGAATTTAAAATAAAATGCTTTTAATTTGGATTTGAAGAAGCCTCATTGCTCCCCCTAATATTGGAATTCCACTCCTCGACACCAGTGTTAGTCACTCAGTCTCTGCTCACCATAGTGGTCACAAGGAGAGAATGGATTATATATATATATATATATATATATATATATATATATATATATATATATATATATATATATATATATATATATATATATATATATATATATATATATATATATATATATATATGTCACTGTTTTACCCCTTAATTTGTGCACCGGCACGAGAGTATCACACAGCCATGACAAATCTGCCCTCCTGAACTTGACCGAATAATAACCCGAGGACAGTTCATTTTTAAGTAATGGCGCATTTCATGCCAAATGCCAATTGACCAGCATACGACCCCTTTTCCTTCTCTCCCATTCCACCTCACCTCCTTCCTCTCTCCTTAACTTCCCTCTCTTCTCTCTCCCTCCCTTCCCTCCCTCCTCTATCCTTCCCCTCCCTCCTCTCTCCCACCACTCCCTCTTTGTCTCCCCCCCCTTAATGTTCCCGTCAATAAAGCGACTGGTTGTATTTGCGAGTACCCCAAATAATTGTGGATATTAGGAACACAAATGAACAAAAATAAAGAAAAAAGAAAACCAAAAAACAAAAATAATGAAAAACTGGAAACCAGAGGAATACCTTCCATATTGGCTTGAAGTTGCTACAGGTCTAATCAGTCTGTGTCAATCCTTCAAGGGAGGGGGGAGGGATGCGCACTTGGACACAAGTCGGGGGTGGGGGAAGGATGCTGAGTTGGGTGGGGGGAGTGATGCTGAGTTGGGAGGGGGAGGGATGCGGACATGCACTTGGCAGAAGAGGAGGGATGCACACTTGGAGATGGGAGGGGGAGGGGAAGTGATGCTTACTTGGAGATGTGAGGAGGGGAAGGATGCAGAATTGTGGTTGGGAGAGGGGGGAGGGATGCGCACTTGGAGTTGGGAGGGATGCATCTAAGTAGAATTGTGTCGTGGGGATACGCACATGTCAGGTGTCAGATTACATCTGTAACTTGCAATAAGTGCCATGTAAACCTGTACTAACCTGTTTCCTGGTCAGGTTGTTGGGGACTAAACCATCTGTCTCTCCCACCAGGTTTCCTGGTGAGGAGGATGTATGGATATGGATACCCAGCAGGATTAAAAACAAAACCTGTCAAAGGGCAGGGGAGCTCCTTGTGAGCCACTGACCATCCATATCTCATGCCGAACTGTATCTGTGGAAGTCCTCCTAAAGTTTGGTTACTTTTTTTTGGAGGTTGGTGGCAGGATTTGCACTCCGGCCAACATAAAACACTTCATTCCACGAAACACACAAAATAACTCGAAGAATACTGAAAACCCACTCTGTGAAGTACCTCCAGTGCTGCTGCATTTCACAGGGCAGCTCACCAGATGATGGGATTGGGGCAAAGCCTTAGTGGCCCCCATTCTTTGATGATCACAGGAAAAAGCATGGGGTAATCATCCAGGGACAGATTGTGATGGTGTATAGTGGAGTGGTGCTGAGGTGTCGTCCACAAGACAGCAGTCTCCTTGGGTTAATCTGACTCGGTCCCTTCGGGTAGTGCCTGGAATGTTCCAATCCACAGAGAGGATGATCACCTGTTTCTGTTGTCATCTGAGCTCAAGCGTTTGAACATCGATATTGCAGCACTCTCTGAGGTTAAGAGACTGGATATTGGCGAGATCATGGCGGGTGGTTACACCTACTATTGGTCTGGTCACTCTGATGGTTAACATGCCCAAGGAGTTGGTGTAGATGTGTCCAATAAGCTAACTCCAATGACAATTGAGGACACCTGTCAATGAGCGTATTATGAGACTAAGGATTCGTCACTCCTTGGGAATCATTTCCCTGGTCTCTGTATGTGCTCTGAATGAGGTGAGTGATCTCACCATGAAGGAAGCATTCTATGCCGTGCCTGAGTCTGTGCTTGATCAGTGCCCCAGGCGAGATACTCTTCTCGTCTTGGGGGATTTCAATGCATCGACTGGATCTGATGGCGATGGTTATTTGACATGTGGTGGTCTCCATGTTTCTGGAACTGTGAACCAGAATAGCATGAAGTTCCTTGACTTTGAAAGACGTCATGGAATTAGGGTGGCTGGTTCAAGGTTTCAGCACCCACAAGCTCATCGATGGACTTGGTATTCCAATGCTGGAGGTGTGGCAAAGAAGATTGACCATCTGCTCATTGATGGTCACTGGAGGATGATCCAGAACTGCAGGGTCTACTGGATTGCTCATTTCCCCAATACTGACCACAGGCTTGTTCCAGCAACTCTGAAGTTGCAGCTTAAATCAGGGAGAGTGGCACCATCTCAGCCTATGCTGGATGTTGGCAAGATGAAGGATGAGAGGATAGCTGAGGAGATTGTGAACAGGCTGAGTTGGGTATTGGGGGTCTGGGTGTTTTGAGAAACCTTGAAGAATTGTGGAGTGCCTTCAAGACCACCATCCTTGATGTTGCCAGTGGATGTCTTGGAACTCAACGAAGGGCGAAGAATAGTTTGGATCCTCAAGAGATACTGGATACCATTGATCAGAGTCTGAGAGACAGGCTTAATTGCAGAGCTGAGCTATTCAGGGAGTTGAGGTGTAAAATTGTACGTGCACTGAGGGAGGACAAGGAGGCCCATGTGTGAGGAATCTGTGAGGGGGTGGAGTATCACCTATGGTCAAATGATTCTTGTCTTGCTTATGTGGGAATTCTATTGCCAAAGGAACACCAGTGTGTTCCTCCAACCCCATCCCTCAGTGTACTGGAGTTGGAGTAGAGGGTGGTGGGCTCTTAACAGAGGAGTCCGAAGTAACCCGCTGGGCCGGTTACTCTGGGCATCTGTTCCAGGCTGACCCACCAGCTGTTGAGTGGGATGTCAGGGGTGATACTATCCCTTTTGCTGACCCTCCAATTAACTGTTATCCACCTTTGTTTGTGGAATCACAGGGTGCAGTGAACCGGTTGAAATGGGATAAAGCTCCTGGGATCTGTGGCATCCATGCTGCATTTCTCCAGGCTGATGGAAATGCTATACTCATGTCGTTACATGCAGTTTTCTGCTCTGCCTTGAACACAGGCATAATCCCAACTGACTGGAAGAGGGGCCTTGTTGTCCTTCTCTGGAAAGGGAAGGTTGATCACCCGGACTGCAACAACTACTGAGGGGCGACGCTGCTCTCAGTGCCGGGCAAAACCTTTGCTTGGATAATTATTGATAGGGGTTACCACCATCTCCTTGAGCACCAGCACCCAGAGCAGTCAGGCTTTACATCAAAGAGGTCAACGATTGACCATATCCTTGCTCTTCTGGTCCTCACCGAATGCAGATGAGAGTTTTGGCATAGGCTGCTTTCAGCCTATGTTGATTCCTGCAAAGCATTCGATTCAGTAAATCGGGATGCCCTCTGGCGGTTTCTCGTGCTTCGTGGGGTTCCACCAAAATTGATCAATCTGATGTCTGAACTATACTCTGGAACTGAGAGTGCTGTGAGATGTGGTGATACCATCTCTGACTTATTGCCAGTTGCTACTGGAGTTCGTCAGGGGTGTGTACTGCCTCCCACACTTTTCAGCACTTGTTTGGACTGGATTCTGGGTAGGATGATTGAGAGATCAAGCTGCGGTGCATCGTTTGGAAATGTCAAGATCTCTGAACTTGATTTTGCAGATGATGCAGTCATCTATACGGAGACTGGAGCCCTCAAGGTTTTTTGGGGGCCCTCAAGGTGCTCTATGAGGGGTTGGAGATGCTGGATTATTGGTTTCCTGGATCAAAACCAAGATCCAGGCTTCCAATGACATATTGGATGCTGCTATCTTGGCTGTACCTCTTTGCGGTGAGGATGTTGAGGTCAATGAGGGATTCACTTACCTTAGCAGTGATATTCATATCTCTGCTGTCTGTGAGCCAGAGGTCAATAGACATCTGGGTCGGGCCTGGGGTGTCATGGATTCACTGGTTCATGGGGTGTAGCACTGTCAGCATCTGTGCAGGAGGACAAAAGTCCAAGCCTTCAGGTCCTTGGTGCTTCTGGTCTTGCTCTACTGATGTGAGACTTGGACTCTGACCAGGGATCTGAGACGGAGACTTAATTCCTTTGGCACCAGGTCTCTTCAGAGAATCCTTGGCTATCGATGATTGAACTTTGTGTCCAACAAGTGGTTATTGAGAGAGACTCAAATGCGATTTGCTACCTGCATAGTCCATGAGCATCAGCTGCAGCTCTATGGACATGTGGCTCTTTTTCCTGATGCTGATCCTGCTCACCAGATTCTCTCAGCGAGGGAGCCTCATTAGTTGAGGAGGCCAATGGGTTGACCACATGCGTCATGGTTGTAGCAGGATAATCAGCATCTCAAGGAGATGGGGATGGGCCAGGCATCTGCCTCTGGGATGGCCAGATGGATGCCCCTGGAGTACCGGCAGAATGTGGATGCAGCAATGTGCTGCTCCGGCACATGCTCCCATTCCTGATTTGACCTGATATGCATACCTTTGGGGATTCCTCACCTTTGCTGTACGTATGTTTTTTGTTGTGCCCAACCCAGCGCGTTCTCTAACCACTGCAATCAAATGTTATGAATGAATGTACAAGTCAGCTACCACTTGATTGGATCTTTGTCAGTTGGTATCTGTGACTTCCGAGTGACATTACAATGACCACATCAACAGCATAACTTTTTTGAAACTTGTATTTCAATTAAACAAATACAAAGTCAAATGAGGAAGTTCTCCATTATATACAAAGTCCAACTCTGATTCCCGCATTGGGATGTTTCCATCGCCCAGTGTCCCAGTCCTGCTGATGCAACTCATGCGTGTTCACTTCGTCCACCAGGGTTGTTGAACAAATGGGTCTTGTCGCAGTGTTCTCTCTCGCACGCTTGCCCATCCAGCATGACTCAAGAGCTCAAAATAATTATTTCCCAATACACAATCTTTATGAGTTTTAATTAACCTGATTGTAATCGGCTCCACATGTTAAGGCCCTGTCACACCTTGACGATTTAGCCTGCGTATGCCTGACGGATGAAAAATTTGGCTAAAACGCTGGCACACGTCGAATATGTTATGAGTAAGTTTGTATACATTAAGAGTACGCTGGCATACGTCGTAGTATGCCGAGCTGTTAGACAAATTTTCCAAGCTTGAAATTTTTCAACGTATGTCAGCGTATGACTCAAACGTTCCGCATAATGCTGGCCATAAGTTGTAGGCATGTTACGCGATCGTTGACACACGTCGACACACGTTGCTTGTAAGTTACTCATAAGTCGAAACACGTCGAGGTAATGTTTAGTGTACCCGAAACTTAATTCTAACCTATGAGTAACGTGTTGTAGGCACGTTACACAATCGTTGACACACGTCGACACACGTTACTTGTACGTTACTCATAAGTCAAAACACTTCGAGGTAATGGTTAGCGTCAGTGTTCCAGACTCCCTTTTTTTTTTTCTTTTTCTTCGGTATGACGGTGATGTTGACACTTTGATTCCTCGTGTGGTTATAATATAATATAATTAATAGGCTGCCGCTCAACGATTTAAGTCATAACCACACTAGATATTGAAGTGTCAACATCACCGTCATACCGAAGAAAAAGAAAAAAAAAACAGGGAGTCTGGAACACTGACGCTAACCATTACCTCGAAGTGTTTCGACTTATGAGTAACGTGTGTCGACATGTGTCAATGATTGCGTAACGTGCCTACAACTTATGGCCAGCGTATGCGGAACGTATGTCATACGCCAAGTAAGTTGAGAAATTTTCAACATACTGAAAATTTCTCGACGTACTCGGCATATGACGACGTATGCCAGCGTACTACAACGTATGTCAGCATGCTCTTAACGTATACAAAACTTACCCATAACGTATTCGACGTGTGCCAGCTTGGTTCGGCAAATTTTTCATTCGTCGGCAAACGCTGGCTAAAACGTCAAGGTGTGAAAGCGGCTTCACACTTCGATGTCTAGTGCAGTTATGATTTGAATCGTCGAGCCGCAGCCTATTAATAGCCTACGCCACGTGATCATCGGCGATACACTGCCGCACGCTATGCATAAGTTAAACTATCGTTGGGCATAGGTTGTGAACGCCGACAACACGCTCAGCATTCGTTGGTATAAGTTATCTATATGTGATTGAAACGTTCTGTGTACGTTACTAATACGTTATGCATACGTCCAACACGTTATTATATGCCCAAAACTAAAAAAAACATCAATAGTTCAGCGTACGCCAGCGTTTTACATACATTTTGATACGTTGCCATATGCTGGCTAAAACGTCAAGGTGTGACAGCCCCTTTAGCAACCACTCTGGACATTAACACCTCATTCACTCATCAGAGTTAAATCGAGCATGGGACGATCAAAACACATTTCTTGTTGCGTGTCACTCCTCTGTCTGCACCTCCCTCTCGCGGGTTTATTTTATTTCACAGAACAATCCTGTGTATTCCAGCAAATGTGATTCTCGTCCATACTGGAAGTTTCATCTGAGAGTGTTCCAGCACCTTCACGAATCTCACCAGCCTGCTTACAGTACAATACTGCCATCTCCAATCAAAATTAGCTCCTTACATAAAGCAGTTTACATTACAATTTACCGATCCGTGCTGAATGAAGCTTATAACATGTGAGAGGGGGAGTGGATGCATACTTGGAGTTGGGAGACTTGCAGAGATGTGGAATTGAAGTTGGGAGCAGGAGGGAGGGGGATGCATACTTGGAGTTGGGAGGGGGAAGGGATGCTGACTTGAAGAAGAAAGGAGTTGACTTGAAGACACATTTTCCATTACATGGAATTTCCACAGGACTCTGCCATTATGCTGTCAAAAGACATTCCTGTCAAACTCCTTAAATCTTCCACACTCTATTGGAAACGAATATGCTTTCAACAGCCCGGTGTCACCATGTAACATACATGCCTACATATTCCCTGACAAGGCACTTCTTTGCAGGAGGAGGGCATTAGGCCCATCAAGCCAGTGCTATGATTGCCAACTTAAAGGTCCCTAGAATCAAACAAGGATAAAAAGACATAAAATGTCATCGCCACTGTGGTTTTAGTAATTTTGCTTTACTGAGTTAAAGGGCTTGCCCATATTTACAAACTTTATGTGTATTCGCAACCGATTTGAGTGGTCATGTGACGTATAAGAACACTTGTGACATGTGCCATTTTCCAAGTTTGATCAAAATCGGACCATGCATGTCTGAGAAATGGTTGGGGACACTTTTAAGTAACAAAGTGGCCACCAGTCGGCCATCTTGGATCTTCTCTCGAAAAACAACGACATGCATATATAAGTCATCATTCCTTATCAGTGTGCCAGGTTTGAACAAGATTGGTAAATGCATGTCCGAGAAATGTTTGAGTACGTGTTCAACACCCGGTTGTTTTTGGCAACTAAAATGTCCACCAGTCTAGCAGTCGGCTATCTTTGATGAGATCGTAAAATAAAGTGAGTGGCATGTGTATGCCAGCATCTACTGCGTCTGTACCAAGTTTGAATAAAATCACACCATGCATGTTCAGGAAATGGTTGTGGCCACATTGAAGTCACAAAATGGCTGCCAGTCAGCCATCCTGAATCTGATCTTGGAAAAAAAGCCATCATTTATGTGTTAGCCATCATTCAATATCTGTGTGTCAAGTTCGAATAACATCTGTAAATGCATGTCCGAGAAATGGTGAGGACGTGTTCAACATCGGGTTTTTCAAAAAAGGATAAAAATTTTATCTCTATTTTCGAAACCACACCATGGAAAAAGTTGAAACTTGGCATAAAGCAAGCAAGTACTCAGCATGGGGAATGAGTATGAATTTTTTTTTTCTGATGTCAAAGGTGCCTTCGTTATGATGTCATAATTGCACACGTAGAATGCTTATATCCAATCATTATGGAAAATTTTGAGGGTCATCTTTGGATAAATTGGTCACAGAAAAAAATTGATGATGTTATCAGTCATGTGGTTCGGCAGCCATATTTTGACATAAAAACCTTCAAACATCTTCTCCGAAACAGTTGAACAGATTGAGGAGAAACTTTACAGATATGACCGCCTATTGATAAGGAACAAAACGGTCCCACCTCTGACATCATAGCTCACGTGGTTTGGCAGCCATATTGGATTTACCCTAAAACCCTTTAAAAACCTTCTCCAGAACAGCTGGACAGATCGAGGGGAAACTTCACACACATGTTCCCCAAGCCTTGGGGATACCATGGTGTTCACAATTAATTGACAGGTCACATGTGGTCTGGCAACCATATTGGATTGAAGGAAAATCTTTTTATTTAAATTACTTCTCTTCCAATGCTTCATCAAGTGATGTGCAATTTCATAATTAGTAGTGATTGGGAATATGTTTTAAATTTCAACCTGATTGGATGCATACTCTAGCAGCCAGAATTATTGAATTTTTTTGATCTGGGTTATTTTTGATTTTTTGTTTTTTTGGGTATGGCTCACTTGGTTGTGCCTGGATGGGTTTGAGGATAGAGGAGTAGAAGCTGAAACCCAAATCCTATTCAGGTTCCTCCTGATTACTCCTTCTTTGCTTTTTTGCTTGTTTGGTCTCCTTCTGACAAATCCAACGCAGTACTGTACCTATTTGGTCTTCCATTTTTATTTGAATTTAATTTATTTTTATACCATTCTTAATTAAATTGAATAATAATAAACATCATGGGTCAGTGAGGTGTCTGATCAATGTGGGATTGCATCAAAGTGGGATGTCTTGGTACCCGGTCATCACTGCCAGCAGTTATATAGTGGCAGTTCTAGTTATGTCTCATTAATTATGTAACACATGGTTCGTACACAAACGCCACAAAATACACCACCAAAAATACATAAAACAAGTCCTGGCAAGTGTCTGCAATCTCTGATTGCTCTAATTTTATTTTATTTTTAAGCTGTGTTTTAATGTTTTGAAGCTGGGTTCATGGATTTAAATCAAACTTGTTACAAGTATGTAAAGTGACATAATATTGTGGGCAGAGACATATCTGGTGACATCAAAGAGTTCCCTTCTCATTTTATCTCTTTGGTATGACTCTATTGGGGTTTGAACCACTAACCTTCCCTTCCAGACTCATAGCAGATGCTCTCACCATTACACCACCACTGAGTCTGCTTAAAAGCTTATTTAGTATGCCTGTGATACGTCTTTGGGGTGTTTTCACGAACATGCATTTAATGTTCCTGAAGCTTGCAATTATTTGTGATGAGGTTCATCAGGTGTACACACCTGTGTGCATGTTATAAACTATTTTTAAAGATGCAACCTAAGCTGTGCACTTTGGCCATTGAAACTACAGATAACCCATGAAGAGATGCAGTATTTATCATGCCTGCGATACGTCTTTGGTGTGTTTTCACGAGCATGCATATAATGTGATTTGTGGGTTTTCTGACTCACTTGTTGAAGCTTAAACACATGTGATGCCTCATTAATTTATCCAAAAATAATGTATGTATGAAAAGCACTCTCTCCTTGTGTGAAGATGTGTTAACGTGGCGGAAATGTAACTGCATTAATGTTGTTTTTTGACAGGGTGAGAGGTCACCATGGTGTGAGCATTCTGGAAGTGGTGCCTGGCAGCCCCTCTGGATGGGACATCCGTTCACAGGTGTCCAACAAGGAAAGCTTTTCCACAGCTGTGACACAAGCCTCACGTCGGCTCAGCTTCCATCGTGACGGGTAGGGTCAGCATGTGTTTTCTTGCTGTTCACACCCAGCATGTAACTATCATAGCTGCTGTACTACTGACACTGAGCTTTTTTGAAAAAAAAATGCTTATTATCACTATTATTCTAATTTCATGTATTAACAACAGCAAACTAACAAGGTCTATATTGTCCTGTCATAAATCGGACAGTGCTGGACTTGAGAGAAACCAATGATATTTGACAAAGTATTAAACCTAATTGCACACTTTGACAAAACTTCAAGCCCACTGCGTAACATTATATATTTTTGAGATATTCCAATGAAGGTGGTTAATTAAACAAGCAAAAGACTCAAATTTGTACGGAGTGACCGATGGACTGAACCACTCAATCACCATCAGTACAAGATGCTTGGTAAAACCCTTCTTCTGTAACATGTCCTGTGCTTCCCAAGTACCTGTTCTTTTTAATAAAATTGTTTGACTTGGGAAAGGTGCTTGGTGCGACCGAATGGGATTTGGGAAAATATTTGTAATTTGTTCAGGGGGCTGGCGATATGTGTCAGGTCAGGTTCGATCTGTGACCTGCTACAGGTACCATGTAAACCTGTACTAACCTGTTCCATGGTCGGGTTGTCGGCGACTAAACCGTCTCCCCCACCAGGTTTTCTGGTGAGGAGGGTGTTTGGATATGGACACCCAGCAGGATTAAAAACAAAACCTGTCAAAGGGCGGAGGAGCTCCTTGCGAGCCAACGGCCATCCATATCTAGTGCCCAACTGTGTCTGCAGACGTCCTCCTGAAGTTGGGTTACTTCTTATTAGGAGGTTGGTGGCAGGATTTGCACTCCGGCCACCGTAAAACCCTTCATTCCGCAAAACGCAAAAACGCAAAAAAATCTGAAAACCCACTCCGTGGGAGTACCTCCTGTGCAGCTTCCCTTCGCAGGGCAGCTCACCGGATGACGGGATTGGGGCAAAGCTTTTGGGACCCCCAATCTTTGATAGGAGGGAAACCACGGGGTAACATCCCTGGGTCAGATTGCGGGAGAGTATGTCGGAGTGGTGCTGAGGTGTCGTCCATCAGACGGCGGTCTCCTTGGGTTAACCTGAGGCGGTCCCTTCGGGTGGGTGCCTGGAATGTCCTATCCCTAAGAGAGGATGATCACCTGTCTCTGTTATCATCTGAGCTCAAGCGTTTGGACATCGGGATTGCAGCTCTCTCTGAGGTTCGGAGACCGGATTGCGGCGAGATAATGGTGGGTGGTTACACCTACTATTGGTCTGGTCGCTTTGATGGTTACCATACCCAAGGAGTTGCTGTAGCTGTGTCCAATAAGCTGACCCCAATGATAATTGAGTTAACACCGGTCAACGAGCGTATTATGAGATTAAGGATTCGTCACTCCTTAGGTGTCATTTCCCTGGTCTCTGTTTATGCTCCGACTGAGGCGAGTGATCTCACCGTGAAGGATGCATTCTACACTACACTCGAGTCTGTGGTTTATCAGTGCCCCAGATGAGATACACTTCTAGTCTTGGGGGATTTCAATGCATCGACTGGAACTGATAGGGATGGTTATGAGGTGTGTGTTGGTCCCCATGGGTCAGGAACTATGAACCAGAATAGCACTAAGTTCCTTGACTTTGCAAGAAGTCATGGACTTAGGGTGGCTGGTTCATGGTTTCAGCGCCCACAAGCTCATCGCTGGACTTGGTATTCCAACGCTGGCGGTGTGGCAAAGGAGATTGACCATGTCCTCATTGACGGTCGTTGGAGGATGATCCAGAACTGCAGGGTCTACCGGAGTGCTCAGTTCCTCAATACTGACCACAGGCTTGTTGTAGCAACTCTAAAGCTGCACCTTAAATCCTGTAGAATGGTACCATCCCAGCCTAGGCTGGATGTTGCCAAGCTCAGGGATGAGAGATTAGCTGAGGAGTTTGCGAACAGGCTGAGTGGACACTTGGGGGGTCTGGGTGCTTTGGGGGGTCCTGAAGAGTTGTGGAGCGCCTTCAAGACCACCGTCCTTGATGTTGCCGGTGGATGTCTTGGAACTCACCGCAGGGCAAAAACGAATTTTGTCTCTCAAGGGACACTGGATACCATTGACCAGAGTCGCAGGGCCAGGCTGAATGGCAGAGCTGAGCTGTTCAGAGAGCTGAGGCATAAAACTGTACGTGCATTGAGGGTGGACAAGGAGGCCTATGTGCGAGGAATCTGTGAGGGGGTAGAGCATCACCTGTGGACAGGTGATTCTCGTCCCGCTTACAGGGGAATTCGCGCATTACGTTCATCCAAGCCCATCCCTCGGAGCACTGCAGTTCGAGCAAAGAGTGGTAGGCTCTTGACAGAGGTGTCTGAAGTGAAGGCCCGCTGGGCCGGTTACTTTGAGCGGTTGTACCAGGCTGATCCCCCAGCTGTCGAGTTGGATGTCAAGGGTGTTACAATCCCTGTTGCTGACCCACGAATCAACTGTGGTCCACCTTCGCTTGTGGAAACACGGGCTGCGGTGAACCAGTTGAAACGGTGCAAAGCTCCAGGGATTTGTGGCATCCATGCCGAACTTCTCAAGGCTGGTGGAAATGCTGCACTTGTGTCGTTGCATGCAGTTTTGTGCTCTGCCTGGAACACAGGCATCATCCCAATTGACTGGAAGAGGGGCCTTGTTGTCCCTCTCTGGAAAGGGAAGGGTGATCGCCAAGACTGCAACAACTACCGAGGGGTGACGCTGCTCTCAGTGCCGGGCAAGGTCTTTGCTCGGATAATTATTGATAGGGTTCGCCACCATCTGCTTGAGCACCAGCGTCCAGAGCAGTCAGGCTTTACACCAAAGAGGTCAACGATTGACCGTATCCTTGCCCTTCGTGTCCTCACCGAACGCAGACGAGAGTTTCGGCAGGGGCTGCTTGCACCCTATGTTGATCTCTGTAAAGCATTCGATTCAGTGAATCGGGATGTCCTCTGGAGGATTCTTGGTTTTCGTGGGGTGCCACCAAAACTGATCGATCTGATGTCTGAACTCTACTCTGGTTCTGAGAGTGCTGTGAAGTGTGGTGGTACCATCTCTGACTTATTTCCAGTTGTTACTGGAGTTCGTCAGGGATGTGTACTTGCCCCCACACTTTTCAGCACTTGTATGGACTGGATTTTAGGGAGGATGTCGGAGAGATCAAGTTGCGGTGCATCGTTTGGGAATGTCAAGATCTCGGACCTCGATTTTGCAGACGATGCAGTCATCTTTGCGGAGACTTTAGACATCCTTTTGGGGGCCCTCGAAGTGCTGAATGAGGAGTCGGAGCCACTGGGATTACGGGTTTCTTGGGTCAAAAACTAAGATCCAGGCTTTCGGTGACATCTTGGATGCTGCTGTCCTGTCTGTGTCTGTTTGTGGTGAGGATGTTGAGGTCGTGTAGAGATTCACTTACCTTGGCAGTGATATTCATGTCTCTGCTGGCTGCGAGTCAGAGGTCAATAGACGTCTGGGTCGGGCCTGGCGAGTCATGGATTCACTGGATCATGGGGTGTGGCGCTGCCAGTACCTGTGCGGGAGGACGAAAGTCCGAGTCTTCAGGTCCTTGGTACTTCCAGTCTTGCTCTATGGGTGCGAGACTTGGACTCTGACCAAGGATCTGAGACGGAGACTTAATTCCTTTGGTACCAGGTGTCTTCGGAGAATCCTTGGCTATCGCTGGTCGGATTTTGTGTCCAACGAGCGGTTGCTGAGAGAGACTCGGATGAGATTTGTTACCTGCATAGTCCGTGAGCGTCAGTTGCAGCTGTATGGACATGTGGCTCGTTTTCCTGATGCTGATCCTGCTCACCAGATTCTCTCAGCGAGGGAGTCTCATGAGTGGAGGAGGCCAGTGGGCCGACCACGTGCCTCATGGTTGCAGCAGGTTGACCACCATCTCAAGGAGATGGGGATGGGCCTGGCATCTGCCTGGGGTTGGCCAGACGGAGGCCCCTGGAGTACCGGCGGAAAGTGGACGCAGCGACGCGCTGTTCTGGCACATGCTCCCATACCTGACCTGACCTGCTGGCGATAGCTTGCCTACTCTTCATGAAGGACACCAGCGATCCTTAACATCCACCAAATAATGCTAGCAGACGAGACACTCAAAGCATAACGCCCATCGGAGGGACTAAACACTTTGTAAGGCATCTCCCTGCCTGTCAGTTTATTGTCGGCTCGAGAATCAAATCCAGAATAGACAGCTTAAAGGTACATGCTGTTACCTTTGCACCAATATCACTGGATACAATCAAATAAATAAATATTATCAACTGCATTATTTTTGTAAATACTCTGTTCATGTGAAGGTGTAAAACACACCCGTATGCATTCTGAGATTTCACAATGTCTCAGGTCTGGAAAAAAACTCACTAGGCTATCTTTTCCATCGAATAAATTAATAGCCAAGCCATTGAATATTATCTATCAGAAAAAAATGAAATGTATACAAATGCAGAACAAAACATCTACTCACATACATGTGACTTTCGATTGTTGATTTAGCAATGCTGTTATCAATCTGGCTGACACTTTGCCAAAGGAGCGAAACTCACCACCTGATGTGTGGTTGCTTTGAAGTGAGCCAGCATATGATATCTTGGTGTCTTTAAGTGTTCAATATTTTCTTCCCATCAGGATTGCCTAAATATCCTGGTTTAGATTATCTGGAAGATTGGCTTCTGTCATTGAAAACCATTAAATCGCAATTCAAACTAGAAAGGCCAAAAACGATATGTAGCACGATATCTCAAAAATGTATTGGGCCCGATATGTTCTCTTGGATCAGGTGTTATGTGGCGGAGGTATGCACTCTACCGAGTGCCCTTCGAGGTTAATTTTGTTTTTATTGAGGCATCTTGTCATGATTTCATGTATCATCAGTGATACTGGAAGTCCTGTTGGCATGCCACTCACCACTCTCTGCAGGTTTTATTTTTATTTGATATTTTCTTTGTTTTTGCATCAAATTCCAAAGGGAGCTTTCCTTTCTTAAATACAAAGGTATTCGTTAAACACATGACATGAACCCTGGAAAACCCAAAATATAGCGGCAGGTCAGAGATATTGAAGAAAAGAATTTTCAGACAGACGAGGACCGAGCTTTTGAAAGATTAATGATGGAATATGGTGGAAATTGATGAGAAACCTTCATTCGATTTAATACAATGATCAAATATTACAGTCACAAAATATGTTTCATGAATGATTGGTGGGAAAACTAATTTAACTTAATTTACATTTGATCTTTCTATCACATTTATTTATTTGTTTTTACCCTCGATGTCCTACATTTACTGTTTATTAATTTTACAATGACTTTCAAGGAAAATTTTCCAATATTTCAATGTTCTGTGATAGATGCCCATGGATTCTGAAGCACAATATCATATCCATGAGAATGCCGTTCTTCAATTGTGATCTGGAAAAAGACAGGAAAACAAAAGTTCAGATGGAAAACTCTCTGACAGGACCATGATTGCAGATGATGCCTTTAGTGAAAGGCCAATTCCCATTCTGTCTGCCCATTGTTCCCCTGTACGCATCACTTTTGCACTCTGTTCCATCCTCTGCTTCAGCTCATATTATTCATCAGCACAGAATCCTTCTGTGTCTTAGATAAACCATATCAGTAAAAATACAATTTGTCAGTCAATTCTGAAGCCTACATTCCACATACAGAGTACATTAATGCGTGACATTAACAGTTGCATTGGAAATAAATTGGTTGCTCTGAATGACTACCTGCATTTGTGACAATTACTTTTGGCTGAGACTTTTTAGTACATGCAAAATGTTGTGAATATAAATTATATTCACAGCATAGATTATGCAGCAGAGAGTTGAATGTTGTGTCTAAGTAGTAAATCATGAAGATTCAGATTCTTCTTGCAAGCAACAAGCAAAACAGTCATATAAATATTCTGATTCGCATCCAAAGCAACCATCTGGCATGTTCTCTAACAAGAGGAAATTCTAGACTACCAAGCAACCTCAGAAGAAAGCAATGGAATGAATGAACATATAAAGATTTAGGGAAGGAGAGGAAGCACGGTAACAGATATGACTGACAGCTACAAGAGCATATGGCAACCAGACATGTGGCAACCAGACCCTGGACAACCATACTCGGTGGCATTATGGTTGGCATGTCTGCTCTGAGTCTGAGAACCCAGGAATTCGATTGTGACCCTGGCTGAATTATACCATATTTTTATATTGCTGTTTACTTGCTTGACATTCATCAAACAGAGGATAGAGCACCAACAAAACCCATGGGTTGATATATCATTGGGGAGTAGGAAATGTATTGCCTCGTTGACTGCAGAAAGAAAAATAACGCCACAAAGATGGCGTCGCGGGTTTCCCAGATTGTCCCAGGAAGTTGCATCACTTCCCCCGAAGGTCAGCGGCTAAGTGTTTTTCAGTGAATTTCAGTGTGGTCTCATCTTTGTCTGCATGATTTGTGTTATAGATCCTCCACAAGCATTTCACCATGTTAAACAAATAAACCTCACAAGAAGTTCACATTGGGGTACTCAACGAGACGTGCAAATGCATTCGATCAACAAGTTAACATCAACAAAAACTTTAACAAGAAAAAGAGCAATCAGAGATTGCAGACCCTCACCAGGACTTGATTTGTGTGGTGGTGTGTGGTGTTTGTGCTGTTTTGCATGGTATATTTTGTGTGGCATTTGTGTATTGGTGTGTTACGTAATTAATAAAAGACATCATTATAACTGCCACTTTATAACTGCTGGCAGTGATGACTGGTTCAGCCATTTCAGAGAAGAAGATTTTTGAAGGTTAAATATATATATATATATATATATATATATATATATATATATATATATATATATATATATATATATATATATATATCTGCCAAAGCACGTGATCGATGACATCATCAAAAAAAATTGTGTAACATTATATCTCAAGATAACCCTCAAAAATGTTCATACTGATCGGATGCAGCGTTCTACATATGCATTTATGACGTCATAACGAAGGAACCTATGAAGTCGTAAAAAAATCACGCATTCCACATGAGAAGTACTTGATATGTGCCAAGTTTCAATTTTTTCCTTGATGCGGTTTCAGAGATACACAGGTCCAAATTTTTTTCCGTTTTTTCAATATGGCTGCCACACCACGTGATCTGTGACATCCCTATTAGCATTATAATATTCTACATGAGTAGTCGCACCAATGATGAAAATTTCATTTCAATCCGATGAGTGGTTGCGGAGAAAAACACGAAAGTTCTGTCCAGCCAAACAGACAAACAGACAAATAAACAAATGAAAAATCACTCAGAGTGAAAACTTGGCAAAACAGCACAAAGTGGAATGGCACTCA
The DNA here is from genome assembly GCF_056783735.1 of Eptatretus burgeri. NCBI lineage: Eukaryota > Metazoa > Chordata > Myxini > Myxiniformes > Myxinidae > Eptatretus > Eptatretus burgeri. The sequence goes on along the minus strand of NC_140976.1, from coordinate 33,422,843 downwards.
GAAGAACGCATACCTCTGCCAGGAAGAACAGTTCACGTTTTGTGTCCCACTGAGGGGGTAGATCCGAACCAAAATCCAATCCGTTTGTTCTTGTCACCTATCCAACTCAACCACCTTGTTTTGTCAAAACTCTTCCACAACTATATGTATTTATGTTGCAGTGATATATTTTGTTTTTAGCCCTATCAATTTTATAAGTTAGTCCTGTGTTGACCTTTTGACCTTAAAATTCATTGGTATTTGAATTCAGTAACCTGACATGAAAATGCTCTTCAAATTTCAAGTCAATCTGATGAAAATTGAGGATTTTAGAAAATTTGGCCAAATTGGTCTTTTGGCCTATTTTGACCTTTTGGCCTATGTTTACCTCGAAATTAATAAGTGCTGAATTCAGTGACCTGATATGCAAATGCGCTTCAAATTTCAAGGTAATTGGGTTAAAATTGAGGATTTTAGAAATTTGGCTTGTGATGACCTTTTAGTCAATGTTGACTTCAAAATTAATGGGTGGTTGAATTCGGTGACCAGATATGCAAATGCTCCTCAAATTTCAAGTCAATCGGATGAAAGTTGATGATTTTTGAAATTTGGCCAATATTGACCTTTTGGTCTATGTTGACCTCAAAATTAATAGGTGGTTGAGTTCAGCGACCTCATTTTCAAATGGTCTTCAAATTTCAAGTCAATCAGATAAAAATTGAGGATTTCAGAAAATCTTGCCCAAATTGGCCTTTTGGCCAATGCTGATCTCAATATTAACAGGTGGTTGAATTCAGCGACCTGATATGCAAATGGTTTTCAATTTTCAAGTTCATCAGATGAAAATTGACAATTTTAGAAGCAATTTAAAAATTTGGCCTATTTTGGGTTGACCTTATTATGTTGACCTCTTGACCAAGGATAACCTCAAAAGTAAGAGGTGGTTGGATTCACTGACCTGATCTGCAAATCCTGTTCAAATTTCAAGTCAATAGAATGAAATTTGAGGATTTTTAGAAAATTTGGCTCAAATTGGCCGATTGGCCGATGTAGACCTTTTTGGAAGAGCAATTTTTACAAAACTTCAATGAGGGACCGTCACAGGGTCAAAACATTAATCTCTGTAAGTTTCATAACAATTTGTTGAGCAGTTTGGGCTGGAGGTGAGCGGACAGACAAACAAACACACAAATGAAAAATCGTGCTAAGCACGACACTTGGCGAATTATTTGACCTTTCCGTGTGGTGGTCCAAGCTGTAATGTCATGGAATGTGTGGTGTTTATTTGTCCGTACATTAATAAAATGACGCGACGTCACAAATAACAATTATCAGGCGCGCGTTGTCATGGTAGCGGCAGCAGATTGAAAATTTTCACAACTCATTTGAAGCCACCATGTAACATTCAACAACTTATCATCTGTGCTTGTTGCCTTCATTCTGATCGTAGAAAATATTTGAAAATACCTAGGAACATTGCTTTTCAACCAGCTTTACGATCTCGTCCATTTGCCGTTATTATGTGCTCCATTGTCAACCTTGTTAATGTGGAAAGTGGATGGTTTTATGATTGTTTTGGAATAACATGGGTCCATTAATAAAATTCAGGTTGGTTGCCGGGGTGGCTACCTTGGGGAACTCCTGTAATTTCCATAAATTCAAGATGGTCGCTGCAGGTCAGACGATGGGGCTAAGTTTTTAATCGGTCAACATATAATCCTGTGTAATACCTCTTTTCCATATGATTTTGACATGAGGAATTCAATTTTGGGGTTATTTTTTATGTTCAGGAATAAATAGAGGTTCACATGAAATGTCCATGACTATTTTCTGCTGAAAATTATGCAACAACAATGCAAAAGTGAAGTCATGAATGGTTCACAACAGTATGTTGATCATCAGAAAGCATCCACATTGTCATGTCATCATATTGGACATCTTAGGAACAGAGGACATAGAGCCTAGTAGACAACTTACGTATTGTTCATTCCCATTCATTGTACTCGTCCCCTTCTGTATCCTCATCTCTTTCCAGTTCTGCTTCGACACTCCCTTCTTCCACTTCACTTTCACTGTCCTCCACAGTCTTGTGTGGGTTGAAGCACTTGTCACTGCAACCACAAGTGCAGTATAGCGTGCAGGAGATCTTTTCATGGTGACAACTGCAACTTGCAGTACTGCAGGCCTTCCCCTCTGCTTTGCATCCACACGCACAACATCCATGAGGTCCAAAGTGGCTGGTGGAGTAGCAGAAGTTGCTGGCACTGGGATTCCATCTCTGATGTCCCATCCATATTTTGTAATGTCAAGTTCAGGTGGGGCCTGCTGATCAGCTGATTTTGCAAGTACTGTCTGTAGATGTGCACGCAAAATATGTAGGAAGAGATTGATCTCAGTTGGAGGTAATACCATGAGCTTGAGGGGCTTGCCAGACTTCCTTGTGTACATATAGTACCTAATCTCACTCATCGTGGTACCTTCTGGCTGACCATACAGGGCACAGAAGAATTTCCGCCCTGCTTCCATGAGCTGTTCATGGCTTGCGCTCAGCTCGCCAAGTGCGGAGTACAAACCAGGGAAGTTGTCAGCTCTCGGTGTCTTCAGGGCTGACACTTTGCCCTTGCCGTATGGGTATGACGTGGTATCTGAGCCAGTGATGTAGTGCATTCCTAAAAGCTGCAGACACTTGGGGCCAAGCTGGTCACAGGTGGTGTTGATATCCCAAATTGCTCCATCCCACCTTTCCATCTGCACTGTGGCCTGGATGTTGCGCTGGTAAACCCAGTAAACCATCAATAAAAAACATCAGTGTCATCAGAGAGGATACGTATCACTCTTGCATTACATTCAGCAGCCATGAGCAGGTGTGAGATCATTGTAATGTCTGCTTCATCATGATTGAATGCATTCTATTCAAACCCATGAATTGGTGGAGAAGCTGAGCATTGTCACCGAGAAAATGAGCAGCGGATTTCCTGAATCTCAGGACCTCATCATATGACGTTGTGAACCCATGTTCATGAAGGAGCTTTAGAAGATCAGAACTGCCATGGCGGTGCAGTAGTTTGACACCCAGTCCTAATGTTGTCTGATTTCTGGTACCTGAATCATGACTTTGAATCGACTGGCTCAGGCTTAGAGATTTCTTGGTCATTTCACCACCAGACACTAAGTCTGAAATCAACCTCAGTAAAGTTGGGCTTGTTGCCTTGATTGTGTTGGCTTGTGTAAATTCTGAGAGGTCATAATTGGCACTGTTGTACTTGACTGAGCGTGCCTCCTTCTTGATCTGCCTTACCACAGAATCAATACTCCTCTCATCTGCATCATCCACTTTAACCATTTTCAGATGGTTAGCAATGGACTCACGGAAACCAATAATGGTAGCACATCCATCTACCCGAACTAACATAATGTCCTTACTCATGCAGTCTGTTAGTTTGCTAAACATATCACGTCGAGTGAGTTTGCCACCAAGATCACAGTACAGGGAATGCAGTTCAATGCTATTCCACATCTTTGACCTGTCACAATTCATGCGCTCTATGACGTTCTTTAGGGCACTTTCTTCTGCAACACCAGTTGGCAAATCAGCATATTTAGGGACTGTCATGAAACTGTTATAACAGCGTACATGGTATTTGCACTCAGCCGCAGGGAGATCAACCAAATATCCAATATGTAACTTCACCATTCTGGCGACTTCATCATTATGTTGCTCAGCAGCATTAATGATGGCATCTTTCATAGTTGGGATGGGATTACCTTCCTTGTCAAAACGTTCTTTAGTCATGTAGTGACAAACACGATTCCATCTTTCTGGATGTTTGTCATCAACAGGTAAACATTGTTTGCCACAAAAATGCAGTCATGTTTGTAAACAAACGCACCACTGCCTGTTGACTGTGTGTGAGATCTTGTTGTCACTGTAACACAATCATCTTCAGCTTTTCTTTTCTGTGATTTACGAAGTCTCTCAATTTTTTGTTTTGATGTGTAAGTACAGTAGCATCCTTTGTGACATTCTATGTGAACAGCATCACCACCACCATCAACAATGTCCTGTAGTTTTGCACGTAGCTCTTCATCTCCACGGGCTTTGGCACAGGAGATCAATGTCTTGATCCCTTGATCAGCGAATTTCTTCAATTCCCCTCCACCATGACACACGGGAAGAATGCACCTTGAATCGGCCATATCTGTAAAAACAAAACAATGAATTAGTAACTCGCATTAATGTCGTATGTGAGCGTCCAGTTGTCAGAATAGTGACCTTGTTGTCATTCAAAATGTATCTCACACAGCAAACAATTGCCAGGAACTCGAACATTGACTTCAAATCACAAAAATAAGGTTAAATATCGATTCCTCGTGCCAAAATTATATGGAAAAGATGTCTCGTGTGTAATTTTAAGTTCATGACCTAAAAAGTTATATTTTCAGCCTGATCGATGACGGCCATCTTGTATTTGCACAAAAATAACAGATTTCCCCATGGTTGCCATCTGGGCAACCAAGCTTAATTTTGTCTATGCATGCCTGTGAACTAGAAACCACCATAAAACCACACACTTTTGAGGACAACAAGGTTACTTCTCTGGCAAATGGACTAATCCCGTTATCATGTTTGAAATATGTTGTAAAACAAAAATATGTATTTTATATGTGTGTTTTTCATGTTTTGGGTGACCCTGACCTTGACCTTGGGTCAATTTCGATAAAACTTTGTACACATGTTAATATTACATGCATAAATAGACAGTATAAGTTTCAATATAATAAGTGCAAAACTGTTTGAGAAATAGTCATGTGTAATTCATAAAATTCCCCATTGGTTTATAATGGGCGATAATATAAAGTGATGCAGAATCCATATCCTGATATTGAACATCACCAAAAGTCACATATCCTTTTGCCCTGTGGATTTCTATCAGCTGTTACAATTTCATCCAAATCGGTTACGAATTGTGACCTGTAGAACGAATAGAATTTTTTTTTTAAATCACGCCAATAGCTAAAAACATTGACATCATATGCTTGCGAAAACTGTGCATAATTTGTACCAACATGCATTTTTAAACATTTATATATTCCATTGAAGTTTGTTTTGGCGTCAACAGGAAGTCGCTTCAACTTCCGGTCACTGAGTTATGTCCAAAAATGTGTTTTCACGTTGTGTGACACCACATCGTGACGTCTAGTCCGATGAATACGGGGTTTGGACCCGGACCGTCTCAGGTGGATTGCCCATCAGGTGTAAAAATTTAAGAACGACTGGTCCAGCCGTTTGGGCTGTAGACGACCGGACAAACAAACAAACAAACCAATGAAAAATTGTGCTTAGCCCGACACTTGGCGAATTAGTTGACCTTTCCGTGTGGTGGTCCAAGCTGTAATGTCATGGAATGTATGGTGTTTATTTGTTCGTACATTAATATAATTACGCGACGTCACAAATAACAATTATCAGGCGCGCGTTGTCATGGTAATGGCAGCAGATTGAAAATTTTCACAACTCATTCAAAGCCACCATGTGACATTCAACAACTTATCATCGGTGCTTGTTGCCTTCATTCTGATCATAGAAAATATTTGAAAATACCTAGTAACTGCTTTTCAACCAGCTTTACGATGCCGTTATCAGGTTTGAAATATGTTGTAAAACAAAAATATGTATTTTATATGTGTGTTTTTCATGTTTTGGGTGACCCTGACCTTGACCTTGGGTCAATTTCGATCAAACTTTGTACACATGTTAATATTACATTCATAAATAGACAGTATAAGTTTCAATATAATAAGTGCAAAACTGTTTGAGAAATAGCCATGTGTAATTCACAAAATTCCCCATTGGTTTATAATGGGCAATAATATAAAGTGATGCAGAATCCAGATCCTGATCTTGAACATCAGCAAAAATGAGATCTTTGTGCACTGTGGATTTCTATCAGCTGTTAAAATTTCATCCAAATCGGTTAAGAATTGTGACCTGTAGAACGAAGAGAATTTTTTTAAATCACGCCAATTGCTAAAAAATTTTACGTCATACGCTTGCGAAAACTGTGCATAATTTGTACTAACATGCATTTTAAAACATTTAGATATTCCATTGAAGTTTGTTTTGGCGTCAACAGGAAGTCGCTACGACTTCCGGTTACTGAGTTATGTTCAAAAGCTTGTTTTGACCTTTTTTTGACGTAACGTCATGACGTTAAGTGCGATTATGACGTGATTTGATCCCAGACTATTTCAGCAAGATTGGCTATCACGTGTTAAAATTTGAGAACGATTGCTTCAGTAGTTTCGGCTGCACACGAGCGTAAATATATTTTTTTAATGACGTCAATAGGCAAAACTTTGACGTCGTACGCTTGCGAAAACTATGCATAATTTGTAATAAGATGCATTTAGTAATCATTTAGATATTTGAATGAAGTTTAATTTGGCGTCAACCGGAAGTCCCAATGATTTCCAGTCACCGAGTTATGTCCAAAAATGTATTTTCACGTTGTGTGACGTCAGGTCGTGACGTTTAGTCCGATTTAGACGCGGTTTGGATGCGGACCGTCTCAGGTGGATTGCCTATCAGGTGTAATATTTTAAGAACGACTGGTCCAGCCGTTTGGGCTGTAGACGACCAGACAAACAAACAAACAAACCAACAAACGGAACAGACCAACATACTTGACAAAATCGAAGATTTCGCCAAGTAACAAACAAACAAACAGAGGTGATCAACATACTTGTCAAAAAAAAACTTTCTTTTTTTTGCAAGTGACAAACAAACGGATCCAAATGCACTACCCTCTCCTTTGGCGAGGGTAACAAGACAATTTCTCAATAGTACAAAGTTCTTCTCTGTGAAGAAGCAACCATTTATTTTTTAGTAATTACTGAAACTCACATGGGGGAGGGAGTGGAGGGGTGCAATAAATCTCTGCACACTGTGAAAGAGCAATGCACAATGAAATAGGAAGTGAAACAAAGCCTTCAATCAGCCTTAATGAAATAGCTGCGAGGATTATAGAGTGGTTAATGGATGAATGACCAGAAAGTGGTATTTAAATTCCAAATCGTGATGGTTTGTACAACTAGCCACACATGGAATCAAGTTCTTCTATTCTTGCGTATGGCAGCTGGGCTACCGGGTAGCTATCGTTTCTTAGAAGCGCAGCTGTGCCATTGATTCTGTGCCCCACTACAAATACACTGGTGGTCATTTCGCCGACCTTGGAAGGATGACGGGCTGAGTCGACCTCACCTGGTGTTAATTCAGCAGCTAACGGGGCTCGCACTGAGGACCCTATGATTTGAAGCCAGCCACCCTAACTACTAAGCCAACACCAGGCCATGGAATCAAGTAATGGCAAGCCGATGTGAACCCGTAAATGTTCTCAGGTCATTGAAATATGATGCGTCTCTCACTTATTCTCCCTGGGCGCTGCTGTGTGATTCAGTAAATTAATTTTTTGAAGGTAATTTCATATTTAAAATGTGTTTTGAGCTGTTACAGGTTTTGTTAAAATTTTGTTTGGCAAAATTTCTATTGCAGGTTGGTAGTGAATGGAACTTTCTGATTCACAGAGGCTCTAGGATTTCCTTCTTGCTTGGCAGCTGCCTGGTTGGACGTGCAAGAATCAGCATGATTTTTCAACTCACAGCAGTATTCAACAGGCCGAGTGAGAATGGATTGACACAGTTGTTTTAGGCAACCATACTTTTTAAATTCAGCGAATGAGATCAATTTTATTTTCCTTTGTGTCCACAGGAGCAAATTATCTGACTTGATGATGCAGTGCAGTTCCTGGATGCTATTTCTGGGCCTGTGTTTATCCCACTCCAGAGAGATAATTGGTCACTGAAAAGGATACATTTACTGCTGGATTTAAAAATCTAATATCCAAGGTCATTTAAGCAATTTTAGCTTACTTACTTAACACCCAAATTACTCAACTATCACTGATATTTTCATATTTATTTGTCTGATCTATCTACAGAACTGATGAGATATGATTGAATTATGACGAGTGTGTACCATATGAGTATTACTTTGGTCACAATAGCATTTTGAGCTGAAAATCGTTGGTAAAAATCAATACTTGTCTACAATAGTGGATGCCCATCTTCGCAGAATTGTGAGTCGCCAAGAGAACTAGAAGGGCACTCGGTAGAGTACATACAGTACCTCCGCCAGGCTGAACAGTTTCCATTTTGTATCCCGCTGATAGGCCGGATTTGGATCCGGGCCAAAACCAAAATCTAATTGGCTTCTTGTCACCTAACCACCTCACCCACCTCGTTTTGTCATAACTTGTCCAGAACCTTTTGAAATATCATGCTATATGTTGTTTTTGCCCCATCACTGAATGGTGAAGAATCACTTCAACAAATTAATAAACTCTTGTATTCGGATCCGGATTCGGTTCTTCACCAAAAGGGAATCGATTCGTCCTTGTCACACACAAAACCTGTCTGGAAAATTTCGTATGAATCTGATCAAAACCTTTTGAGATATCCTGCTCACAGAGAGACGGGTGAAAACATAACCTCCATCCGCCTTCGGTGGTAGAGGTAAAAAGGCTGCGATTATCTCCACACTGAAAAAACTCCAATTACACTCATCTTGTGATGGCATACATTATAAAATGTGATTATATGTGTTTTAGTTACTTTATTAGCCTGGTGTTTGTTTTACAGTTTTGGTGGCTGGCTTAAGATATTAGGGTCTTCAGTGTGAGTGCCTGCAATTTTGTTAAATAACACCAGGTGGGTTGACAGCCTGTCATCCTTCCAAGGATGAAAAAATTAGTACCAGTTTATTGGAGACAGAATAGAAGGCACTGCATCAGCGGCACAGCCGTGCTCTCAGCAATGATGCAACCAGCAGCAACAGGCTGCATATGAAATAATAAAAGTTACTTTATAACTCAAGCAATGACTCCTAATGAAAATAATGACGGTTTGCATTGCATAAAATCTCACTCTCTTCAATAATTGTTGAAAAATATAATGACATGCATGTGGTATGAAATGAGTACACATGATGTTTAAGACAAAACAAGAGCGAGAGCTTGACACATTCACTTTATAATGTGACGTAGCTTGGGTCTTGCAATACAAACCTTGAGGGTCTTCCAAAATTCGGAGAGAGCTGGTTCGGATCATATTGTGGGGAAAATAACAAGTTAGAGTGGCGATATGTTGCACCTCCATTCATTTTTTACAAAGTTGCAAAAGTAAACTTTTGTTCAGATGATAGTCATGACTGCATATTTTTATCATCATTAATTTGTTCATGAATAAATGTAAAAAACATTGCATATATTCTAAAACACCCTGTAGCAGTAATCCAGGTATTATACAATAATTGTGTAACTTGGAGTCGCTATCTTTCATGCTTTTAAACATTTGTGATGCTGTCATTTCTTCTTGTGCACTGACCATCGAGCTCATCATTTATGATGTAATTGTTCAAGCCCTGTCTGGAAGCGCTATCTGTTTGGATGCTTGCCTAAAACTATGTGAAATATTTAGCTATGCTGTATTACTCAATAATTCCATCAAAGCTGAATTTCTTACATACATACTGTATGTACATCCTCTGTATGTGTATATATATATATATATATATATATATATATATATATATATATATATATATATATATATATATATATATATATATATATATATATATATATATATATATATAGTATGAGCAAATACAACCCGTCACTTTGCTGATGGGGTTGTGAAGGGGTGGGGTTGGAGAAAGAGAGAGGGAGAGAGAGGGGGAAGAGAGTGATAGAGGGGAAGCAGAGAAGATGGAGGGAAGGGAGGAGGGAGAGGAGGGAGAGGAGGGAGGGTGGGGAGAGGAGGGAGCGGAAGCTAGGAAGGGGAGAAGAGCGAGGAAGTGGGTGCAGGTGGGGAGAGCAACACCTCACAAAACATTGCTATACACTACGGGAGGGAGGGGTGCACGCCTGGAGTTTGCAATAAAACACGTGAAAGACTGAGAGCATGAGGAAAATTATTCTGTGGTCTGATGACATGAAAATTTAACTCTTTGGCCTGAATGCAAAGCACCATTGCTGATGGAAACCGAGCACAGCTCATCACCCATCGAACACCGTCCATACCGTGAAGCATGGTGATGGCAGCACCATGCTATTGGGATGCTTTTCAGTGGCAGGGACCTGGAGACTTGTAAGGATAGAGGCACCAATGAATGGAGCCAAATACAGGCAAATCCTTGAGGAGAACCTGCTTCAGAGTGCAAAAGACCTGAGACTGCGGTGAAGATTTATGTTCCAACAGGACAATGACCCAAAGCATGCAGCCAAACCAACACCGGAATGGCTTCATAACAAGAACGTGAAAGTCCTTGAGTGACCCAGCCAAAGCCCAGACTTGAATCCCATTGAGAATCTGTGGAAAGACTTGAAGATTGCTGTTCACTGACGCTCCCCATCCAACTTGACAGAGCTTGATCAAATCTGCAATGAAGAATGGGGGAAAATCCTCAAATCCAGATGTGCAAAGCTGACACAGACATACCCAAGAAGACTCGAAGCTGGATTCACTGCAAAATTCACTTCTATAAAGTATTGACTCAAAGGTTTTGGATAACCCATTGGTTAAATAAAGTGCAACCCGATGGTTAAAGCATCTATAAGGGGATGGTGTGAGAGCAAGGATTCAGGGAGGTTCAACAAGAGTCATCGTACTCATACACTGCCACAAGGTATCACAACACCACTGCAACGCACTACTCCACACACTGCAAACACGCCATCACGCAACGACACCCACTCACACCTTTCACCAGTGCATGCACAACATATGCAGCTAGTGCATCAACCCGCACCCCCACCCTGAACCACATGCCAAACAGAAAGACGGCCTTTTAATAATTTGGAGGTACAGGAGTATGCACAGTTAGCTGTGCATATGCATAATCACATCAGATCAAAAAAAAAAATGTTAGTCTTCAGGAATCAGTGTGAATCCAATGATGAGTGGCATTCCCACATTCTGATAACCAAAAGATGTGCGCATGCTAACACATATGACCTGAAGTGGTTCTCTACAAAGGGACACGTGTTTTTTTTTTTTAATTCGGGGAGTAGAGTCCACTCAGACTTTGTTAGATTGGTTGGCTGTGCTATGTAGCTGATATATATATATATATATATATATATATATATATATATATATATATATATATATATATATATATATATATATATATATATATATATATATATATATATGTTGGGGACGGGGTGGGGGGGTCTGATATGTCATATATATATATATGTATATATATATATATATATATATATATATATATATATATATATATATATATATATATATATATATCAGGGGGCTAGCTGGTGCTTCCAGGCGAGGGTGGGCATATCCAGCACGACCCGGCTGGGTGAGCTTTTGCTGCAGTGGTTTCAGGATGTTTTGGACATTGAAAAGAAATGGAGTTATTGGCCTCAATGTGGTTACCTTCTGGCTTTTACCTGTGGGCCAGCGGCAGCACTGCCTGACCCCACATCCCAAAATACACTTTATAGTCCCATGAAAACGGACATCAAGGTGAATGTGTGGTAGCAAAAAACCATGCCCAGGTTCTGACGTACCTACACCCAAAAATTGGGGCCTCAAGGTGCTACAGTTCGGCCGTGAAAGAATATGTGTGAAATGAGATTATTAAAACAATTATTAATAGTAAGATGGAGTGATGATTAAAATATATCAAGTCCCTTCTCTATAATAATACATGGTAGAGAGATATGGAATTTGGAATGGCAAAAACTTATACCCGATGGAACCTTCGCCCTTTGATGAAATCCAGCCATCCTTTGAAAGACCATAAAGATGGAAGGCCCTCTTTCTCCGTGGAGATGAGCTCACACTGAGCATGGCTGCCTTATGAGGTCGGAGAAACAGCAGGTGCATTCTCTGTGATTCTCCCAAGAATATCACGACCATGGGCTTGTTGGGAATACGTCATGTCTGTGCGCATTAAAGTCACGGCCATTCATTTTCACGAACTGTCGTTCTCCTGGGGCTCTTTCAAACTCCATAGCTTGATGTCTCGTTTCAGCTGGGGATTAATACATGTCCAAAGCTTTGATGAAGAGCTGCATTGAATGCAAATGCTGAACTTCCATGCCAGACTGTCAGACAGATGATTGTTATTTACCCTTAAATCTACAGACTGCTTCCCGTCCATCACAACACATTCTTTTGAACCAATAAATAAGAAAATTAATGATCACAGCAATAACAAGTGAGAATCTTATCATTCTAAATCATATTACAATCATGCACAATACTGTGCAAAATTCTTAGACAAACTTGAAAATTAACATTTTCATTGTCACGTGGTATATTTTGGTTAATATGAGATGTTATAATCATCATGTTTTATTAAAGAAACAAAAAATAAATATTATTTTACAATATTAATGTATGGAATTTCTACATTTGGTGTGACCACCTTTTCCTTGTAAAACGTTGACTTCCAGCCCGGTGATTTTTCCACGTGTTGGTCGAATCTGCCACTTACACCTCATTAAAGCTAAGTTTTCTGAAACGGATTCGTCGTGTTTTTCTGCTATGTCTTCATCCCTGTGCTGCTGTTATGTCCCGTCCAATTTCCTGTGTTAAATCGTGACCTTGTTTCTGCTGTATTTGTCGAATTTGTTTCCATGTTGCTCAAGGCCTACGTTAACCCTCCGCAAGTAGCAACTGTGAAAATTCTGCATCCCTTTTGCCTCATTATTCCTCGTTTTACTTCTTTCTTCCCAAATATTTGACTTCTTCCTCCTCAATGTATCCTACTTTCCCTCCTTGCTTCAGAAAAAAAAAAACTTTATGTTTTCACTCCACAACAATCAACAATCTCATTCTACTTGAATTTCCTTCTCCCTGTACTTCCCATAAGTTACTCCATTCTTTTTCCCCCTTTTTCTCCATATCTCCAAACTAAATCTTCATTTCATAGAAACGTTTCTGCGTCTTCCTTTAAAAACATTTTAAAATGCTTCACTGTCCTTATTTCTTTGTCAGGAGAACTCCTCATGTTCTTCTTCTTCTTTACCATGGTCTATTCTTCTTCTTCCTCTTCTTCACAAATATTATTTTCCAAAACTGTCAGCTTAGCATTTGGTTTACCAACCGACCTCTCGCACCAACAGCAGCACCTTTCTCCGTACCTTCAGCAAATATTATTACCTTCCATCCCGTATTATCTTGTCCAATTTGGGAATTTGGAATCGGCATCCCGCCACTTCATGTCCCCTCTTTCTGCCTCTCTGTTTGGATCCTCCCCCCCCCCCCCCATTTCATCCCCTCAAAGCATCACAACCACATTTCTGCATCCCTCCTCAAACATGTTCTCAATGATTCCCCTTTACCCCACCATTCAAACCTTCCCCCTCACCCTGCCCCCTCAACGCCTCCCTCTCACCCTGCCCCTGCAAAGCCTCCTTCCCTGTCGCTAACTGCATGGACCTCAAACATCCGAGGTCTCCTCCTCAACCTGACAGATCTCTCAATCCAGGCCACTGCAGATAAACTGGATATCATCTATTTAACAGAATCCTTCCTCCCTCAGCATGTCGCTGGGTCCTTAGTCCCAGCTATTGTCTCCCACAATTTGATTTGCCTGAACCCCTCCTCCCCCCCCCCACCCCAATGGCGAAGTTTCACTTTACATCAATAACTCAATTTCTCACTGCGCTTGTGCTGATCTGAGACGTCCCAACCCCCAGGAGTACATCAAGCTACAACTTTCCCTCCGCTCCCACCTCTTATTTGTCTGTGTGTTGTACTGTCTCCCAAATAGAGATGACTCCATCTCCATCTCTCTCCCAGACAACATGCACAAACTTAACCAATAGTGTGCATCACTTCCATCCATTCTCTCTCTTCAAATAGCACCACAGCCAACTCTGATCATGAGAAGGCCAAATGCCTCAATTCGGTGTTTATGTCCAAATATTGTTTCCCCAACCCTTCACTCTTGGTATCTATCCTTCCCTGTCATATCCAACTGTTCTTGGACTCTGTGTCCTTTGCAACTGATAAGGTGGAGAAGGTTCTTTCAACCCTCGATTCTGACTCTGCAACTGGACCGGATGGCATCGGCTCAGGTGTCCTAAAACTCTGCTTGACTGCTCTTGCACATCCTCTTTCTACTCTTCACCCTATATTTTGCCCTCGGTCACTTTCCATTTCCTTGGAAATCTGCCTACATCACTGCATTGCATAAAAAGGTGCAAAAATAGATCCCATTCACTACAGACCTTTCAGCTTACTTCCAATCATCAGCAAGGTCATGGAATCCATCATCACA